>NW_027174575.1:349548-699097 GCF_000390325.3 Nicotiana tomentosiformis
CTACTTGCCAACAGAAAAATTACCATTACCATATCCAGGAATTGCTTGCCCATGTTCCAACCTTTCATCCTTGATACCTAAGTGGCATGAACCACAATCATCAACACAATATTTCCTTGAAAGTTCTCCAACATCTCTGGCAGCACGGCTTGCATGTTCTGCAAACTCAGTCGCTGCTTGAGCAGCAGAGGTAGAATCCTTAAATTTCATGTTCCAATTCTGCTTGCCAACAGAAAAATTACCATTACCATCTCCAGGAAATGCTTGCCCATGTTCCAACCTTTCATCCTTGAAACTTAAGTGGCATGAACCACCACCATCAACACAATATTGCCTTGAAACTTCTCCAACAGCTCTGGCAACTAGGCTTGCATGTTCTCCAAACTCAGTCGCTGCTTGAGCAGCAGAGGTAGCATCCTTAAATTTCATGTTCCAATTCTGCTTGCCAACAGAAAAATTACCATTACCATCTCCAGGTAATGCTTGCCCATGTTCCAACCTTTCATCCTTGAAACCTAAGTGGCATGAACCACCATCATCAACACAATATTGACCTGAAAGTTCTCCAACTTCTCTGGCAGCTAGGCTTACATGTTCTGCAAACTGAGACGCTGGTTGGGCAGCAGAGGTAGCAACCTTAAATTTCATGTTCCAATTCTGCCTGCCAACAGAAAAATTACCATTATCATTTCAAGGAAATGATTGCCCATGTTCCAACCCTTCATCACTGAAACCTAAGTGGCATGAACCACTATCATCAACACAATATTGCCTTGAATGTTCTCCAACAACTCTGGCCGCTAGGCTTGCACGTTCTCCAAACTCATCCGCTGCTTAAGCAGCAGAGGTAGCATCCTTAAATTTCATGTTCCAATTCTGCTTGCCAACAGAAAAATTACCATTACCATCTCCAGGAAATGCTTGCCCATGTTCCAACCTTTCATCCTTGAAACCTAAGTGGCATGAACCACCATCATCAACACAATATTTCCTTGAAAGTTCTCCAACATCTCTAGCAGCTCGGCTTGCATGTTCTGCAAACTCAATCGCTGCTTGAGCAGCAGAGGTAGAATCCTTAAATTTCATGTTCCAATTCTGCTTGCCAACAGAAAAATTACCATTACCATCTCCAGGAAATGCTTGCCCATGTTCCAACCTTTCATCCTTGAAACCTAAGTGGCATGAACTACCATCATCAACACAATATTGACTTGAAAGTTCTCCAACTTCTCTGGCAGCTCGGCTTGCATGTTCTGCAAACTGAGACGCTGGTTGGGCAGCAGAGGTAGCAACCATAAATTTCATGTTCCAATTCTGCCTGCCAACAGAAAAATTACCATTACCATCTCCAGGAAATGCTTGCCCATGTTCCAACCCTTCATCCTTGAAACTTAAGTGGCATGAACCACCACCATCAACACAATATTGCCTTGAAACTTCTCCAACAGCTCTGGCAACTAGGCTTGCATATTCTCCAAACTCAGTCGCTGCTTGAGCAGCAGAGGTAGCATCCTTAAATTTCATGTTCCAAATCTGCTTGCCAACAGAAAAATTACCATTACCATCTCCAGGAAATGCTTGCCCATGTTCCAACCTTTCATCCTTGAAACCTAAGTGGCATGAACCACCATCATCAACACAATATTGACTTGAAAGTTCTCCAACTTCTCTGGCAGCTAGGCTTACATGTTTAGCAAACTGAGATGCTGGTTGGGCAGCAGAGGTAGCAACCTTAAATTTCATGTTCAAATTCTGCCCGCCAACAGAAAAATTACCATTACCATCTCAAGGAAATGATTGCCCATGTTCCAACCCTTCATCATTGAAACCTAAGTGGCATGAACCACCATCATCAACACAATATTGCCTTGAAAGTTTTACAACAGCTCTGGCAGCTAGGCTTTCATGTTCTGCAAACTCAGCCGCTGCTTGAGCAACAGAGGTAGCATTCGTAAATTTCATGTTCTTATTCTGCCTTCCAATAGAAAAATTACCATTACCATCTCCAGGAAATGATTGCCCATGTTCCAACCTTTCATCCTTGAAACCTAAGTGGCATGAACCACCATCATCAACACAATATTGCCTTAAAAGTTCTGCAACAGCTCTGGCATCTAGGCTTGCATGTTCTGCAAACTCAACCGCTACTTGAGCAACAGAGATAGCATCCTTAAATTTCATGTTCCTATTCTGCCTGCCAATAGAAAAATTACCACTACTATCTCCATGAAATGATTGCTCCTGTTCCAACCTTTCATCCTTGAAACCTAAGTGGCATGAACCACCATCATCAACACAATATTGCCTAAACAGTTCTCCAACAGCTCTGGCCGCTAGGCTTGCATGTTCTCCAAACTTAGCCGCTGCTTTAGCAGCAGAGGTAGCATCCTTAAATTTCATGTTCCAATACTGCCTGCCAACAGAAAAATTACCAATACCATCTCAAGGAAATGATTGCCCATGTTCCAACCCTTCATCCTTGAAAAATAAGTGGCATGAACCACCATCATCAACACAATATTGACTTGAAAGTTCTACAACAGCTCTGGCAGCTAGGCTTTCATGTTCCGCAAACTCAGCCGCTGCTTGAGCAACAGAGGTAGCATCCTTAAATTTCATGTTCCAATTCTGCCTTGGAATAGAAAAATTACCATTACCATCTCCAGGAAATGATTGCCCATGTTCCAACCTTTCATCCTTGAAACCTAAGTGGCATGAACCACCATCATCAACACAATATTGCCTTGAAAGTTCTCCAACAGCTCTGGCAACTAGGCTTGCATGTTCTCTAAACTCAGTCGCTGCTTGAGCAGCAGAGGTAGCATCCTTAAATTTCATGTTCCAATTCTGCTTGCCGACCGAAAAATTACCATTACCATCTCCAGAAAATGCTTGCCCATGTAACAACCTTTCATCCTTGAAACCTAAGTGGCATGAACCACCATCATCAACACAATATTGACTTGAAAGTTCTCCAACTTCTCTGGCAGCTAGGCTTACATGTTCTGCAAACTGAGATGCTGGTTGGGCAGCAGAGGTAGCAACCATAAATTTCATGTTCCAATTCTGCCTGCCAACAGAAAAATTACCATTATCATCTCAAGAAAATGATTGCCCATGTTCCAACCCTTCATCACTGAAACCTAAGTGGCATGAACCACCATCATCAACACAATATTGCCTTGAAAGTTCTCCAACAACTCTGGCCGCTAGGCTTGCATGTTCTCCAAACTCATCCGCTGCTTAAGCAGCAGAGGTAGCATCCTTAAATTTCATGTTCCAATTCTGCTTGCCAACAGAAAAATTACCATTACCATCTCCAGGAAATGCTTGCCCATGTTCCAACCTTTCATCCTTGAAACCTAAGTGGCATTAACCACCATCATCAACACAATATTTCCTTGAAAGTTCTCCAATATCTCTAGCAGCTCGGCTTGCATGTTCTGCAAACTCAATCGCTGCTTGAGCAACAGAGGTAGAATCCTTAAATTTCATGTTCCAATTCTGCTTGCCAACAGAAAAATTACCATTACCATCTCCAGGAAATGCTTGCCCATGTTCCAACCTTTCATCCTTGAAACTTAAGTGGCATGAACCACCACCATCAACACAATATTACCTTGAAACTTCTCCAATAGCTCTGGCAACTAGGCTTGCATGTTCTCCAAACTCAGTCGCTGCTTGAGCAGCAGAGGTAGCATCCTTAAATTTCATGTTCCAATTCTGCTTGCCAACAGAAAATTACCATTACCATCTCCAGGTAATGCTTGCCCATGTTCCAACCTTTCATCCTTGAAACCTAAGTTGCATGAACCACCATCATCAACACAATATTGACTTGAAAGTTCTCCAACTTCTCTGGCAGCTAGGCTTACATGTTCTGCAAACTGAGATGCTGGTTGGGCAGCAGAGGTAGCAACCCTAAATTTCATGTTCCAATTCTGCCTGCCAACAGAAAAATTACCATTATCATCTCAAGAAAATGATTGCCCATGTTCCAACCCTTCATCACTGAAACCTAAGTGGCATGAACCACCATCATCAACACAATATTGCCTTGAAAGTTCTCCAACAACTCTGGCCGCTAGGCTTGCATGTTCTCCAAACTCATCCGCTGCTTAAGCAGCAGAGGTAGCATCCTTAAATTTCATGTTCCAATTCTGCTTGCCAACAGAAAAATTACCATTACCATCTCCAGGAAATGCTTGCCCATGTTCCAACCTTTCATCCTTGAAACCTAAGTGGCATTAACCACCATCATCAACACAATATTTCCTTGAAAGTTCTCCAACATCTCTAGCAGCTCGGCTTGCATGTTCTGCAAACTCAATCGCTGCTTGAGCAACAGAGGTAGAATCCTTAAATTTCATGTTCCAATTCTGCTTGCCAACAGAAAAATTACCATTACCATCTCCAGGAAATGCTTGCCCATGTTCCAACCTTTCATCCTTGAAACTTAAGTGGCATGAACCACCACCATCAACACAATATTACCTTGAAACTTCTCCAATAGCTCTGGCAACTAGGCTTGCATGTTCTCCAAACTCAGTCGCTGCTTGAGCAGCAGAGGTAGCATCCTTAAATTTCATGTTCCAATTCTGCTTGCCAACAGAAAATTACCATTACCATCTCCAGGTAATGCTTGCCCATGTTCCAACCTTTCATCCTTGAAACCTAAGTTGCATGAACCACCATCATCAACACAATATTGACTTGAAAGTTCTCCAACTTCTCTGGCAGCTAGGCTTACATGTTCTGCAAACTGAGATGCTGGTTGGGCAGCAGAGGTAGCAACCCTAAATTTCATGTTCCAATTCTGCCTGCCAACAGAAAAATTACCATTATCATCTCAAGAAAATGATTGCCCATGTTCCAACCCTTCATCACTGAAACCTAAGTGGCATGAACCACCATCATCAACACAATATTGCCTTGAAAGTTCTCCAACAACTCTGGCCGCTAGGCTTGCATGTTCTCCAAACTCATCCGCTGCTTAAGCAGCAGAGGTAGCATCCTTAAATTTCATGTTCCAATTCTGCTTGCCAACAGAAAAATTACCATTACCATCTCCAGGAAATGCTTGCCCATGTTCCAACCTTTCATCCTTGAAACCTAAGTGGCATTAACCACCATCATCAACACAATATTTCCTTGAAAGTTCTCCAACATCTCTAGCAGCTCGGCTTGCATGTTCTGCAAACTCAATCGCTGCTTGAGCAACAGAGGTAGAATCCTTAAATTTCATGTTCCAATTCTGCTTGCCAACAGAAAAATTACCATTACCATCTCCAGGAAATGCTTGCCCATGTTCCAACCTTTCATCCTTGAAACTTAAGTGGCATGAACCACCACCATCAACACAATATTACCTTGAAACTTCTCCAATAGCTCTGGCAACTAGGCTTGCATGTTCTCCAAACTCAGTCGCTGCTTGAGCAGCAGAGGTAGCATCCTTAAATTTCATGTTCCAATTCTGCTTGCAACCAGAAAATTACCATTACCATCTCCAGGTAATGCTTGCCCATGTTCCAACCTTTCATCCTTGAAACCTAAGTGGCATGAACCACCATCATCAACACAATATTGACTTGAATGTTCTCCAACTTCTCTGGCAGCTAGGCTTACATGTTCTGCAAACTGAGATGCTGGTTGGGCAGCAGAGGTAGCAACCCTAAATTTCATGTTCCAATTCTGCCTGCCAACAAAAAAATTACCATTATCATCTCAAGAAAATGATTGCCCATGTTCCAACCCTTCATCACTGAAACCTAAGTGGCATGAACCACCATCATCAACACAATATTTCCTTGAAAGTTCTCCAACATCTCTAGCAGCTCGGCTTGCATGTTCTGCAAACTCAATCGCTGCTTGAGCAGCAGAGGTAGAATCCTTAAATTTCATGTTCCAATTCTGCTTGCCAACAGAAAAATTACCATTACCATCTCCAGGAAATGCTTGCCCATGTTCCAACCTTTCATCCTTGAAACTTAAGTGGCATGAACCACCACCATCAACAAAATATTGCCTTGAAACTTCTCCAACAGCTCTGGCAACTAGGCTTGCATGTTCTCTAAACTCAGTCGCTGCTTGAGTAGCAGAGGTAGCATCCTTAAATTTCATGTTCCAATTCTGCTTGCCAACAGAAAAATTACCATTACCATCTCCAGGAAATGCTTGCCCATGTTCCAACCCTTCATCATTGAAACCTAAGTGCCATGAACCACCACCGTCAACACAATATTGCCTTGAAACTTCTCCAACAGCTCTGGCAACTAGGCTTGCATGTTCTCCAAACTCAGTCGCTGCTTGAGCAGCAGAGGTAGCATCCTTAAATTTCATGTTCCAATACTGCCTGCCAATAGAAAAATTACCATTACCATCTCTAGGAAATGCTTGCCCATGTTCCAACCTTTCATCCTTGAAACCTAAGTGGCATGAACTACCATCATCAACACAATATTGGCTTGAAAGTTCTCCAACAGCTTTGGCAGCTAGGCTTACATGTTCTGCAAACTGAGACGCTGGTTGGGCAGCAGAGGTAGCAACCTTAAATTTCATGTTCCAATTCTGCCTACCAATAGAAAAATAACCATTACCATCTCAAGGAAATGATTGCCCATGTTCCAACCCTTCATCATTCAAACCTAAGTGGCATGAACCACCATCATCAACACAATATTGCCTTGAAAGTTCTCCAACTTCTCTGGCAGCTAGGCTTACATGTTCTGCAAACTGAGACGCTGGTTGGGCAGCAGAGGTAGCAACCTTAAATTTCATGATTCCAATTCTGCCTGCCAACAGAAAAATTACCATTATCATCTCAAGGAAATGATTGCCCATGTTCCAACCCTTCATCACTGAAACCTAAGTGGCATGAACCACCATCATCAACACAATATTGCCTTGAAAGTTCTCCAACAACTCTGGCCGCTAGGCTTGCATGTTCTCCAAACTCATCCGCTGCTTAAGCAGCAGAGGTAGCATCCTTAAATTTCATGTTCCAATTCTGCTTGCCAACATAAAAATTACCATTACCATCTCCAGGAAATGCTTGCCCATGTTCCAACCTTTCATCCTTGAAACCTAAGAGGCATGAACCACCATCATCAACACAATATTTCCTTGAAAAATCTCCAACATCTCTAGCAGCTTGGCTTGCATGTTCTGCAAACTCAATCGCTGCTTGAGCAGCAGAGGTAGAAGCCTTAAATTGCATGTTCCAATTCTGCTAGCCAACAGAAAAATTACCATTACAATCGCCAGGAAATGCTTGCCCATGTTCCAACCTTTCATCCTTAAAACTTAAGTGGCATGAACCACCACCATCGACACAATATTTCCTAGAAACTTCTCCAATAGCTCTGGCAACTAGGCTTGCATGTTCTCCAATCTCAGTCGCTGCTTGAGTAGCAGAGGTAGCATCCTTAAATTTCATGTTCCAATTCTGCTTGCCAACAGAAAAATTACCATTACCATCTCCAGGAAATGCATGCCCATGTTCCAACCTTTCATCCTTGAAACCTAAGTGGCATGAACCACCATCATCAACACAATATTGACTTGAAAGTTCTCCAACTTCTCTGGCAGCTCGGCTTGCATGTTCTGCAAACTGAGACGTTGTTTGGGCAGCAGAGGTAGCAACCATAAATTTCATGTTCCAATTCTGCCTGCCAACAGAAAAATTACCATTACCATCTCCAGGAAATGCTTGCCCATGTTCCAACCCTTCATCATTGAAACCTAAGTGGCATGAACCACCACTATCAACACAATATTGCCTTGAAACTTCTCCAACAGCTCTGGCAACTAGGCTTGCATGTTCTCCAAACTCAGTCGCTGCTTGAGCAGCAGAGGTAGCATCCTTAAATTTCATGTTCCAATACTGCCTGCCAATTGAAAAATTACCATTACCATCTCCAGGAAATGCTTGCCCATGTTCCAACCTTTCATCCTTGAAACCTAAGTGGCATGAACCACCATCATCAACACAATATTGACTTGAAAGTTCTCCAACAGCTCTGGCAGCTAGGCTTACATGTTCTGCAAACTGAGACGCTGGTTGGGCAGCAGAGGTAGCAACCTTAAATTTCATGTTCCAATTCTGCTTGCCAACAGAAAAATTACCATTACCATCTCAAGGAAATGATTGCCCATGTTCCAACCCTTCATCATTGAAACCTAAGTGGCATGAACCACCATCATCAACACAATATTGCCCTTAAAGTTCTCCAACAACTCTGGCCGCTAGGCTTGCATGTTCTCCAAACTCATCCGCTGCTTAAGCAGCAGAGGTAGCATCCTTTAATTTCATGTTCCAGTTCTGCTTGCCAAGAGAAAAATTACCATTACCATCTCCAGGAAATGCTTGCCCATGTTCCAACCTTTCATCCTTGAAACCTAAGTGGCATGAACCACCATCATCAACACAATATTGCCTTGAAAGTTCTCCAACTTCTCTGGCAGCTAGGCTTACATGTTCTGCAAACTGAGATGCTGGTTGGGCAGCAGAGGTAGCATCCTTAAATTTCATGTTCCAATTCTGCCTGCCAACAGAAAAATTACCATTACCATCTCCAGGAAATGCTTGCCCATGTTCCAACCTTTCATCCTTGAAACTTAAGTGGCATGAACCACCACCATCAACAAAATATTGCCTTGAAACTTCTCCAACAGCTCTGGCAACTAGGCTTGCATGTTCTCCAAACTCAGTCGCTGCTTGAGCAGCAGAGGTAGCATCCTTAAATTTCATGTTCCAATTCTGCTTGCCAACAGAAAAATTACCATTACCATCTCCAGGAAATGCTTGCCCATGTTCCAACCTTTCATCCTTGAAACCTAAGTGGCATGAACCACCATCATCAACACAATATTGACTTGAAAGTTCTCCAACTTCTCTGGCAGCTAGGCTTACATGTTTAGCAAACTGAGACGCTGGTTGGGCAGCAGAGGTAGCAACCTTAAATTTCATGTTCAAATTCTGCCTGCCAACAGAAAAATTACCATTACCATCTCAAGGAAATGATTGCCCATGTTCCAACCTTCATCATTGAAACCTAAGTGGCATGAACCACCATCATCAACACAATATTGCCTTGAAAGTTCTAGAACAGCTCTGGCAGCTAGGCTTTCATGTTCTGCAAACTCAGCCGCTGCTTGAGCAACAGAGGTAGCATTCTTAAATTTCATGTTCATATTCTGCCTTCCAATAGAAAAATTACCATTACCATCTCCAGGAAATGATTGCCCATGTTCCAACCTTTCATCTTTGAAACCTAAGTGGCATGAACCACCATCATCAACACAATATTGCCTTAAAAGTTCTGCAACAGCTCTGGCATCTAGGCTTGCATGTTCTGCAAACTCAACCGCTGCTTGAGCAACAGAGATAGCATCCTTAAATTTCATGTTCCTATTCTGCCTGCCAATAGAAAAATTACCACTACCATCTCCATGAAATGATTGCCCATGTTCCAACCTTTCATCCTTGAAACCTAAGTGGCATGAACCACCATCATCAACATAATATTGCCTAGACAGTTCTACAATAGCTCTGGCAGCTAGGCTTGCATGTTCTCCAAACTCAGCCGCTGCTTTAGCAGCAGAGGTAGCATCCTTAAATTTCATGTTCCAATACTGCCTGCCAACAGAAAAATTACCAATACCATCTCAAGGAAATGATTGCCCATGTTCCAACCCTTCATCCTTGAAAAATAAGTGGCATGAACAACCATCATCAACACAATATTGTCTTGAAAGTTCTACAACAGCTCTGGCAGCTAGGCTTTCATGTTCTGCAAACTCAGCCGCTGCTTGAGCAACAGAGGTAGCATCCTTAAATTTCATGTTCCAATTCTGCCTTGGAATAGAAAAATTACCATTACCATCTCTAGGAAATGATTGCCCATGTTCCAACCTTTCATCCTTGAAACCTAAGTGGCATGAACCACCATCATCAACACAATATTGCCTTGAAAGTTCTCCAACAGCTCTGGCAACTAGGCTTGCATGTTCTCTAAACTCAGTCGCTGCTTGAGCAGCAGAGGTAGCATCCTTAAATTTCATGTTCCAATTCTGCTTGCCAACCGAAAAATTACCATTACCATCTCCAGGAAATGCTTGCCCATGTAACAACCTTTCATCCTTGAAACCTAAGTGGCATGAACCACCATCATCAACACAATATTTCCTTGAAAGTTCTCCAACATCTCTGGCCGCTCGGCTTGCATGTTCTGCAAACTCAGTCGCTGCTTGAGCAGTAGAGGTAGCATCCTTAAATTTCATGTTCCAATTCTGCTTGCCAACAGAAAAATTACCATTACCATCTCTAGGAAATGCTTGCCCATGTTCCAACCTTTCATCCTTGAAACTTAAGTGGCATGAACCACCATCAACAACACAATATTGCCTTGATACTTCTCCAACAGCTCTGGCAACTAGGCTTGCATGTTCTCCAAACTCAGTCGCTGCTTGAGCAGCAGAGGTAGCATCCTTAAATTTCATGTTCCAATTCTGCTCGCCAACAGAAAAATTACCATTACCATCTCCAGGAAATGCTTGCCCATGTTCCAACCTTTCATCCTTGAAACCTAAGTGGCATGAACCACCATCATCAACACAATATTGCCTTGAAAGTTCTCCAACTTTTCTGGCAGCTAGGCTTACATGTTCTGCAAACTGAGATGCTGGTTGGGCAGCAGAGGTAGCATCCTTAAATTTCATGTTCCAATTCTGCCTGCCAACAGAAAAATTACCATTACCATCTCCTGGAAATGCTTGCCCATGTTCCAACCTTTTATCCTTGAAACCTAAGTGGCATGAACCACCATCATCAACACAATATTGACTTGAAAGTTCTCCAACTTCTCTGGCAGCTAGGCTTACATGTTTAGCAAACTGAGACGCTGGTTGGGCAGCAGAGGTAGCAACCTTAAATTTCATGTTCAAATTCTGCCTGCCAACAGAAAAATTACCATTACCATCTCAAGGAAATGATTGCCCATGTTCCAACCCTTCATCATTGAAACCTAAGTGGCATGAACCACTATCATCAACACAATATTGACTTGAAAGTTCTACAACATCTCTGGCAGCTAGGCTTTCATGTTCTGCAAACTCAGCCGCTGCTTGAGCAACAGAGGTAGCATTCTTAAATTTCATGTTCATATTCTGCCTTCCAATAGAAAAATTACCATTACCATCTCTAGGAAATGATTGCCCATGTTCCAACCTTTCATCTTTGAAACCTAAGTGGCATGAACCACCATCATCAACACAATATTGCCTTAAAAGTTCTGCAACAGCTCTGGCATCTAGGCTTGCATGTTCTGCAAACTCAACCGCTGCTTGAGCAACAGAGATAGCATCCTTAAATTTCATGTTCCTATTCTGCCTGCCAATAGAAAAATTACCACTACCATCTCCATGAAATGATTGCCCATGTTCCAACCTTTCATCCTTGAAACCTAAGTGGCATAAACCACCATCATCAACACAATATTGCCTAGACAGTTCTCCAACAGCTCTGGCAGCTAGGCTTGTATGTTCTCCAAACTCAGCCGCTGCTTTAGCAGCAGAGGTAGCATCGTTAAATTTCATGTTCCAATACTGCCTGCCAACAGAAAAATTACCAATACCATCTCAAGGAAATGATTGCCCATGTTCCAACCCTTCATCCTTGAAAAATAAGTGGCATGAACCACCATCAACAACACAATATTGCCTTGATACTTCTCCAACAGCTCTGGCAACTAGGCTTGCATGTTCTCCAAACTCAGTCGCTGCTTGAGCAGCAGAGGTAGCATCCTTAAATTTCATGTTCCAATTCTGCTTGCCAACAGAAAAATTACCATTACCATCTCCAGGAAATGCTTGCCCATGTTCCAACCTTTCATCCTTGAAACCTAAGTGGCATGAACCACCATCATCAACAAAATATTGCCTTGAAAGTTCTCCAACTTCTCTGGCAGCTAGGCTTACATGTTCTGCAAACTGAGATGCTGGTTGGGCAGCAGAGGTAGCATCCTTAAATTTCATGTTCCAATTCTGCCTGCCAACAGAAAAATTACCATTACCATCTCCTGGAAATGCTTGCCCATGTTCCAACCTTTTATCCTTGAAACCTAAGTGGCATGAACCACCATCATCAACACAATATTGACTTGAAAGTTCTCCAACTTCTCTGGCAGCTAGGCTTACATGTTTAGCAAACTGAGACGCTGGTTGGGCAGCAGAGGTAGCAACCTTAAATTTCATGTTCAAATTCTGCCTGCCAACAGAAAAATTACCATTACCATCTCAAGGAAATGATTGCCCATGTTCCAACCCTTCATCATTGAAACCTAAGTGGCATGAACCACTATCATCAACACAATATTGACTTGAAAGTTCTACAACATCTCTGGCAGCTAGGCTTTCATGTTCTGCAAACTCAGCCGCTGCTTGAGCAACAGAGGTAGCATTCTTAAATTTCATGTTCATATTCTGCCTTCCAATAGAAAAATTACCATTACCATCTCTAGGAAATGATTGCCCATGTTCCAACCTTTCATCTTTGAAACCTAAGTGGCATGAACCCCCATCATCAACACAATATTGCCTTAAAAGTTCTGCAACAGCTCTGGCATCTAGGCTTGCATGTTCTGCAAACTCAACCGCTGCTTGAGCAACAGAGATAGCATCCTTAAATTTCATGTTCCTATTCTGCCTGCCAATAGAAAAATTACCACTACCATCTCCATGAAATGATTGCCCATGTTCCAACCTTTCATCCTTGAAACCTAAGTGGCATAAACCACCATCATCAACACAATATTGCCTAGACAGTTCTCCAACAGCTCTGGCAGCTAGGCTTGCATGTTCTCCAAACTCAGCCGCTGCTTTAGCAGCAGAGGTAGCATCGTTAAATTTCATGTTCCAATACTGCCTGCCAACAGAAAAATTACCAATACCATCTCAAGGAAATGATTGCCCATGTTCCAACCCTTCATCCTTGAAAAATAAGTGGCATGAACCACCATCATCAACACAATATTGTCTTGAAAGTTCTACAACAGCTCTAGCAGCTAGGCTTTCATGTTCTGCAAACTCAGCCGCTGCTTGAGCAACAGAGGTAGCATCTTTAAATTTCATGTTCCAATTCTGCCTTGGAATAGAAAATTACCATTACCATCTCCAGGAAATGATTGCCCATGTTCCAACCTTTCATCCTTGAAACCTAAGTGGCATGAACCACCATCATCAACACAATATTGCCTTGAAAGTTCTCCAACAGCTCTGGCAACTAGGCTTGCATGTTCTCTAAACTCAGTCGCTGCTTGAGCAGCTGAGGTAGCATCCTTAAATTTCATGTTCCAATTCTGCTTGCCAACCGAAAAATTACCATTACCATCTCCAGGAAATGCTTGCCCATGTAACAACCTTTCATCCTTGAAACCTAAGTGGCATGAACCACCATCATCAAAACAATATTTCCTTGAAAGTTCTCCAACATCTCTGGCAGCTCGGCTTGCATGGTCTGCAAACTCAGTCGCTGCTTGAGCAGTAGAGGTAGCATCCTTAAATTTCATGTTCCAATTCTGCTTGCCAACAGATAAATTACCATTACCATCTCCAGGAAATGCTTGCCCATGTTCCAACCTTTCATCCTTGAAACTTAAGTGGCATGAACCACCATCAACAACACAATATTGCCTTGAAACTTCTCCAACAGCTCTGGCAACTAGGCTTGCATGTTCTCCAAACTCAGTCACTGCTTGAGCAGCAGAGGTAGCATCCTTAAATTTCATGTTCCAATTCTGCTTGCCAACAGAAAAATTACCATTACCATCTCCAGGAAATGCTTGCCCATGTTCCAACCTTTCATCCTTGAAACCTAAGTGGCATGAACCACCATCATCAACACAATATTGCCTTGAAAGTTCTCCAACTTCTCTGGCAGCTAGGCTTACATGTTCTCCAAACTGAGATGTTGGTTGGGCAGCAGAGGTAGCATCCTTAAATTTCATGTTCAAATTCTGCCTGCCAACAGAAAAATTACCATTACCATCTCCTGGAAATGATTGCCCATGTTCCAACCTTTCATCCTTGAAACCTAAGTGGCATGAACCACCATCATCAACACAATATTGCCTTAAAGGTTCTGCAACAGCTCTGGCATCTAGGCTTGCATGTTCTGCAAACTCAACCGCTGCTTGAGCAACAGAGATAGCATCCTTAAATTTCATGTTCCTATTCTGCCTGCCAATAAAAAAATTACCACTACCATCTCCATGAAATGATTGCTCCTGTTCCAACCTTTCATCCTTGAAACCTAAGTGGCATGAACCACCATCATCAACACAATATTGCCTAAACAGTTCTCCAACAGCTCTGGCAGCTAGGCTTGCATGTTCTCCAAACTCAGCCGCTGCTTTAGCAGCAGAGGTAGCATCCTTAAATTTCATGTTCCAATACTGCCTGCCAACAGAAAAATTACCAATACCATCTCAAGGAAATGATTGCCCATGTTCCAACCCTTCATCCTTGAAAAATAAGTGGCATGAACCACCATCATCAACACAATATTGTCTTGAAAGTTTTACAACAGCTCTGGCAGCTAGGCTTTCATGTTCTGCAAACTCAGCCGCTGCTTGAGCAACAGAGGTAGCATCCTTAAATTTCATGTTCCAATTCTGCCTTGGAATAGAAAAATTACCATTACCATCTCCAGGAAATGATTGCCCATGTTCCAACCTTTCATCCTTGAAACCTAAGTGGCATGAACCACCATCATCAACACAATATTGCCTTGAAAGTTCTCCAACAACTCTGGCCGCTAGGCTTGCATGTTCTCCAAACTCATCCGCTGCTTAAGCAGCAGAGGTAGCATCCTTTAATTTCATGTTCCAATTCTGCTTGCCAAGAGAAAAATTACCATTACCATCTCCAGGAAATGCTTGCCCATGTTCCAACCTTTCATCCTTGAAACCTAAGTGGCATGAACCACCATCATCAACACAATATTGCCTTGAAAGTTCTCCAACTTCTCTGGCAGCTAGGCTTACATGTTCTGCAAACTGAGATGCTGGTTGGGCAGCAGAGGTAGCATCCTTAAATTTCATGTTCCAATTCTGCCTGCCAACAGAAAAATTACCATTACCATCTCCAGGAAATGCTTGCCCATGTTCCAACCTTTCATCCTTGAAACTTAAGTGGCATGAACCACCACCATCAACAAAATATTGCCTTGAAACTTCTCCAACAGCTCTGGCAACTAGGCTTGCATGTTCTCCAAACTCAGTCGCTGCTTGAGCAGCAGAGGTAGCATCCTTAAATTTCATGTTCCAATTCTGCTTGCCAACAGAAAAATTACCATTACCATCTCCAGGAAATGCTTGCCCATGTTCCAACCTTTCATCCTTGAAACCTAAGTGGCATGAACCACCATCATTAACACAATATTGACTTGAAAGTTCTCTAACTTCTCTGGCAGCTAGGCTTACATGTTTAGCAAACTGAGACGCTGGTTGGGCAGCAGAGGTAGCAACCTTAAATTTCATGTTCAAATTCTGCCTGCCAACAAAAAAATTACCATTACCATCTCAAGGAAATGATTGCCCATGTTCCAACCCTTCATCATTGAAACCTAAGTGGCATGAACCACCATCATCAACACAATATTGCCTTGAAAGTTCTACAACATCTCTGGCAGCTAGGCTTTCATGTTCTGCAAACTCAGCCGCTGCTTGAGCAACAGAGGTAGCATTCTTAAATTTCATGTTCATATTCTGCCTTCCAATAGAAAAATTACCATTACCATCTCTAGGAAATGATTGCCCATGTTCCAACCTTTCATCTTTGAAACCTAAGTGGCATGAACCACCATCATCAACACAATATTGCCTTAAAAGTTCTGCAACAGCTCTGGCATCTAGGCTTGCATGTTCTGCAAACACAACCGCTGCTTGAGCAATAGAGATAGCATCCTTAAATTTCATGTTCCTATTCTGCCTGCCAATAGAAAAATTACCACTACCATCTCCATGAAATGATTGCCCATGTTCCAACCTTTCATCCTTGAAACCTAAGTGGCATGAACCACCATCATCAACACAATATTGCCTAGACAGTTCTCCAACAGCTCTGGCAGCTAGGCTTGCATGTTCTCCAAACTCAGCTTATTGCCTTGAAAGTTCTCCAACAACTCTGGCCGCTGGGCTTGCATGTTCTCCAAACTCATCCGTTGCTTAAGCAGCAGAGGTAGCATCCTTAAATTTCATGTTCCAATTCTGCTTGCCAAGAGAAAAATTACCATTACCATCTCCAGGAAATGATTGCCCATGTTCCAACCCTTCATCATTGAAACCTAAGTGGCATGAACCACCATCATCAACACAATATTGCCTTGAAAGTTCTCCAACAACTCTGGCCGCTAGGCTTGCATGTTCTCCAAACTCATCCGCTGCTTAAGCAGCAGAGGTAGCATCCTTTAATTTCATGTTCAAATTCTGCCTGCCAACAAAAAAATTACCATTACCATCTCCAGGAAATGATTGCCCATGTTCCAACCCTTCATCATTGAAACCTAAGTGGCATGAACCACCATCATCAATACAATATTGCCTTGAAAGTTCTACAACATCTCTGGCAGCTAGGCTTTCATGTTCTCCAAACTGAGATGCTGGTTGGGCAGCAGAGGTAGCATCCTTAAATTTCATGTTCTAATTCTGCCTGCCAACAGAAAAATTACCATTACCATCTCCTGGAAATGCTTGCCCATGTTCCAACCTTTCATCCTTGAAACCTAAGTGGCATGAACCACCATCATCAACACAATATTCCCTTGAAAGTTCTCCAACAGCTCTGGCCGCTAGGCTTGCATGTTCTCCAAACTCAGCCGCTGCTTAAGCAGTGGAGGTAGCATCCTTAAATTTCATATTCCAATACTGCATGCCAACAGAACAATTACCATTACCATCTCAAGGAAATGATTGCCAATGTTCCAACCTTTCATCCTTGAAACCTAAGTGGCATGAACCACCATCATCAACACAATATTGCCTTGAAAGTTCTCCAACATCTCTGGCAGCTCAGCTTGCATGTTCTGCAAACTCAGCCGCTACTTGAGCAGCAGAGGTAGCATCCTTAAATTTCATGTTCCAATACTGCCTGCCAACAGAAAAATTACCATTACTATCTCAAGGAAATGATTGCCCATGTTCCAACCCTTCATCCATGAAGCCTAAGTGGCATAAACCACCATCATCAACACAATATTGCCTTGAAAGTTCTACAACAGCTCTGACAGCTAGGCTTTCATGTTCTGCAAACTCAGCCGCTGCTTGAGCAACAGAGGTAGCATCCTTAAATTTCATGTTCCAATACTGCCTGCCAACAGAAGAATTACCATTACCATCTCAAGGAAATGATTGCCCATGTTCCAACCCTTCATCCTCGAAACCTAAGTGGCATGAACCACCATCATCAACACAATATTGCCTTGAAATTTCTACAACAGCTCTGGCAGCTAGGCTTTCATGTTCTGCAAACTCAGCCGCTGCTTGAGCAACATAGGTAGCATCCTTAAATTTCATGTTCAAATTCTGCTTGCCAAGAGAAAAATTACCATTACCATCCCCAGGAAATGCTTGCCCATGTTCCAATCATTCATCCTTGAAACCTAAGTAGCATGAACCACCATCATCAACACAATATTGCCTTGAAAGTTCTACAATAGCTCTGGCAGCTAGGCTTGCATGTTCTGCAAACTCTGCCGCTGCTTGAGCAGCAGAGGTAACATCCTTAAATATCATGTTCCAATTCTGCCTGCCAATAGAAAAATTACCATTACCATCTCCAGGAAATGATTGCCCATGTTCCAACCTTTCATTCTTGAAACCTAAGCGGTATGAACCACCATCATCAACACAATATTGCCTTGAAATTTCTACAAATGCTCTGGCAGCTAGGCTTGCATGTTCGGCAAACTCAGCCGCTGCTTGAGCAGCAGAGGTAGCAACCAGAAATTTCATGTTCCAATTCTGCTTGCCAACAGAAAAATTACCATCTCCAGGAAATGGTTGCCCATGTTCCAACCTTTTATCCTTGAAACTTAAGTGGCATGAACCACCATCATCAACACAATATTGCCCTGAAACTTCTCCAACAGCTTTGGCAACTAGGCTTGCATGTTCTCCAAACTCAGTCGCTGCTTGAGCAGCAGAGGTAGCATCCTTAAATTTCATGTTCCAATTCTTCTTGCCAACAGAAAAATTACCATTACCATCTCCAGGAAATGCTTTCCCATGTTCCAACCTTTCATCCTTGAAACCTAAGTGGCATGAACCACCATCATCAATACAATATTGCCTTGAAAGTTCTACAACTTCTCTGGCAGCTAGGCTGACATGTTCTGCAAACTCAGACGCTGCTTGGGCAGCAGAGGTAGCATCCTTAAATTTCATGTTCCAATTCTGCTTGCCAACAGAAAAATTACCATTACCATCTCCAGGAAATGCTTGCCCATGTTCCAATCTTTCATCCTTGAAACCTAAGTGGCATGAACCACCATCATAAACACAATATTGCCTTGAAAGTTCTCCAATAGCTCTGGCCGCTAGGCTTGCATGTTCTCCAAACTCTGCCGCTGCTTAAGCAGCAGAGGTAGCATCCTTAAATTTCATGTTCCAATACTGCATGCCAACAGAACAATTACCATTACCATCTCAAGGAAATGATTGCCTCTGTTCCAACCTTTCATCTTTGAAACCTAAGTGGCATGAACCACCATCATCAACACAATATTTCCTTAAAAGTTCTGCAACAGCTCTGGCATCTAGGCTTGCATGTTCTGCAAACTCAACCGCTGCTTGAGCAACAGAGATAGCATCCTTAAATTTCATGTTCCTATTCTGCCTGCCAATAGAAAAATTACCACTACCATCTCCATGAAATGATTGCCCATGTTCCAACCTTTCATCCTAGAAACCTAAGTGGCATGAACCACGATCATCAACACAATATTGCCTTGAAAGTTCTCCAACAGCTCTGGCAGCTAGGCTTGCATGTTCTCCATACTCAGCCGTTGTTTGAGCAGCAGAGTTAGCATCCTTAAATTTCATGTTCCAATACTGCCTGCCAACAGAAAAATTACCATTACC
Source organism: Nicotiana tomentosiformis (assembly GCF_000390325.3). NCBI lineage: Eukaryota > Viridiplantae > Streptophyta > Magnoliopsida > Solanales > Solanaceae > Nicotiana > Nicotiana tomentosiformis. The sequence goes on from NW_027174575.1 coordinate 368,685, forward strand.
ATCTCCAGGAAATGCTTGCCCATGTTCCAATCTTTCATCCTTGAAACCTAAGTGGCATGAACCACCATCATAAACACAATATTGCCTTGAAAGTTCTCCAATAGCTCTGGCCGCTAGGCTTGCATGTTCTCCAAACTCTGCCGCTGCTTAAGCAGCAGAGGTAGCATCCTTAAATTTCATGTTCAAATTCTACTTGCCAAGAGAAAAATTACCATTACCATCTCCAGGAAATGATTGCCCATGTTCCAACCTTTCATCCTTGAAACCTAAGTGGCATGAACCACCATCATCAACACAATATTGCCTTGAAAGTTCTCCAACAGCTCTGGCAGCTAGGCTTTCATGTTCTGCAAACTCAGTCGCTGCTTGAGCAGCAGAGGTAGCATCCTTAAATTTCATGTTCCAATTCTGCTTGCCAACAGAAAAATTACCATTACTATCTCCAGGAAATGCTTACCCATGTTCCAACCTTTCATCCTAGAAACCTAAGTGGCATGAACCACGATCATCAACACAATATTGCCTTGAAAGTTCTCCAACAGCTCTGGCAGCTAGGCTTGCATGTTCTCCATACTCAGCCGTTGTTTGAGCAGCAGAGTTAGCATCCTTAAATTTCATGTTCCAATACTGCCTGCCAACAGAAAAATTACCATTACCATCTCCAGGAAATGCTTGCCCATGTTCCGACCTTTCATTCTCGAAACCTAAGTGGCATGAAACACCATCATCAACACAATATTGCCTTGAAAGTTCTACAACTGCTCTTGTTTCTAGGCCTACATGTTCTGCAAACTCAATCGCTACTTGAGCAACAAAGGTAGCATCCTTAAATTTCATGTTCCAATTCAGCGTGCCAATAGAAAAATTACCACTACCATCTCCAGGAAATTATTGCCCATGTTCCAACCTTTCATCCTTGAAACCTAAGTGGCATGAACCACCATCATCAACATAATATTTCCTTGAAAGTTCTCCAACATCTCTGGCAGCTAGGCTTACATGTTCTGCAAACTCAACCGCTGCTTAAGCAGCAGAGGTAGCATCCTTAAATTTCATGTTCCATTACTGCCTGCCAACAGTAGAATTACCATTACCATCTCAAGGAAATGATTGCCCATGTTCCAACCTTTCATCCTTAAAACCTAAGTGGCATGAAACACTATCATCAACATAATATTGCCTTGAAAGTTCTACAACAGCTCTGGCATATAGGCTTGGATGTTCTGCAAACTCAGCCGTTACTTGAGCAGCAGAGGTAGCATCCTTAAATTTCATGTTCCAATACTGCCTGCCAACAGAAATATTACCATTACCATCTCAAGGAAATGATTGCCCATGTTCCAACCTTTCATCCTTGAAAACTAAGTGGCATGAACCACCATCATCAACACAATATTGCCTTGAAAGTTCTACTACAGCTCTGGCAGCTAGGCTTTCATGTTCTGTAAACTCAGCCGCTGCTTGAGCAACAGAAGTAGCATCCTTAAATTTCATGTTCCAGTTCTGCTTGCAAACAGAAAAATTTCAATTACCATCTCCAGGAAATGCTTGCCCATGTTCCAACCTTTCATCCTTGAAACCTAAGTGGCATGAACTACCATCATCGACACAATATTGCCTTGAAAGTTCTCCTATAGCTCTGGTAGCTAGGCTTGCATGTTCTCCAAACTCAGTCGCTACTTGAGAAGCAGATATAGCATCCTTAAATTTCATTTTCCAATACTGCCTGCCAACAGAACAATTACCATTACCATCTCAAGGAAATGATTGCCCATGTTCCAACCTTTTATCCTTGAATACTAAGTGGCATGACCCACCATCATCAACACAATATTGCCTTGAAAGTTCTACAATAGCTCTGGCAGCTAGGCTTGCATGTTCTGCAAACTCAGTCGCTACTTTAGCAGCAGAAGTAGCATCCTTCAATTTCATGTTCCAATTCTGCTTGCCAATAGAAAATTTACCATTACCATCTCCAGGAAATGATTGCCAATGTTCCAACCTTTCATCTATGAAACCTAAGTGGCCTGAAACACCATCATCAACACAATATTGCCTTGAAAGTTCTACAATAGCTCTAGCAGATAGGCTTGGATGTTCTGCAAACTCAGCCGCTGCTTGAGCAGCAGAGGTAGCATCCTTAAATTTCATGTTCTAATTCTACCTGCCAATAGAAAATTTACCATCTCCAGGAAATGATTGCCCATGTTCCATCCTTTTAACCTTGTAACCTAAGTGGCATGAACCACCACCATCAACTCAATATTGCCTTGAAAGTTCTACAACAGCTCTGGCAGCTAGGCTTGTCTGTTCTGCAAACTCAACCACTGCTTGAGTAGCAGAGGTAGCATTATCATCTCAAGGAAATGATTTCCCATGTTCCAATCTTTCATCCTTGAAACCTAAGTGGTATGAACCACCATCATCAACACAATATTGCCTTGAAAGTTCTGCAACAGCTCTGGCAGCTAGGCTTGCATGTTCTGCAAACTCAGTCGCTACTTGAGCAATAGAGGTAGCATCCTTAAATTTCATGTTCCAATTCTGCCTGCCAACAGAACAATTACCATTACCATCTCAAGGAAATGATTGTCTATGTTACAACCTTTAATCCTTGAAAACTAAGTGGCATGAACCACCATCATCAACACAATATTTCCTTGAACGTTCTACAATAGCTCTGGCAGCTAGGCTTGCATGTTCAGCAATCTCAGTCGCTACTTGAGCAGCAGAGGTAGCATCCTTAAATTTCATGTATCATTTATGCCTGCCAATAGAAATTTTACTATCTCCAGGAAATGATTGCCCATGTTCCAACCTTTCATCCTTGAAATCTAAGTGGCATGAACAGCCATCATCAACACAATATTTCCTTGAAAGTTCTCCAATATCTCTGGCAGCTAGGCTTGCATATTCTGCAAACTCAGCCGCTGCTTGAGCAGTAGAGGCAGCATCCTTAAATTTCATGTTCCAATACTGCCCGCCAACAGAAATATTTCCATTACCATCTCAAGGAAATGATTCCCCATGTTCCAATCTTTCATCCTTGAAAACTAAGTGGCATGACCCACCATCATCAACACAATATTGCCTTGAAAGTTCTACAACAGCTCTGGCAACTAGGCTTGCATGTTATGCAAACTCAGTCGCTACTTGAGCAGCAGAGGTAGCATCCTTAAATTTCATGTTCTAATTCTGCCTGCCAATAGAAAAAATACTATTACCATCTCGAGGAAATGATTGCCCATGTTCCAACCTTTCATCCTTGAAACCTAAGTGGCATGAACCACCATCATCAACACAATATTGCCTTGAAAGTTCTACAACAGCTCTTGTTTCTTGTCCTACATGTTCTGCAAACTCAGCCGCTGCTTGAGCAGTAGAGGTAGCATCCTTAAATTTCATGTTCCAATACTGCCTGCCAACAGAAAAATTTCCATTACCATCTCAAGGAAATGATTCCCCATGTTCCAATATTTCATCCTTGAAACCTAAGTGGCATGAACCACCATCATCAACACAATATTGCCTTGAAAGTTCTACAACAGCTCTGGTAGCTAGGCTTGCCTATTCTGCAAACTCAGCTGCTACTTGAGCAACAGAGATAGCATCCTTAAATTTCATGTTCCAATTCTGCCTTCCAATAGAAAAATTACCATTACCATCTCCACGAAATGCTTACCCATGTTCCAACCTTTCATCCTTGAAACCTAAGTGGCATGAACCACCATCATCAACACAAAATTGCTTTGAAAGTTCTCCAACAGCTCTAGACCCTAAGCTTGCATGTTCTCCAAACTCAACCGCTGCTTGAGCAGCAGAGGTAGCATCCTTAAATTTCATGTTCCAATACTGCATGCTAACAGAACAATTACCATTACCATCTCAAGGAAATGATTGCCCATGTTCCAACCTTTCATCCTTGAAACCTAAGTGGCATGAACCACCATCATCAACACAATATTTCCTTGAAAGTTCTCCAACAGCTCTGGCAGCGAGGCTTTCATATTCTGCAAGCTCAGCCGCTGCTTGAGCAGTAGAGGTAGCATCCTTAAATTTCATGTTCCAATTCTGCTTGCCAACAGAAAAATTACCATTACCATCTCTAAGAAATGCTTGCCAATGTTCCAACCTTTCATCCTAGAAACCTAAGTGGCATGAACCACCATCATCAACACAATATTGCCTTGAAAGTTCTCCAATAGCTCTGGTAGCTAGGCTTGCATGATCTCCAAACTCAGCCGTTGTTTGAGCAGTAGAGTTAGCATCCTTAAATTTCATGTTCAAATTCTACTTGCCAAGAGAAAAATTACCATTACCATCTCCAGGAAATGATTGCCCATGTTCCAACCTTTCATCCTTGAAACCTAAGTGGCATGAACCACCATCATCAACACAATATTGCCTTGAAAGTTCTCCAACAGCTCTGGCAGCTAGGCTTTCATGTTCTGCAAACTCAGTCGCTGCTTGAGCAGCAGAGGTAGCATCCTTAAATTTCATGTTCCAATTCTGCTTGCCAACAGAAAAATTACCATTACCATCTCCAGGAAATGCTTACCCATGTTCCAACCTTTCAACCTAGAAACCTAAGTGGCATGAACCACGATCATCAACACAATATTGCCTTGAAAGTTCTCCAACAGCTCTGGCAGCTAGGCTTGCATGTTCTCCAAACTCAGCCGTTATTTGAGCAGCAGAGTTAGCATCCTTAAATTTCATGTTCCAATACTGCCTGCCAACAGAAAAATTACCATTACCATCTCCAGGAAATGCTTGCCCATGTTCCGACCTTTCATTCTTGAAACCTAAGTGGCATGAAACACCATCATCAACACAATATTGCCTTGAAAGTTCTACAACTGCTCTTGTTTCTAGGCCTACATGTTCTGCAAACTCAGTCGCTACTTGAGCAACAAAGGTAGCATCCTTAAATTTCATGTTCCAATTCAGCGTGCCAATAGAAAAATTACCATTACCATCTCCAGGAAATGATTGACCATGTTCCAACCTTTCATCCTTGAAACCTAAGTGGCATGAACCACCATCATCAACATAATATTTCCTTGAAAGTTCTCCAACATCTCTGGCAGCTAGGCATACATGTTCTGCAAACTCAACCGCTGCTTGAGCAGCAGAGGTAGCATCCTTAAATTTCATGTTCCATTACTGCCTGCCAACAGTAGAATTACCATTACCATCTCAAGGAAATGATTGCCCATGTTCCAACCTTTCATCCTTAAAACCTAAGTGGCATGAAACACCATCATCAACATAATATTGCCTTGAAAGTTCTACAACAGCTCTGGCATATAGGCTTGGATGTTCTGCAAACTCAGCCGTTACTTGAGCAGCAGAGGTAGCATCCTTAAATTTCATGTTCCAATACTGCCTGCCAATAGAAATATTACCATTACCATCTCAAGGAAATGATTGCCCATGTTCCAACCTTTCATCCTTGAAAACTAAGTGGCATGAACTACCATCATCAACACAATATTGCCTTGAAAGTTCTACTACAGCTCTGGCAGCTAGGCTTTCATGTTCTGTAAACTCAGCCGCTGCTTGAGCAACAGAAGTAGCATCCTTAAATTTCATGTTCCAATTCTGCTTGCAAACAGAAAAATTTCAATTACCATCTCCAGGAAATGCTTGCCCATGTTCCAACCTTTCATCCTTGAAACCTAAGTGGCATGAACTACCATCATCGACACAATATTGCCTTGAAAGTTCTCCTACAGCTCTGGTAGCTAGGCTTGCATGTTCTCCAAACTCAGTCGCTACTTGAGAAGCAGATGTAGCATCCTTAAATTTCATTTTCCAATTCTCCCTGCCAACAGAACAATTACCATTACCATCTCAAGGAAATGATTGCCCATGTTCCAACCTTTTATCCTTGAATACTAAGTGGCATGACCCACCATCATCAACACAATATTGCCTTGAAAGTTCTACAATAGCTCTGGCAGCTAGGCTTGCATGTTCTGCAAACTCAGTCGCTACTTTAGCAGCAGAAGTAGCATCCTTCAATTTCATGTTCCAATTCTGCTTGCCAATAGAAAATTTACCATTACCATCTCCAGGAAATGATTGCCAATGTTCCAACCTTTCATCTATGAAACCTAAGTGGCCTGAAACACCATCATCAACACAATATTGCCTTGAAAGTTCTACAATAGCTCTAGCAGATATGCTTGGATGTTCTGCAAACTCAGCCGCTGCTTGAGCAGCAGAGGTAGCATCCTTAAATTTCATGTTCTAATTCTACCTGCCAATAGAAAATTTACCATCTCCAGGAAATGATTGCCCATGTTCCATCCTTTTAACCTTGTAACCTAAGTGGCATGAACCACCACCATCAACTCAATATTGCCTTGAAAGTTCTACAACAGCTCTGGCAGCTAGGCTTGTCTGTTCTGCAAACTCAGCCACTGCTTGAGTAGCAGAGGTAGCATCCTTAAATTTCATGTTCTAATACTGCCTGCCAACAGAAAAATTACCATTATCATCTCAAGGAAATGATTTCCCATGTTCCAATCTTTCATCCTTGAAACCTAAGTGGTATGAACCACCATCATCAACACAATATTGCCTTGAAAGTTCTGCAACAGCTCTGGCAGCTAGGCTTGCATGTTCTGCAAACTCAGTCGCTACTTGAGCAATAGAGGTAGCATCCTTAAATTTCATGTTCCAATTCTACCTGCCAACAGAACAATTACCATTACCATCTCAAGGAAATGATTGCCTATGTTACAACCTTTAATCCTTGAAAACTAAGTGGCATGAACCACCATCATCAACACAATATTTCCTTGAACGTTCTACAATAGCTCTGGCAGCTAGGCTTGCATATTCTGCAAACTCAGCCGCTGCTTGAGTAGTAGAGGTAGCATCCTTAAATTTCATGTTCCAATACTGCCTGCCAACAGAAATATTTCCATTACCATCTCAAGGAAATGATTCCCCATGTTCCAATCTTTCATCCTTGAAAACTAAGTGGCATGACCCACCATCATCAACACAATATTGCCTTGAAAGTTCTACAACAGCTCTGGCAACTAGGCTTGCATGTTATGCAAACTCAGTCGCTACTTGAGCAGCAGAGGTAGCATCCTTAAATTTTATGTTCTAATTCTGCCTGCCAATAGAAAAAATACTATTACCATCTCGAGGAAATGATTGCCCATGTTCCAACCTTTCATCCTTGAAACCTAAGTGGCATGAACCACCATCATCAACACAATATTGCCTTGAAAGTTCTACAACAGCTCTTGTTTCTTGTCCTACATGTTCTGCAAACTCAGCCGCTGCTTGAGCAGTAGAGGTAGCATCCTTAAATTTCATGTTCCAATACTGCCTGCCAACAGAAAAATTTCCATTACCATCTCAAGGAAATGATTCCCCATGTTCCAATATTTCATCCTTGAAAACTAAGTGGCATGACCCACCATCATCAACACAATATTGCCTTGAAAGTTCTACAACAGCTCTGGCAGCTAGGCTTGCATGTTCTGCAAAATCAGTCGCTACTTGAGCAGCAGAGGTAGCATCCTTAAATTTTCTGTTCCAATTCTGCCTGCCAATAGAAAAAATACTATTACCATCTCGAGGAAATGATTGCCCACATTCCAACCTTTCATCCTTGAAACCTAAGTGGCATGAACCACCATCATCAACACAATATTGCCTTGAAAGTTCTCCAACATCTCTGGCAGCTAGGCTTGCATGTTCTGCAAATTCAGTCGCTACTTGAGCAATAGAGGTAGCATCCTTAAATTTCATGTTCCAATTCTGCCTGCCAACAGAATAATTACCATTACCATCTCAAGGAAATGATTGACCATGTTACAACCTTTCATCCTTGAAGACTAAGTGGCATGAACAACCATCATCAACACAATATTGCCTTGAACGTTCTACAATAGCTCTGGCATCTAGGCTTGCATATTCTGCAAACTCAGTCGCTACTTGAGCAGCAGAGGTAGCATCCTTAAATTTCATGTATCATTTCTGCCTGCCAATAGAAAATTTACCATCTCCAGGAAATGATTGCCCATGTTCCAACCTTTTATCCTTGAAACCTAAGTGGCATGAACCACCATCATCAACACAATATTGCCTTGAAAGTTCTACAACAGCTCTGGCAGCTAGGCTTGCATGTTCTGCAAACTCAGCCGCTGCTTGAGCAACAGAGATAGCATCCTAAAATTTCATGTTCCTATTCTACCTGCCAACAAAATTATTACCAATACCATCTCTAGGAAATGATTGCCCATGTTTCGACCTTTTATTCTTGAAACCTAAGTGGCATGAAACACCATCATCAACACAATATTGCCTTGAAAGTTCTACCACAGCTCTTGTTTCTAGTCCTACATGTTCTGCAAACTCAGTCGCTACTTGAGCAGCAGAGGTAGCATCCTTAAATTTCATGTTCCAATTCAGCGTGCCAATAGAAAAATTACCATTACCATCTCCAGGAAATGATTGCCCATGTTCCAACCTTTCATCCTTGAAACCTAAGTGGCATGAACAACCATCATCAATACAATATTGCCTTGAAAGTTCTCCAACATCTCTGGCAGCTAGGCTTGCATGTTCTGGAAATTTCTAGCCTTGAAATTTCTACAATAGCTCTTGTTTCTAGGCCTGCATATTCTGCAAACTCAGCCGCTGCTTGACCAGCAGAGGTAGCATCCTTAAATTTCGTGTTCCAATTCTACCTGCCAATAGAAAATTTACCATCTCCAGGAAATGATTGCCCATGTTCCAACCTTTTAACCTTGAAACCTAAGTGGCATGAACCACCATCATCCACACAATATTGCCTTGAAAGTTCTACAACAGCTCTGGCAGCTAGGCTTGCCTGTTCTGCAAACTCAGCCGATGCTTAAGTAGCAGAGGTAGCATCCTTAAATTTCATGTTCCAATTCTACCTGCCAACAAAAATATTACCAATACCATTTATAGGAAATGATTGCCCATGTTCCGACCTTTCATTCTTGAAACCTAAGTGGCATGAAACACCATCATCAACACAATATTGCCTTGAAAGTTCTACAACAGCTCTTGTTTCTAGTCCGACATGTTCTGCAAACTCAGTCGCTACTTGAGCAGCAGAGGTAGCATCCTTAAATTTCATGTTCCAATTCAGCATGCCAATAGAAAAATTACCATTACCATCTCCAGGAAATGATTGCCCATGTTCCAACCTTTCATCCTTGAAACCTAAGTGGCATGAACAACCATCATCAACACAATATTTCCTTGAAAGTTCTCCAATATCTCTGGTAGCTAGGCTTGCATGTTCTGCAAACTCAGCTGCTGCTTGAGCAGCAAAGGTAGCATCCTTAAATTTCATGTTCCAATTCTACCTGCCAATAGAAAATTTACCATCTCCAGGAAATGATTGCCCATGTTCCAACCTTTTAACCTTGAAACCTAAGTGGCATGAACCACCATCATCAACACAATATTGCCTTGGAAGTTCTTCAACAGCTCTGGCAGCTAGGCTTGCTTGTTCTGCAAAATCAGTCGCTACTTGAGCAGCAGAGGTAGCATCCTTAAATTTCATGTTCCAATTCTGCCTGCCAATAGAAAAAATACTATTACCATCTCGAGGAAATGATTGCCCATGTTCCAACCTTTCATCCTTGAAACCTAAGTGGCATGAACCACCATCATCAACACAATATTGCCTTGAAAGTTCTCCAACATCTCTGGCAGCTAGGCTTGCATGTTCTGCAAACTCAGTCGCTACTTGAGCAGCAGAGGTAGCATCCTTAAATTTCATGTATCATTTCTGCCTGCCAATAGAAAATTTACCATCTCCAAGAAATGATTGCCCATGTTCCAACCTTTTATCCTTGAAACCTAAGTGGCATGAACCACCATCATCAACACAATATTGCCTTGAACGTTTTACAACAGCTCTGGCATCTAGGCTTGCATGTTCTGCAAACTCAGTCGCTACTTGAGCTGCAGAGGTAGCATCCTTAAATTTCATGTATCATTTCTGCTTGCCAATAGAAAATTTACCATCTCCAGGAAATGATTGCCCATGTTCCAACCTTTTATCCTTGAAACCTAAGTGGCATGAACCACCATCATCAACACAATATTGCCTTGAAAGTTCTACAACAGCTCTGGCAGCTACGCTTGCATGTTCTGCAAACTCAGCCGCTACTTAAGTAGCAGAGGTAGCATCCTTAAATTTCATGTTCCAATTCTACCTGCCAACAAAATTATTACCAATACCATCTCTAGGAAATGATTGCCCATGTTCCGACCTTTCATTCTTGAAACCTAAGTGGCATGAAACACCATCATCAACACAATATTGCCTTGAAAGTTCTACCACAGCTTTTGTTTCTAGTCCTACATGTTCTGCAAACTCAGTCGCTACTTGAGCAGCAGAGGTAGCATCCTTAAATTTCATGTTCCAATTCAGCGTGCCAATAGAAAAATTACCATTACCATCTCCAGAAAATGATTGCCCATGTTCCAACATTTCATCCTTGAAACCTAAGTGTCATGAACAACCATCATCAACACAATATTGCCTTGAAAGTTCTCCAACATCTCTGGCAGCTAGGCTTGCATGTTCTGGAAATTTCTAGCCTTGAAAGTTCTACAACAGCTCTTGTTTCTAGGCCTGCATATTCTGCAAACTCAGCCGCTGCTTGACCAGCAAAGGTAGCATCCTTAAATTTCATGTTCCAATTCTACCTGCCAATAGAAAATTTACCATCTCCAGGAAATGATTGCCCATGTTCCAACCTTTTATCCTTGAAACCTAAGTGGCATGAACCACCATCATCAACACAATATTGCCTTGAAAGTTCTACAACAGCTCTGGCAGCTAGGCTTGCATGTTCTGCAAACTCAGCCGCTGCTTGAGTAGCAGAGGTATCTAGGCCTGCATATTCTGTAAACTCAGCCGCTGCTTGACCAGCAGAGGTAGCATCCTTAAATTTCATGTTCCAATTCTACCTGCCAATAGAAAATTTACCATCTCCAGGAAATGATTGCCCATGTTCCAACCTTTTAACCTTGAAACCTAAGTGGCATGAACCACCATCATCAACACAATATTGCCTTGAAAGTTCTACAATAGCTCTGGCAGCTAGGCTTGCCTGTTCTGCAAACTCAGCCGTTGCTTAAGTAGCAGAGGTAGCATCCTTAAATTTCATGTTCCAATTCTACCTGCCAACAATAATATTACCAATACCATCTCTAGGAAATGATTGCCCATATTCCGACCTTTCATTCTTGAAACCTAAGTGGCATGAAACACCATCATCAACACAATATTGCCTTGAATGTTCTACCATAGCTCTTGTTTCTAGTCCTACATGTTCTACAAACTCAGTCGCTACTTGAGCAGTAGAGGTAGCATCCTTAAATTACATGTTCCAATTCAGCGTGCCAATAGAAAAATTACCATTACCATCTCCAGGAAATGATTGCCCATGTTCCAACCTTTCATCCTTGAAACCTAAGTGGCATGAACAACCATCATCAACACAATATTGCCTTGAAAGTTCTCCAATATCTCTGGCATGTTCTGGAAATTTCTAGCCTTGAAAGTTCTACAACAGCTCTTGTTTCTAGGCCTGCATATTCTGCAAACTCAGCCGCTGCTTGAGCAGCAGCGGTAGCATCCTTAAATTTCATGTTCCAATTCTACCTGCCAATAGAAAATTTACCATCTCTAGGAAATGATTGCCCATGTTCCAACCTTTTAACCTTGAAACCTAAGTGGCATGAACCTCCATCATCAACACAATATTGCCTTGAAAGTTCTACAACAGCTCTGGCAGCTAGCCTTGCCTGTTCTGCAAACTCAGCCACTGCTTAAGTAGCAGAGGTAGCATCCTTAAATTTCATGTTCCAATTCTACCTGCCAACAAAAATATTACCAATACCATCTCTAAGAAATGATTGCCCATGTTCCGACCTTTCATTCTTGAAACCTAAGTGGCATGAAACACCATCATCAACACAATATTGCCTTGAAAGTTCTACAACAGCTCTTGTTTCTAGTCCTACATGTTCTGCAAACTCAGTCGCTACTTGGGCAGCAGAGGTAGCATCCTTAAATTTCATGTTCCAATTCAGCGTGCCAATAGAAAAATTACCATTACCATCTCCAGGAAATGATTGCCCATGTTCCAACATTTCATCCTTGAAACCTAAGTGGCATGAACAACCATCATCAACACAATATTTCCTTGAAAGTTCTCCAACATCTCTGGTAGCTAGGCTTGCATGTTCTGCAAACTCAGCTGTTGCTTAAGCAGTAGAGGTAGCATCCTTAAATTTCATGTTCCAATACTGCCTGCCAACAGAAAAATTTCCATTACCATCTCAAGGAAAATATTCCCCATGTTCCAATCTTTCATCCTTGAAAACTAAGTGGCATGACCCACCATCATCAACACAATATTGCCTTGAACGTTCTACAATAGCTCTGGCATCCAGGCTTGCATGTTCTGCAAACTCAGTCGCTACTTGAGCAACAGAGGTAGCATCCTTAAATTTCATGTTCCAATTCTGCCTGCCAATAGAAAAAATACTATTACCATCTCGAGGAAATGATTGCCCATGTTCCAACCTTTCATCCTTGAAACCTAAGTGGCATGAACCATTATCATCAACACAATATTGCCTTGAAAGTTCTACAACAGCTCTTGTTTCTAGTCCTACATGTTCTGCAAACTCAGTCGCTACTTGAGCAGCAGAGGTAGCATCCTTAAATTTCATGTTCCAATTCAGCGTGCCAATAGAAAAATTACCATTACCATCTCCAGGAAATGATTGCCCATGTTCCAACCTTTCATCCTTGAAACCTAAGTGGCATGAACAACCATCATCAACACAATATTTCCTTGAAAGTTCTCTAACATCTCTGGTAGCTAGGCTTGCATGTTCTGCAAACTCAGCTGCTGCTTGAGCAGCAGAGGTAGCATCCTTAAATTTCATGTTCCAATTCTACCTGCCAATAGAAAATTTACCATCTCCAGGAAATGATTGCCCATGTTCCAACCTTTTAACCTTGAAACCTAAGTGGCATGAACCACCATCATCAACACAATATTGCCTTGAATGTTCTACAACAGCTCTGGCAGCTAGGCTTGCCTGTTCTGCAAACTCAGCCGCTGCTTAAGTAGCAGAGGTAGCATCCTTAAATTTCATGTTCCAATTCTACCTGCCAACAATAATATTACCAATACCATCTCTAGGAAATGATTGCCCATGTTCCGACCTTTCATTCTTGAAACCTAAGTGGCATGAAACACCATCATCAACACAATATTGCCTTGAATGTTCTACCATAGCTCTTGTTTCTAGTCCTACATGTTCTACAAACTCAGTCGCTACTTGAGCAGTAGAGGTAGCATCCTTAAATTACATGTTCCAATTCAGCGTGCCAATAGAAAAATTACCATTACCATCTCCAGGAAATGATTGCCCATGTTCCAACCTTTCATCCTTGAAACCTAAGTGGCATGAACAACCATCATCAACACAATATTGCCTTGAAAGTTCTCCAATATCTCTGGCATGTTCTGGAAATTTCTAGCCTTGAAAGTTCTACAACAGCTCTTGTTTCTAGGCCTGCATATTCTGCAAACTCAGCCGCTGCTTGAGCAGCAGCGGTAGCATCCTTAAATTTCATGTTCCAATTCTACCTGCCAATAGAAAATTTACCATCTCTAGGAAATGATTGCCCATGTTCCAACCTATTAACCTTGAAACCTAAGTGGCATGAACCACCATCATCAACACAATATTGCCTTGAAAGTTCTACAACAGCTCTGGCAGCTAGCCTTGCCTGTTCTGCAAACTCAGCCACTGCTTAACTAGCAGAGGTAGCATCCTTAAATTTCATGTTCCAATTCTACCTGCCAACAAAAATATTACCAATACCATCTCTAAGAAATGATTGCCCATGTTCCGACCTTTCATTCTTGAAACCTAAGTGGCATGAAACACCATCATCAACACAATATTGCCTTGAAAGTTCTACAACAGCTCTTGTTTCTAGTCCTACATGTTCTCCAAACTCAGTCGCTACTTGGGCAGCAGAGGTAGCATCCTTAAATTTCATGTTCCAATTCAGCGTGCCAATAGAAAAATTACCATTACCATCTCCAGGAAATGATTGCCCATGTTCCAACATTTCATCCTTGAAACCTAAGTGGCATGAACCACCATCATCAACACAATATTTCCTTGAAAGTTCTCCAACATCTCTGGTAGCTAGGCTTGCATGTTCTGCAAACTCAGCTGTTGCTTAAGCAGTAGAGGTAGCATCCTTAAATTTCATGTTCCAATACTGCCTGCCAACAGAAAAATTTCCATTACCATCTCAAGGAAAATATTCCCCATGTTCCAATCTTTCATCCTTGAAAACTAAGTGGCATGACCCACCATCATCAACACAATATTGCCTTGAACGTTCTACAATAGCTCTGGCATCCAGGCTTGCATGTTCTGCAAACTCAGTCGCTACTTGAGCAACAGAGGTAGCATCCTTAAATTTCATGTTCCAATTCTGCCTGCCAATAGAAAAAATACTATTACCATCTCGAGGAAATGATTGCCCATGTTCCAACCTTTCATCCTTGAAACCTAAGTGGCATGAACCACCATCATCAACACAATATTGCCTTGAAAGTTCTACAACAGCTCTTGTTTCTAGTCCTACATGTTCTGCAAACTCAGTCGCTACTTGAGCAGCAGAGGTAGCATCCTTAAATTTCATGTTCCAATTCAGCGTGCCAATAGAAAAATTACCATTACCATCTCCAGGAAATGATTGCCCATGTTCCAACCTTTCATCCTTGAAACCTAAGTGGCATGAACAACCATCATCAACACAATATTGCCTTGAAAGTTCTCCAACATCTCTGGCAGCTAGGCTTGCATGTTCTGGAAATTTCTAGCCTTGAAAGTTCTACAACAGCTCTTGTTTCTAGGCCTGCATATTCTGCAAACTCAGCCGCTGCTTGACCAGCAGAGGTAGCATCCTTAAATTTCATGTTCCAATTCTACCTGCCAATAGAAAATTTACCATCTCCAGGAAATGATTGCCCATGTTCCAACCTTTTATCCTTGAAACCTAAGTGGCATGAACCACCATCATCAACACAATATTGCCTTGAAAGTTCTACAATAGCTCTAGCAGCTAGGCTTGCCTGTTCTGCAAACTCAGCCGCTGCTTGAGTAGCAGAGGTAGCATCCTTAAATTTCATGTTCCAATTCTACCTGCCAACAAAATTATTACCAATACCATCTCTAGGAAATGATTGCCCATTTTTCGACCTTTCATTCTTGAAACCTAAGTGGCATGAAACACCATCATCAACACAATATTGCCTTGAAAGTTCTACCATAGCTCTTGTTTCTAGTCCTACATGTTCTGCAAACTCAGTCGCTACTTGAGCAGCAGAGGTAGCATCCTTAAATTTCATGTTCCAATTCAGCGTGCCAATAGAAAAATTACCATTAACATCTCCAGGAAATGATTGCCCATGTTCCAACCTTTCATCCTTGAAACCTAAGTGGCATGAACAACCATCATCAACACAATATTGCCTTGAAAGTTCTCCAACATCTCTAGCAGCTAGGCTTGCATGTTCTTGAAATTTCTAGCCTTGAAAGTTCTACAACAGCTCTTGTTTCTAGGCCTGCATATTCTGCAAACTCAGCCGCTGCTTGACCAGCAGAGGTAGCATCCTTAAATTTCATGTTCCAATTCTACCTGCCAATAGAAAATTTACCATCTCCAGGAAATGATTGCCCATGTTCCAACCTTTTAACCTTGAAACCTAAGTGGCATGAACCACCATCATCAACACAATATTGCCTTGAAAGTTCTACAACAGCTCTGGCAGCTAGGCTTGCCTGTTCTGCAAACTCAGCCGTTGCTTAAGTAGCAGAGGTAGCATCCTTAAATTTCATGTTCCAATTCTACCTGCCAACAAAAATATTACCTATACCATTTATAGGAAATGATTGCCCATGTTCCGACCTTTCATTCTTGAAACCTAAGTGGCATGAAACACCATCATCAACACAATATTGCCTTGAAAGTTCTACAACAGCTCTTGTTTCTAGTTCGACATGTTCTGCAAACTCAGTCGCTACATGAGCAGCAGAGGTAGCATCCTTAAATTTCATGTTCCAATTCAGCGTGCCAATAGAAAAATTACCATTACCATCTCCAGGAAATGATTGCCCATGTTCCAACCTTTCATCCTTGAAACCTAAGTGGCATGAACAACCATCATCAACACAATATTTCCTTGAAAGTTCTCCAACATCTCTGGTAGCTAGGCTTGCATGTTCTGCAAACTCAGCTGCTGCTTGAGAAGCAGAGGTAGCATCCTTAAATTTCATGTTCCAATTCTGCCTGCCAATAGAAAATTTACCATCTCCAGGAAATGATTGCCCATGTTCCAACCTTTTAACCTTGAAACCTAAGTGGCATGAACCACCATCATCAACACAATATTGCCTTGAAAGTTCTACAAAAGCTCTGGCAGCTAGGCTTGCCTGTTCTGCAAACTCAGCCGCTGCTTAAGTAGCAGAGGTAGCATCCTTAAATTTCATGTTCCAATTCTACCTGCCAAAAAAAATATTACCAATACCATCTCTAGGAAATGATTGCCCATGTTCCGACCTTTCATTCTTGAAACCTAAGTGGCATGAAACACCATCATCAACACAATATTGCCTTGAAAGTTCTACCATAGCTCTTATTTCTAGTCCTACATGTTCTGCAAACTCAGTCGCTACTTGAGCAGCAGAGGTAGCATCCTTAAATTTCATGTTCCAATTCAGCGTGCCAATAGAAAAATTACCATTACCATCTCCAGGAAATGATTGCCCATGTTCCAACCTTTCATCCTTGAAACCTAAGTGGCATGAACAACCATCATCAACACAATATTGCCTTGAAAGTTCCCCAACATCTCTGGCATGTTCTGGAAATTTCTAGCCTTGAAAGTTCTACAACAGCTCTTGTTTCTAGGCCTGCATATTCTGCAAACTCAACCGCTGCTTGAGCAGCAGCGGTAGCGTCCTTAAATTTCATGTTCCAATTCTACCTGCCAATAGAAACTTTACCATCTCCAGGAAATGACTGCCCATGTTCCAACCTTTTAACCTTGAAACCTAAGTGGCATGAACCACCATCATCAACACAATATTGCCTTGAAAGTTCTACAACAGCTCTGGCAGCTAGCCTTGCCTGTTCTGCAAACTCAGCCACGGCTTAAGTAGCAGAGGTAGCATCCTTAAATTTCATGTTCCAATTCTACCTGCCAACAAAAATATTACCAATACCATCTCTAAGAAATGATTGCCCATGTTCCGACCTTTCATTATTGAAACCTAAGTGGCATGAAACACCATCATCAACACAATATTGCTTTGAAAGTTATACCACAGCTCTTTTTTCTAGTCCTACATGTTCTGCAAACTCAGTCGCTACTTGAGCAGCAGAGGTAGCATCCTTAAATTTCATGTTCCAATTCAGCGTGCCAATAGAAAAATTACCATTACCATCTCCAGGAAATGATTGCCCATGTTCCAACCTTTCATCCTTGAAACCTAAGTGGCATGAACAACCATCATCAACACAATATTGCCTTGAAAGTTCTCCAACATCTCTGGCATGTTCTGGAAATTTCTAGCCTTGAAAGTTCTACAACAGCTCTTGTTTCTAGGCCTGCATATTCTGCAAACTCAGCCGCTGCTTGACCAGCAGAGGTAGCATCCTTAAATTTCATGTTCCAATTCTACCTGCCAATAGAAAATTTACCATCTCCAGGAAATGATTGCCCATGTTCCAACCTTTTAACCTTGAAACCTAAGTGGCATGAACCACCATCATCAACACAATATTGCCTTGAAAGTTCTACAACAGCTCTGGCAGCTAGGCTTGCCTGTTCTGCAAACTCAGCCGTTGCTTAAGTAGCAGAGGTAGCATCCTTAAATTTCATGTTCCAATTCTACCTGCCAACAAAAATATTACCAATACCATTTATAGGAAATGATTGCCCATGATCCGACCTTTCATTCTTGAAACCTAAGTGGCATGAAACACCATCATCAACACAATATTGCCTTGAAAGTTCTACAACAGCTCTTGTTTCTAGTCCGACATGTTCTGCAAACTCAGTCGCTACATGAGCAGCAGAGGTAGCATCCTTAAATTTCATGTTCCAATTCAGCGTGCCAATAGAAAAGTTACCATTACCATCTCCAGGAAATGATTGCCCATGTTCCAACCTTTCATCCTTGAAACCTAAGTGGCATGAACAACCATCATCAACACAATATTTCCTTGAAAGTTCTCCAACATCTCTGGTAGCTAGGCTTGCATGCTCTGCAAACTCAGCTGCTGCTTGAGCAGCAGAGGTAGCATCCTTAAATTTCATGTTCCAATTCTACCTGCCAATAGAAAATTTACCATCTCCAGGAAATGATTGCCCATGTTCCAACCTTTTAACCTTGAAACCTAAGTGGCATGAACCACCATCATCAACACAATATTGCCTTGAAAGTTCTACAACAGCTCTGGCAGCTAGGCTTGCCTGTTCTGCAAACTCAGCCGCTGCTTAAGTAGCAGAGGTAGCATCCTTAAATTTCATGTTCCAATTCTACCTGCCAACAAAAATATTACCAATACCATCTCTAGGAAATAATTGCCCATGTTCCGACCTTTCATTCTTGAAACCTAAGTGGCATGAAACACCATCATCAACACAATATTGCCTTGAAAGTTGTACCATAGCTCTTGTTTCTAGTCCTACATGTTCTGCAAACTCAGTCGCTACTTGAGCAGCAGAGGTAGCATCCTTAAATTTCATGTTCCAATTCAGCGTGCCAATAAAAAAATTACCATTACCATCTCCAGGAAATGATTGCCCATGTTCCAACCTTTCATCCTTGAAACCTAAGTGGCATGAACAACCATCATCAACACAATATTGCCTTGAAAGTTCTCCAACATCTCTGGCATGTTCTGGATATTTCTAGCCTTGAAAGTTCTACAACAGCTCTTGTTTCTAGGCCTGCATATTCTGCAAACTCAGCCGCTGCTTGAGCAGCAGCGGTAGCGTCCTTAAATTTCATGTTCCAATTCTACCTGCCAATAGAAAATTTACCATCTCCAGGAAATGATTGCCCATGTTCTAACCTTTTAACCTTGAAACCTAAGTGGCATGAACCACCATCATCAACACAATATTGCCTTGAAAGTTCTACAACAGCTCTGGCAGCTAGCCTAGCCTGTTCTGCAAACTCAGCCACGACTTAAGTAGCAGAGGTAGCATCCTTAAATTTCATGTTCCAATTCTCCCTGCCAACAAAAATATTACCAATACCATCTCTAAGAAATGATTGCCCATGTTCCGACCATTCATTCTTGAAACCTAAGTGGCATGAAATACCATCATCAACACAATATTGCCTTGAAAGTTCTACAACAGCTCTTGTTTCTAGTCCTACATGTTCTGCAAACTCAGTCGCTACTTGAGCAGCAGAGGTAGCATCCTTAAATTTCATGTTCCAATTCAGCGTGCCAATAGAAAAATTACCATTACCATCTCTAGGAAATGATTGCCCATGTTCCAACATTTCATCCTTGAAACCTAAGTGGCATGAACAACCATCATCAACACAATATTTCCTTGAAAGTTCTCCAATATCGCTGGTAGCTAGGCTTGCATGTTCTGCAAACTCAGCTGCTACTTGAGCAGTAGAGGTAGCATCCTTAAATTTCATGTTCCAATACTGCTTGCCAACAGAAAAATTTCCATTACCATCTCAAGGAAATGATTCCCCATGTTCCAATCTTTCATCCTTGAAAACTAAGTGGCATGACCCACCATCATCAACACAATATTGCCTTCAACGTTCTACAATAGCTCTGGCAGCCAGGCTTGCATGTTCTGCAAACTCAGTCGCTACTTGAGCAACAGAGGTAGCATCCTTAAATTTCATGTTGCAATTCTGCCTGCCAATAGAAAAAATACTATTACCATCTCGAGGAAATGATTGCCCATGTTCCAACCTTTCATCCTTGAAACCTAAGTGGCATGAACCACCATCATCAACACAATATTGCCTAGAAAGTTCTACAACAGCTCTTGTTTCTAGTCCTACATGTTCTGCAAACTCAGTCGCTACTTGAGCAGCAGAGGTAGCATCCTTAAATTTCATGTTCCAATTCAGCGTGCCAATAGAAAAATTACCATTACCATCTCCAGGAAATGATTGCCCATGTTCCAACATTTCATCCTTGAAACCTAAGTGGCATGAACAACCATCATCAACACAATATTTCCTTGAAAGTTCTCCAATATCGCTGGTAGCTAGGCTTGCATGTTCTGCAAACTCAGCTGCTACTTGAGCAGTAGAGGTAGCATCCTTAAATTTCATGTTCCAATACTGCTTGCCAACAGAAAAATTTCCATTACCATCTCAAGGAAATGATTCCCCATGTTCCAATCTTTCATCCTTGAAAACTAAGTGGCATGACCCACCATCATCAACACAATATTGCCTTCAACGTTCTACAATAGCTCTGGCAGCCAGGCTTGCATGTTCTGCAAACTCAGTCGCTACTTGAGCAACAGAGGTAGCATCCTTAAATTTCATGTTGCAATTCTGCCTGCCAATAGAAAAAATACTATTACCATCTCGAGGAAATGATTGCCCATGTTCCAACCTTTCATCCTTGAAACCTAAGTGGCATGAACCACCATCATCAACACAATATTGCCTAGAAAGTTCTACAACAGCTCTTGTTTCTAGTCCTACATGTTCTGCAAACTCAGTCGCTACTTGAGCAGCAGAGGTAGCATCCTTAAATTTCATGTTCCAATTCAGCGTGCCAATAGAAAAATTACCATTACCATCTCCAGGAAATGATTGCCCATGTTCCAACATTTCATCCTTGAAACCTAAGTGGCATGAACAACCATCATCAACACAATATTTCCTTGAAAGTTCTCCAATATCGCTGGTAGCTAGGCTTGCATGTTCTGCAAACTCAGCTGCTACTTGAGCAGTAGAGGTAGCATCCTTAAATTTCATGTTCCAATACTGCTTGCCAACAGAAAAATTTCCATTACCATCTCAAGGAAATGATTCCCCATGTTCCAATCTTTCATCCTTGAAAACTAAGTGGCATGACCCACCATCATCAACACAATATTGCCTTCAACGTTCTACAATAGCTCTGGCAGCCAGGCTTGCATGTTCTGCAAACTCAGTCGCTACTTGAGCAACAGAGGTAGCATCCTTAAATTTCATGTTGCAATTCTGCCTGCCAATAGAAAAAATACTATTACCATCTCGAGGAAATGATTGCCCATGTTCCAACCTTTCATCCTTGAAACCTAAGTGGCATGAACCACCATCATCAACACAATATTGCCTAGAAAGTTCTACAACAGCTCTTGTTTCTAGTCCTACATGTTCTGCAAACTCAGTCGCTACTTGAGCAGCAGAGGTAGCATCCTTAAATTTCATGTTCCAATTCAGCATGCCAATAGAAAAATTACCATTACCATCTCAAGGAAATGATTACCAATGTTCCAACCTTTCATTCTTGAAAACTAAGTGGCATAAACCACCATCATCAACACAATATTGCCTTGAAAGTTCTACAATAGCTCTGGCAGCTAGGCTTGCATGTTCTACAAACTCAGCCGCTGCTTGAGCAGTACAGGTAGCATCCTTAAATTTCATGTTCCAATACTGCCTGCCAACAGAAAAATTTCCATTACCATCTCAAGGAAATGATTCCCCATGTTCCAATCTTTCATCCTTGAAAACTAAGTGGCATGACCCACCATCATCAACACAATATTCCCTTGAAAGTTCTACAACAGCGCTGGCAACTAGGCTTGCATGTTCTGCAAACTAAGTCGCTACTTGAGCAGCAGAGGTAGCATCCTTTAATTTCATGTTCCAATTCTGCTTGCCAATAGAAAAAATACTGTTACCATCTCAAGGAAATGATTGCCCATGTTCCAACCTTTCATCATTGAAACCTATGTGGCATGAACCACCATCATCAACACAATATTGCCTTGAGAGTTCTCCAACATCTCTGGTAGCTAGGCTTGCATGTTCTGCAAACTCAACCGCTACTTGAGCAGCAGAGGTAGCATCCTTAAATTTCATGTTCCAATACTGCCTGTCAAAAGAAATATTACCATTACCATCTCAAGGAAATGATTACCCATGTTCCAACCTTTCATTCTTGAAAACTAAGTGGCATGACCCACCATCATCAACACAATATTGCCTTGAAAGTTCTATAATAACTCTGGCAGCTAGGATTGCATGTTCTGCAAACTCAGTCGCTACTTGAGCAGCAGAGGTAGCATCCTTAAATTTCATGTTCCAATTCTACCTGCCAACAAAAATATTACCAATACCATCTGTCACGACCCAACTGGAGGGTCATGACTAGCACCCAGGCCATACTTGCCGAGCACCAACGTACATTTTATCTAACCTTCCTTATTATCTTTAAGGGCCGACAAGATCAATATAAATAGTAGACATGGATCATGAACATCCAACAATGAAAGATAATATCATGAACATACATAACATGGGACGACAATACTGTCAAGAAACTATATATAAGGTACGAGCTACCATGATGCCATGAAAGACTATACAACAAAAATCAGCCGAAAAGGCATTCTAAACCATACATAAGTCGACACCTGTCTATGAGCCTCTAAAGAAACATAAGTGCTACAACATTGCCGGAACAGGGCCCCGACATACCCATAATGTCTATAACAAAAATGCATACCAAGACCACGGCAAGTCCGGAGAAGGGATCTCGCCAATATCCGCTGAACTGGACAGCCTACTGTGGTGGGGGAGCTACGTCTACCTGTCTATCAGGACCTGCAGCACGACATGCAACGTCCACAAATAAAAAGGACGTCAGTACGAATAAAGTACTGAGTATGTAAGGCAGGAAAGCATAAGTGAGAACAGTAATGTAAACAGGGATAGAGAATATACAACCTGTGACATCTGGGTACCTCTGAGGGCTACTGACATGAAATACATGATACATACATATATATACATAAACTTTTAAAACATACGCCTTTGTGGGCATCACCATCATCATATCGTACCCGGCCATAATAGGCTCGGTAAAACGTACCCGGCCATCATAGGGCTCGGTAGAATCGTACCCGGCCACGTGGAGCTCGGTAAAACCCAACTGATCAGTGGTTGCACAATAGGTGCCATACCCGGCCGACTATAGTGCGGCTCGGTAGAGTAAAATAGATACATATATATGATGCATGCTGGACTCATTGGAATCACATTTTGAACCTTTCGGAGTGACATAAGGCTGGTATCCTTCATACACGTTATTTGGATTAACTCTTCATCAAGAATCTTATAAGAATCAGGAACTACCAACAACATTGATAATATAAGAATAAGAGAAGTAACATCAATATCAATCGTTTCATAAGAAGGGCAGCAATGTAAGTACTGCTAGCTTCTAAGAGTAGAGTATCTTTGGGAGCTCGTTCATTACATTATGTACAATCGGAGTCGTGCAAAAGAATGAAGGGGATAGCCTCACATACCTTGTATATACTGCCCAACCTCAAGCTATGCAAATGTCATGACTCCTTAGTCTACAATAAGACAAATGACACTATCATTATCGTTTAAGCATCGTAACTATTATGTATCGACCACAACCTATTTTACGATGAAACGGACAGCACCTCCCCTATTTATATGACTTCCCACAAGTCAATACAATCACCAAACAGCCCAAACAACATCATTAATAATCATATTGAGCCTCCATAACAGTCCACCAACCAACAACATTACTACCAAGCCTTTCGATATATATTTCACAAGTTCTAGCTTCAACGACTTAGCTGCAACTTGGATGATCTTAAATATATATAGAGTAAGAGGTTCCTTACCTTTATACAGAAAGAACAACTCCAATTTGACCTTAATTTTCCACGAAATATCCCTTCAATTCTGCCACAAGAATAAGGAAGCGAAACTAGCAATTAATTCGGGTTTTTCGGCACTAGAATTACTTTAGAAGACTTGAAATCACCTAGGGTTGATATTAAAAACTTGAAGGTGTATTTACAGGACATAAAACACTTAAAACAACCTCCCACACGAGCTGGAACAACACAAAAATCAGCAACAACAAGAAGAACAAGAAACTTACTAGCGCCACGGGATTCCCGACATTTGATTTGTGTTGTTTGCCCTTTGTTTGGGTCTTGGATCATGAGAGAACCTTGAGAGACTGTTTTTAGGGTTACAAGGTCTGAATATACTGAAAAATAATGACTTAAAACGGGGTTGAGGTATCTTATATATGTCCATATGTCTTAAACCGCCTTTGTGGGCCCCATAGAGAGCAGCTTGGCGCACTCTCGCGAAAATGTGAATATCTCTCTATTCCGAGATCGTATCGATGAACGGTTTAATGCGTTGGAAACTAGACTCATAGATCTTCAATTTGATAGGTAGATCACCCCATAATTCGAAGCACATTGGGAGAAAAATGCAGTAACATTTGACCTAAAGTTTAAGTAAAATTATAAACCTAAGTTGCAACAACTTTTATCGACTTTTGTTTCATAACTCGCTTGACTTCAAGACTTATGATGCGGATATTATATGATTCAGATACATTAAAACAAGACCTCTTGGGACAATTAATCACCTCTATTGTTACCCGAAAATACGGGTTACAACATCCTTGATTCGTTTAACTTCAAATACTTGTTAACCACTCTTATACACCCTTGTATCGTTTAAGACCAATAGGATTAACTTCTTATCATCTCAAAGATAATCTCTTCTTGGATTTACGTCGACTAACTTACGGCGTGATCTATGGTATGCGAATTTGGGTTGTAACACCCTCTCCCCCTTAGGAACATTCGTCCTCGAATGTAAGGGTTTATGGGGTGTCTAACTCATTGTGGATTCCGACGGAGATTTCCGGCTGAGTTTCCCCTATAAAATGGACACTAGCCAAACTTGCAAGCAGTTAAACCTAACCTATGGCCTTACAAGACTATACAAAGCATTATGGATATGTACATTATCTGCATATTACCATTTTGTATTAAAAAAAAGAGTATTCACAAGCTATTGCTTACCTCATAGAGCCGTTTCACCTTATAATGCGTCCTTCTTTCCCCCGGCATCCTCGTTATCTTCACTCTGGAATAGGTAAGGGTATTTAGACTTCATCTCCTCTTCTGCTTCCCATGTCATTTCTTCTATATTCTTGTTCCTCCATAATACTTTCACGGAAGCTACATCCTTTGTTCTCAGCTTGCGGACTTGTCGATCTAATATAGCCACTGGCACTTCATCATATGATAGATCCTTTGTAACTTGTACATCTTTGATAGGGACGACCCGAGAAGGGTCTCCAATACATTTCCTTAACATAGATACATGGAATACCGGGTGGACAAATTCCAATTCAGATGGCAATTCTAACTCGTAAGCAACCTGTCCAATTCGTCGAAGAATTTTGTACGGCCCAATATACCGCGGACTCAACTTACCCTTCTTCCCAAAACGCATAACACCCTTCATCGGCGAGATCTTCAGGAAAACCCAATCACCAACCTCAAATTCCATATCACGACGTCGGACGTCAGAATAAGACTTTTGCCTGCTTTGTGCCGTCCTCAGTCGCTCTTGTATCACTTTCACCTTCTCAATGGCTTGGTGAATCAAATATGGCCCATATAATTCTATCTCACCGACTCCGAACCATCCAACTGGTGATCTACATCTCCTCCCGTATAGTGCCTCATACGGGGCCATTTTAATACTGGAATGGTAGCTATTATTGTAGGCAAATTCTATAAGTGCCAGATGGTCATCCCAATTCCCCTTGAAATCTAGAACACATGCTCGTAGCATATCTTCAAGCGTCTGGATGGTACGTTCAGCCTGTCCGTCAGTCTGCGGATGGAATGCAGTGCTGAGATTTACTTGTGTGCCTAAACCCTTCTGAAAAGACCTCCAAAAGTTAGCCGTAAATTGAGCTCCTCGGTCTGATATAATAGATACCGGCACACCATGAAGCCTAACAATCTCCTTGATATACAACTTCGCATAATCTTCAGCCGTGTAAGTTGTCTTAACTGGCAGAAAATGGGCAGATTTTGTAAGTCGATCAACTATCACCCAGATGGAGTCAAACTTATGATAAGAGCGAGGTAATCCAATAATGAAGTCCATATTAATCACCTCCCATTTCCAGGTCGGAATCTCTATATTCTGAATCAATCCACTAGGTTTCTGATGCTCGATCTTTACTTGTTGACAATTAGGACACTGGGCTACAAATTCTGCAATAGACTTCTTCATGTTATCCCACCAATAATGCTCCTTAACGTCATGATACATCTTTGTCGAGCTAGGATGGATAGAATATCGGGACTGGTGAATCTCAATCATAATCTTCTCTCGCAACCCTGCCACACTAGGTACACATAATCGGCCCTGGTATCTCAGTGTCCCATAGAAGCCTAACAATCTCCTTGATATACAACTTCGCGTAATCTTCAGCCGTGTAAGTTGTCTTAACTAGCAAAAAGTGGGCAGATTTTGTAAGTCGATCAACTATCACCCAGATGGAGTCAAACTTATGATAAGAGCGAGGTAATCCAATAATGAAGTCCATATTAATCACCTCCCATTTCCAGGTCAGAATCTCTATATTCTGAATCAATCCACTAGGTTTCTGATGCTCGATCTTTACTTGTTGACAATTAGGACACTGGGCTACAAATTCTGCAATAGACTTCTTCATGTTATCCCACTAATACTGCTCCTTAACGTCATGATACATCTTTGTCGAGCCAGGATGGATAGAATATCGGGACTGGTGAATCTCAATCATAATCTTCTCTCGCAACCCTACCACACTAGGTACACATAATCGGCCCTGGTATCTCAGTGTCCCATCTCCTCCGATCTTGAAAGTTGTAATCTTACACTGCTGAATTCCCTCTCTCAATCTTACTAAGGTAGGATCTTCATATTGCCGTGCTTTTACCTCGGCTACCAAAGATGATTTTGCTGTATTCTGTACAGTAACACCTCCGTCATCAGAGTCCAACAATCTGATTCACATATTGGCCAGCTGGTGAAGCTCTTTGGTCAACCCTTGTCTACCTGCCTCAATATGTATTAAGCTTCCCATTGACTTATGGCTGAGAGCGTCTGCCACAACATTAGCTTTACCGGGATGGTACAATATCTCGACATCGTAGTCTTTCAGTAATTCAAGCCACCTACGCTGCCTCAAATTCAACTCCTTCTACTTGAAGATGTATTGTAAACTCTTGTGATCTGTGTAGATGTCAACATGGACACCGTATAAGTAGTGCCGCCATATCTTCAAAGCATATATTACTGCAGCCAATTCCAAATCATGAGTCGGGTAATTCTTTTCATGCTTCTTCAATTGTCTTGATGCATAAGCAATCACCTTCCCACGTTGCATCAATACGCACCCCAAACCTATACCTGAGGCATCACAATATACCACATAACCTTCTGTTCCTTCTGGGAGAGTGAGCACTGGCGCGGATGTCAATCGATTCTTTAGCTCCTGAAAACTATGTTCACAAGCATCAGACCACTGGAACTTGGTAGCTTTCTGTGTTAACTTAGTCAATGGTGCTGATATAGAGGAAAACCCTTCTACAAACCGCCTATAATATCCTGCTAGCCCCAGGAAGCTGCGGACTTCTGACGGTGTTGTAGGTCTCGGCCAATTCTTTACTGCATCGATCTTCTGAGTGTCGACACTAATACCCTCATCAGATATCACATGGCCAAGGAATGCTACTGAGTTCAGCCAGAATTCACATTTAGAGAGCTTAGCATATAACTTATGATGCTGAAGGGTCTGTAATACTATCCGCAAGTGGCCCGCATGTTCCGCCTCCGAACGAGAATACACTAGAATGTCATCAATGAATACGATCACGAACACATCAAGATAGGGCCTGAATACACTATTCATGAGATCCATAAAAGTTGCTGGGGCATTTGTTAGCCCGAACGACATCACCAAGAACTCAAAATGCCCATATCTTGTCCGGAAGGCCGTCTTTGGAATATCCTTCTCCTTAACCCTCACCTGATGATACCCTGAACGCAAGTCAATCTTGGAGAAATACTTGGCACCCTGGAGTTGGTCAAACAGGTCATCAATTCTTGGAAGTGGATACTTGTTCTTTATTGTAAACTTATTCAACTGTCGATAATCGATACACATCCTTAACGACCCATCTTTCTTCCGCACGAACAAGACTGGCGCACCCCAAGGTGAAGTGCTAGGCCTAATGAAACCCTTATCCAGCAAGTCCTTCAACTGTGCCTTCAACTCTCGCAACTCTGCCGGGGCCATCCTATATGGAGGGATAGAGATCGGTTGAGTGTCAGGCAATGCATCAATGTTAAACTCAATCTCCCTTTCAGGAGGAAGGCCTGGGAGTTCATCTGGGAAAACATCTGGAAATTCATTGACCACGGGGATTAATTGTAGAGTAGGCGGCTTCGCCTCTGCATCCCTAACTCGAACCAGATGATAAATGTAACCTTTTGAGATCATCTTCCTTGCCTTAAGATAGGAAATAAACCTACCTTTCGGCGTAGCAATGTTCCCCTTCCATTCAATGGCGGGTTCACAAGGAAACTGAAACTTAACCATCTTCGTACGACAATCAACATTTGCATAGCATGAGGCCAACCAGTCCATTCCCATTATCACATCGAAATCAACCATTTCTAACTCAAATAAATTTGCCGAGGTTTGACGACTACAAATCATCACAGTGCAACCTTTATATACCCTTCTAGCAATCACAGAATCTCCTATCGGAGTGGATACCGCAAGTGGTTTACTTATCAATTCAGGTTCAATGCCAAACTTATTAGCCACAAAGGGTGTAACATATGATAAGGTAGATCCTGGATCAATTAGCGCATATACATCATAAGAAAACACAGACAATATACCTGTAACAACATCCGGAGATGACTCGAGATCTTGTCGACCTATTAGAGCATAGGTTCGATTTTGAGCACCACTCGAACTCGGCACTGAACCTCTACCTCTACCACGACCTGTCGACTGTTGAAAACCTTGTGCTGGAGGTCGAACTGATGAGGAAGAACCAGACACAGATCCAGTCGGTTGAGCCATACCACCACCTCCTCTATTAGGACAATCCCGCATCATATGGCCACGCTGTCCGCAAGAATAGCACGCATCAGAACCTCGACGGCACAGTCCAAAGTGGGCCTTGCCGCACTGATCACAATGAGGTGTTGGGGGTCTTGTCTGACTAGTATCTCTATGAAATTGTGAGTCTGATGCCCTAAAACTCTGACCTGAACCAGAATAGGTAAATCGATCATACCGAGGCCTCTGAAACTTTGGAGGAGCACTAGCTACAGGTGGCGCCGAACTCCTTGAAGATTGGGGCCTAATACTGCCTCTGAACTCATCAGAATACCCTACAAATCTCGCCCTCTTATGCTGGCCCCTATCCTGCTCCCTATCTGCCCTTTGCTGGCGCTTACGATCCTCTAGGGTCTGGGCATAAGCCTGAATACGGGAAATATCCATGCCCTCTACCAAGGAGGCTATTGTGCACTCATTTATCAGATGTGGTCCCAACCCGTTCACGAACAGATGCACCCTATCACTCATCTCTGACACCATATGGGGAGCATACCTTGCTAAAGAATCAAACTGTATACTATACTCTCGTACACTCATATTACCCTGTCGAAGGTTCAAGAACTTATCAGCTCTAGCTCGTCGTATCTCAACTGGCAAGTAGTGACGAAGTAAGGCCTCAAAAAATTCCTTCCACATGGCTGGAGGAGCGTTCGGACCCCTAGATCTCTCCCAACTATCATACCAGAAAACCGCTAAATCCCGTAATCGATAAGAAGCCAACTCTACTGCCTCCGTATCACTAGCGTGCATAACCCGCAATGTATGATGAATCTGATCAATAAATATTTGTGGGTCCTCCTTGGGGTCTGATCCGGTAAACACTGGAGGGTCTAGATTAATAAAATCACGAACTCTTGCACTAACCGATTTATCAGCAGCATCGGTATTCTGCCTCTGAGCCTGAGCAGCTACCAAGCTAGTTAATAATTGCACTGCACTGCGCATATCGTGGTCTGTAGTGCCAGACGGAGGAACTGGATGTACTGGGTGCCTCCTAATATCCTCTGGAGGAGACGGAGAGGTATGAGACGGCATCTCACTCTGAGCCTCACTTTGGCCTACTCTGGCTGGAGGCACCTGAATGTTACCCTCTCCCACAGCTGTATCAAGCCGTTTACTAATCGCTTGCTTCCTAGCCGAAGGCATCGATGAAAGAAAACAAGGTGAATATTAGATATGAACACTTACTACTCAACTCTACGCACGATCTAGATTCAGGAAGAAGGTAACAACCCTAGATGTCACGTAGCCTCCTGATTATAAATGTGGCTCGCTACACATCCATAATCAAAACTCTACTAGACACGGCTCATAGACAACCCCTAGGACAGACTTGCTCTGATACCAAGTTTGTCACGACTCAACTAGAGGGTCGTGACTAGCACCCGGGCCATACTTGCCGAGCACCAACGTACATTTTATCTAACCTTCCTTATTATCTTTAAGGGCCGACAAGATCAATATAAATAGTAGACATGGATCATGAACATCCAAAAATGAAAGATAATGTCATGAACATACATAACATGGGACGACAAGACTGTCAAGAAACTATATATAAGGTACGAGCTACCATGATGCCATGAAAGACTATACAACAAAAATCAGCCGAAAAGTCATTCTAAACCATACATAAGTCGACACCTGTCTATGAGCCTCTAAAGGAACATAAGTGCTACAACATTGCCGGAACAGGGCCCCGACATACCCATAATGTCTATCTAGTTTTGCATGTTCTGCAAACTCAGCCGCTGCTTGAGCAGTACAGGTAACATCCTTAAATTTCATGATCCAATACTGCCTGCCAACAGAAAAATTTCCATTACCATCTCAAGGAAATGATTCCCCATGTTCCAATCTTTCATCCTTGAAAACTAAGTGGCATAACCAACCATCATCAACACAATATTGCCTTGAAAGTTCTACAATAGCTCTGGCAGCTAGGCTTGCATGTTCTGCAAACTCAGTCGCTACTTGAGCAGCAGAGGTCGCATCCTTAAATTTCATGTTCCAATTCTGCCTGCCAATAGAAAAAAATACTATTACCATCTCGAGGAAATGATTGCCCATGTTCCAACCTTTCATTCTTGAAAACTAAGTGGCATGAACCACCATCATCAACACAATATTGCCTTGAAAGTTCTACAACAGCTCTGGCAGCTAGGCTTGCATGTTCTGCAAACTCAGCCGCTGCTTGAGCAGTAGAGGTAGCATCCTTAAATTACATGTTCCAATACTGCCTGCCAACAGAAAAATTTCCATTACCATCTCAAGGAAATGATTCCCCATGTTCCAATCTTTCATCCTTGAAAACTAAGTGGCATAACCCACCATCATCAACACAATATTGCCTTAAAAGTTCTACAACAACTCTGGCAGCTAGGCTTGCATGTTCTGCAAACTCAGTCGCTACTTGAGCAGCAGAGGTAGCATCCTTAAATTTCATGTTCTAATTCTACATGCCAACAAAAATATTACCAATACCATCTCTAGGAAATGATTGCCCATGTTCCGACCTTTCATTCTTGAAACCTAAGTGGCATGAACCACCATCATCAATACAATATTGCCTTGAAAGTTCTCCAACATCTCTGGCAGTTAGGCTTGCATGATCTGCAAACTCAGCCGCTGCTTGAGCAGCCGAGGTAGCATCCTTAAATTTCATGTTCCAATACTGCCTTCCAACAGAAGAATGACCATTACCATCTCAAGGAAATGTTTGCAAATGTTCCAACCTTTCATCCTTGAAACCTATGTGCCATGAACCACCATCATCAACACAATATTGCCTTGAAAGTTCTACAACAGCTCTGGCAGCTAGGCTTGCATGTTCTGCAAACTCAGCCGCTGCTTGAGCAGTAGAGGTAGTATCCTTAAATTTCATGTTCCAATACTGCCTGCCAACAGAAAAATTTCCATTACCATCTCGAGGAAATGATTCCCCATGTTCCAATCTTTCATCCTTGAAAACTAAGTGGCATGACCCACCATCATCAACACAATATTGCCTTGAAAGTTCTACAACAACTCTGGCAGCTAGGCTTGCATGTTCTGCAAACTCAGTCGCTACTTGAGTATCAGAGGTAGCATCCTCAAATTTCATGTTCCAATTCTACTTGCCAACAAAAATATTACCAATACCATCTCTAGGAAATGATTGCCCATGTTCCGACCTTTCATTCTGGAAACCTAAGTGGAATGAAGCACCATCATCAACACAATATTGCCTTGAAAGTTCTACTACAGCTCTTGTTTTTAGTCCTACATGGTCTGCAAACTCAGTCGCTACTTGAGCAGTAGAGGTAGCATCCTTAAATTTCATGTTCCAATTCAGCGTGCCAATAGAAAAATTACCATTACCATCTCCAGGAAATGATTGCCCATGTTCCAACCTTTCATCCTTGAAATCTAAGTGGCATGAACAACCATCATCAACACAATATTTCTTTGAAAGTTCTCCAACATCTCTGGCAGCTAGTTTTGCATGTTCTGCAAACTCAGCCGCTGCTTGAGCAGTACAGGTAACATCCTTAAATTTCATGATCCAATACTACTTGCCAACAGAAAAATTTCCATTACCATCTCAAGGAAATGATTCCCCATGTTCCAATCTTTCATCCTTGAAAACTAAGTGGCATAACCCACCATCATCAACACAATATTGCCTTGAAAGTTCTACAATAGCTCTGGCAGCTAGGCTTGCATGTTCTGCAAACTCAGTCGCTACTTGAGCAGCAGAGGTAGCATCCTTAAATTTCATGTTCCAATTCTGCCTGCCAATAGAAAAAATACTATTACCATCTCGAGGAAATGATTGCCCATGTTCCAACCTTTCATCCTTAAAACCTTAGTGGCATGAACCACCATCATCAACACAATATTGCCTTGAAAGTTCTCCAACATCTCTGGCAGCTAGGCCTACATGTTCTACAAACTTAGTCGATACTTGAGCAGTAGAGGTAGCATCCTTAAATTGCATGTTCCAATTCTGTGTGCCAATAGACAAATTACCATTACCATCTCCAGGAAATGATTGCCCATAATACAACCTTTCATCCTTGAAACCTAAGTGGCATGAACTACCATCATCAACACAATATTGCCTTGAATGTTCTCCAACATTTCTGGCAGCTAGGCTTGCATGTTCTGCAAACTCAGCCGCTGCTTGAGCCGTAGAGGTAGCATCCTTAAATTTCATGTCCCTATACTGCCTGTTAACAGAAAAATTACCATTACTATCTCAAGGAAAAGATTGCCCATGTTCCAACCTTTCATCCTTGAAAACTAAGTGGCATGAACCACCACCATCAACACAATATTGCCTTGAACGTTCTACAACAGCTCTGGCAGCTAGGCTTGCATGTTCATCAAACTCAGTCGCTACTTGAGCAGTAGAGGTAGCATCCTTAAATTTCAAGTATCAATTCTGCCTGCCAATAGAAAATTTACCATCTCCAGGAAATGATTGCCCATGTTCCAACCTTTTATCCTTGAAACCTAAGTGGCATGAACCACCATCAACAACACAATATTGCCTTGAAAGTTCTACAACAGCTCTGGTAGCTAGGCTTGCATGTTGTGCAAACTCAGCCGTTGCTTGAGTAGCAGAGGTAGCATCCTTAAATTTCATGTTCCAATTCTACCTGCCAACAAAAATATTACCAATACCATCTCCAGAAAATGATTGCCCATGTTCCAACCTTTCATTCTTGTAACCTAAGTGGCATGAAACACCATCATCAACACAATATTGCCTTGAAAGTTCTACAACAGCTCTTGTTTCTAGGCCTACTTGTTCTGCAAACTCAGTCGCTACTTGAGCAGCAGAGGTAGCATCCTTAAATTTCATGTTCCAATTCAGCGTGCCAATAGAAAAATTACCATTACCATCTCCAGGAAATGATTGCCCATGTTCAAACCTTTCATCCTTGAAACCTAAGTGGCATGAACCACCATCATCAACACAATATTGCCTTGAAAGTTCTCCAACATCTCTGGCAGTTAGGCTTGCATGTTCTGCAAACTCAGCCGCTGCTTGAGCAGCAGAGGTAGCATCCTTAAATTTCATGTTCCAATACTGCCTGCCAACAGAAGAATGACCATTACCATCTCAAGGAAATGATTGCAAATGTTCCAACCTTTCATCCTTGAAACCTAAGTGCCATGAACCACCATCATCAATACAATATTGCCTTGAACGTTCTACAACAGCTCTGGCAGCTAGGCTTGCATGTTCTGCAAACTCAGTCGCTGCTTGAGTAGCAGAGGTAGCATCCTTAAATTTCATGTTCATATTCTACCTGCCAACAAAAACATTACCATTACCATCTCCAGGAAATGATTGCCTATGTTCCGACCTTTCATTCTTGAAACCTAAGTGAAATGAAACACCATCATCAACACAATATTTCCTTGAAAGTTCTACCACAGCTCTTGTTTCTAGGCCTGCATATTCTGCAAACTCAATCTCTACTTGAGCAGCAGAGGTAGCATCCTTAAATTTCATGTTCCAATTTTGCGTGCCAACAGAAAATTTACCATCTCCAGGAAATGATTGCCCATGTTCCAACCTTTTAACCTTGAAACCTAAGTGGCATGAACCACCATCATCAACTCAATATTGCCTTGAAAGTTCTACAACAGCTCTGGCAGCTAGGCTTGCCTGTTCTGCAAACTCAACTGCTGCTTGAGTAGCAGAGGTAGCATCCTTAAAATTCATGTTCTAATACTGCCTGCCAACAGAAAAATTACCATTACCATCTCAAGGAAATGATTTCCCATGTTCCAATCTTTCATCCTTGAAACCTAAGTGGCATGAACCACCATCATCAACACAATATTGCCTTGAACGTTCTACAAGAGCTCTGGCAGCTATGCTTGCATGTTCTGCAAACTCAGCCGTTGCTTGAGTAGCAGAGGTAGCATCCTTAAATTTCATGTTCCAATTCTACCTGCCAACAAAAATATTACCAATACCATCTCCAGGAAATGATTGCCCATGTTCCGACCTTTCATTCTTGAAACCTAAGTGGCATGAAACACCATCATCAACACAATATTGCCTTGAAAGTTCTACAACAGCTCTTGCTTCTAGGCCTACATGTTCCGCAAACTCAGGCGCTACTTGAGCAGCAGAGGTAGCATCCTTAAATTTCATGTTCCAATTCAGCGTGCCAATAGAAAAATTACCATTACCATCTCCAGGAAATGATTGCCCATGTTCCAACCTTTCATCCTTGAAACCTAAGTGGCATGAACCACCATCATCAACATAATATTGCCTTGAAAGTTCTCCAACATCTCTGGCAGCTAGGCTTGCATGTTCTGCAAACTCAGCCGCTGCTTGAGCAGTAGAGGTAGAATCCTTAAATTTCATGTTCCAATACTGCCTGCCAACTGAAAATTTTCCATTACCATCTCAGAGAAATGATTCCTCATGCTCCAATCTTTCATCCTTGAAAACTAAGTGGCATGACCCACCATCATCAACACAATATTGCCTTGAAAGTTCTACAAGAGCTCTGGCAGCTAGGCTTGCATGTTCTGCAAACTCAGTCGCTACTTGAGCAGCAGAGGTAGCATCCTTAAATTTCATGTTCCAATTCTGCCTGCCAATAAAAAAAATACCATTACCATCTCGAGAAAATGATTGCCCATGTTCCAACCTTTCATTCTTGAAACCTAAGTGGCATGAACCACCATCATCAACACAATATTGCCTTGAAAGTTCTCCAACATCTCTGGCAGCTAGGCTTGCATGTTCTGCAAACTCCGTCGCTGCTTGAGCAGCAGAGGTAGCATCCTTAAATTTCATGTTACAATACTGCCTGTCAACAGAAAAATTACCATTACCATCTCAAGGAAATGATTACCCATGTTCCAACCTTTCATCCTTGAAAATTAAGTGGCATGAACCACCATCATCAACATAATATTGCCTTGTAAGTTCTACAACAGCTCTGGCAGCTAGGCTTGTATGTTATGCAAACTCAGTCGCTACTTGAGCAGCAGAGGTAGCTTCCTTAAATTTCATGTTCCAATTCTGCCTGCCAATAGAAAATTTACCATCTCCAGGAAATGATTGCCCATGTTCCAACCTTTTATCCTTGAAACCTAAGTGGTATGAACCACCATCAACAATATAATATTGCCTTGAAAGTTCTACAACAGCTCTGGTAGCTAGGCTTGTATGTTCTGCAAACTCAGCCGTTGCTTGAGTAGCAGAGGTAGCACCCTTAAATTTCTTGTTCCAATTCTACCTGCCAACAAAAATATTACCAATACCATCTCCAGGAAATGATTGCCCATGTTCCGACCTTTCATTCTTGAAACCTAAGTGGCATGAAACACCATCATCAACACAATATTGCCTTGAAAGTTCTACAACAGCTCTTGTTTCTAGGCCTACATGTTCTACAAACTCAGTCGCTACTTGAGCAGCAGAGGTAGCATCCTTAAATTTCATGTTCCAATTCAGCATGCCAATAGAACAATTACCATTACCATCTCCAGGAAATGATTGCCCATGTTCCAACCTTTCATCCTTGAAACCTAAGTGGCATGAACCACCATCATCAACACAATATTGCCTTGAAAGTTCTCCAACATCTCTGGCAGTTAGGCTTGCATGTTCTGCAAACTCAGCCGCTGCTTGAGCAGCAGAGGTAGCATCCTTAAATTTCATGTTCCAATACTGCCTGCCAACAGAAGAATGACCATTACCTTCTCAAGGAAATGATTGCAAATGTTCGAACCTTTCATCCTTGAAACCTAAGTGCCATGAACCACCATCATCAACACAATATTGCCTTGAACATTCTACAACAGCTCTGGCAGCTAGGCTTGCATGTTCTGCAAACTCAGCCACTGCTTGAGTAGCAGAGGTAGCATCCTTAAATTTCATGTTCCAATTCTACCTGCCAACAAAAACATTACCATTACCATCTCCAGGAAATGATTGCCTATGTTCCGACCTTTCATTCTTGAAACCTAAGTGAAATGAAACACCATCATCAACACAATATTTCCTTGAAAGTTCTACCACAGCTCTTGTTTCTAGGCCTGCATATTCTGCAAACTCAGTCTCTACTTGAGCAGCAGAGGTAGCATCCTTAAATTTCATGTTCCAATTTTGCGTGCCAACAGAAAATTTACCATCTCCAGGAAATGATTGCCCATGTTCTAACCTTTTAACCTTGAAACCTAAGTGGCATGAACCACCATCATCAACTCAATATTGCCTTGAAAGTTTTACAACAGCTCTGGCAG
Source organism: Nicotiana tomentosiformis (assembly GCF_000390325.3). Lineage (NCBI taxonomy): Eukaryota > Viridiplantae > Streptophyta > Magnoliopsida > Solanales > Solanaceae > Nicotiana > Nicotiana tomentosiformis. The sequence goes on from NW_027174575.1 coordinate 406,297, forward strand.
CTAGGCTTGCCTGTTCTGCAAACTCAGCTGCTGCTTGAGTAGCAGAGGTAGCATCCTTAAATTTCATGTTCCAATACTACCTGCCAACAGAAAAATTACCATTACCATCTCAAGGAAATGATTTCCCATGTTCCAATCTTTCATCCTTGAAACCTAAGTGGCATGAACCACCATCATCAACACAATATTGCCTTGAAAGTTCTGCAACAACTCTGGCAGCTAGGCTTGCATGTTCTGCAAACTAAGTCGCTACTTGAGCAATAGAGGTAGCATCCTTAAATTTCATGTTCCAATTTTGCCTGCTAACAGAACAATTACCATTACCATCTCAAGGAAATGATTGCCCATGTTACAACCTTTCATCCTTGAAAACTAAGTGGCATGAACCACCATCATCAACACAATATTGCCTTGAATGTTCTACAACAGCTCTGGCAGCTATGCTTGCTTGTTCTGCAAACTCAGCCGTTGCTTGAGTAGCAGAGGCAGCATCCTTAAATTTCATGTTCCAATTCTACCTGCCAATAAAAATATTACCAATACCATCTCCAGGAAATGATTGCCCATGTTCCGACCTTTCATTCTTGAAACCATCATCAACACAATATTGCCTTGAAAGTTCTACAACAGCTCTGGCAGCTAGGTTTGCATGTTCTGCAAACTCAGCCGCTGCTTGAGTAGCCGAGGTAGCATCCTTCAATTTCATGTTCCAACCTTTCATCCTTGAAACCTAAGTGGGATGAACCACCATCATCGACACAATATTGCCTTGAAAGTTCTACAACAGCTCTGGCAGCTAGGCTAGCATGTTCTGCAAACTCAGCCGCTGCTTGAGCAGCAACGGTAGCATCCTTCAATTTCATATTCTAATTCTGCCTGCCAACAGAACAATTACCATTACCATCTCCAGGAAATGATTGCCCATCATGAACCACCATTATCAACATAATATTTCCTTGAAAGTTCTCCAACAGATCTGGCAGCTAGGCTTGCATGTTCTGCAAACTCAGTCGCTTCTTGAGCAGAAGAGGTAGTATCCTTAAATTTCATGCTCCAATTCTGCCTGCCAACAGAACCATTACCATTCCCATCTCCAGGAAATGATTGCCCATGTTCCAACCTTTCATCCTTGAAACCTAAGTGGCATGAACCACCATCATCAACACAATATTGCCTTGAAAGTTCTACAACAGCTCTGGCATCTAGGCTTGCATGTTCTGCAAACTCAGCCGCTGCTTGAGTAGCAGAGGTAGCATCCTTAAATTTCATGTTCCAATTCTACCTTCCAACAGAAAAATTACCATTACCATCTCCAGGAATGATTGCCCATGTTCCAACCTTTCATCCTTGAAACCTAAGTGGCATGAACCACCATCATCAACACAATATTGCCTTGAAAGTTCTACAACAGCTCTGGCAGCTAGGCTTGCATGTTCTGCAAACTCAGCCGCTCCTTGAGTAGCCGAGGTAGCATCCTTAAATTTCATGTTCCAACCTTTCATCCTTGAAACCTAAGTGGCATGAACCACCATAATCAACACAATATTGCCTTGAAAGTTCTACAACAGCTCTTTCAGCTAGGCTTGCATGTTCTGCAAACTCAGCCGCTGCTTGAGCAGCATCGGTAGCATCCTTCAATTTCATGTTCTAATTCTGCCTACCAATAGAAAAATTACCATTACCATCTCCAGGAAATGATTGCCGATGTTCCAACCATTCATTCTTGAAACCTAAGTGGCATGAACCACCATCATCAACACAATATTGCCTTGAAAGTTCTCCAACAGCTCTAGCAGCTAGGCTTGAATGTTCTGCAAACTCAGCCGCTGTTTGAGCAGAAGAGGTAGCATCCTTAAATTTCATGTTCTAATTCTGCCTGCCAACAGACAAATTACCATTACCATTTCCAGGAAATGATTGCCCATGTTCCAACCTTTCATCCTTGAAGACTAAGTGGCAAGAACCACCATCATCAACACAATATTGCCTTGAAAGTTGTACAACAGCTCTGGAAACTAGGGTTGCATGTTCTGCAAAGTCAGCCGCTGCTTGAGAAGCAGAGGTAGCATCTTTAAATTTCATGTTCTATTCTGCCTGCCAATAGAAAAATTACCATCTCTAGGAAATAATTGCCCACATTCCAACCTTTCACCCTTGAAACCTAAGTGGCATGAACCACCATTATCAACACAATATTTCCTTGAAAGTTCTATAACAGCTCGGACAGCTAGGCTTGCATATTCTGCAAACTCAACCGTTGCTTGAGCAGCAGAGGTAGCATCCTTAAATTTAAAGTTCCAATTATGCCTGCCAATAGAAAAATTACCATTACCATCTCCAGGAAATGATTGCCCATGTTCTAACCATTCATTCTTGAAACCTAAGTGGCATGAACCACCACCATAAACATAATATTTCCTTGAAAGTTCTCCAACAACTCTGGCAGCTAGACTTGCATGTTCTGCAAACTCAGCCGCTTCTTGAGCAGAAGAGGTAGCATCCTTAAATTTCATGTTCCAATTCTACCTGCCAACAGAAAAATTACCATTCCCATCTCCAGGAAATGATTGCCCATGTTCCAACCTTCCATCCTTGAAACCTATGTGGCATGAACCACCATCATCAACACAATATTGCCTTGAAAGTTCTACAACAGCTCTGGCAGCTAGGCTTGCATGTTCTGCAAACTCAGCCGCTGCTTGAGTAGCAGAGGTAGCATCCTTAAATTTCATGTTCTAATTCTACCTGCCAACAGAAAAATTACCATTACCATCTCCAGGAAATGATTGCCCATGTTCCAACCTTTCATCCTTGAAACCTAAGTGGCATGAACCACCATAATCAACACAATATTGCCTTGAAAGTTCTACAACAGCTCTTTCAGTTAGGCTTGCATGTTCTGCAAACTCAGCCGCTGCTTGAGCAGCATCGGTAGCATCCTTCAATTTCATGTTCTAATTCTGCCTACCAATAGAAAAATTACCATTACCATCTCCAGGAAATGATTGCCGATGTTCCAACCATTCATTCTTGAAACCTAAGTGGCATGAACCACCATCATCAACACAATATTGCCTTGAAAGTTCTCCAACAGCTCTAGCAGCTAGGCTTGAATGTTCTGCAAACTCATCTGCTGTTTGAGCAGAAGAGGCAGCATCCTTAAATTTCATGTTCCAATTCTGCCTGCCAACAGACAAATTACCATTACCATTTCTAGGAAATGATTGCCCATGTTCCAACCTTTCATCCTTGAAGACTAAGTGGCAAGAACCACCATCATCAAAACAATATTGCCTTGAAAGTTGTACAACAGCTCTGGAAACTAGGGTTGCATGTTCTGCAAAGTCAGCCGCTGCTTAAGAAGCAGAGGTAGCATCTTTAAATTTCATGTCCTATTCTGCCTGCTAATAGAAAAATTACCATCTCCAGGAAATGATTGCCCGTATTCCAACCTTTCATCCTTGAAACCTAAGTGGCATGAACCACAATTATCAACACAATATTTCCTTGAATGTTCTACAACAGCTCTTACAGCTAGGCCTGCATGTACTGCAAACTCAACCGTTGCTTGAGCAGCAGAGGTAGCATCCTTAAATTTCAAGTTCCAATTGTGCCTGCCAATAGAAAATTTACCATCTCCAGGAAATGATTACCCATGTTCCAACCTTTTATTCTTGAAACCTAAGTGTCATGAACCACCATCATCAACACAATATTGCCTTGAAAGTTCTACCATAGCTCTGGCAGCTAGGCTTACATGTTCTGCAAACTCAGCCGCTGCTTGAGCAGAAGAGGTAGCATCCTTAAATTTCATGTTCGAATTCTACCTGCCAACAGACAAATTACCATTACCATCTCCAGGAAATGATTGCCCATGTTCCAACCTTTCATCCTTGAAAACTAAGTGGCATGAACCACCATCATCAACACAATATTGCCTTGAAAGTTCTACAACATCTCTGGCAACTAGGGTTTTATGTTCTACAAAGTCACCCGCTGCTTGAGAAGCAGAGGTAGTATCTTTCAAGTTCATGTTCAATTCTGCCAGCCAATAGAAAATTTACCATCTCCAGGAAATGATTACCCATGTTCCAACCTTTTATTCTTGAAACCTAAGTGTCATGAACCACCATCATCAACACAATATTGCCTTGAAGGTTCTCCAACAGCTCTGGCAGCTAGGCTTCCATGTTCTGCAAACTCAGCCGCTGCTTGAGCAGAAGAGGTAGCATCCTTAAATTTCATGTTCCAATTCTACCTGCCAACAGACAAATTACCATTACCATCTCCAGGAAATGATTGCCCATGTTCCAACCTTTCATCCTTGAAAACTAAGTGGCATGAACCACAATCATCAACACAATATTGCCTTGAAAGTTCTACAACATCTCTGGCAACTAGGGATTTATGTTCTACAAAGTCACCCGCTGCTTGAGTAGCAGAGGTAGTATCTTTCAAGTTCATGTTCAATTCTGCCAGCCAATAGAAAATTTACCATCTCCAGGAAATGATTACCCATGTTCCAACCTTTTATTCTTGAAACCTAAGTGTCATGAACCACCATCATCAACACAATATTGCCTTGAAGGTTCTCCAACAGCTCTGGCAGCTAGGCTTCCATGTTCTGCAAACTCAGCCGCTGCTTGAGCAGAAGAGGTAGCATCCTTAAATTTCATGTTCCAATTCTACCTGCCAACAGAAAAATTACCATTACCATCTCCAGGAAATGATTGCCCATGTTCCAATCTTTCATCCTTGAAAACTAAGTGGCATGAACCACCATCATCAACACAATATTGCCTTGAAAGTTCTACAACAACTCTGGCAACTAGGGTTTTATGTTCTACAAAGTCACCCGCTGCTTGAGAAGCAGAGGTAGTATCTTTCAAGTTCATGTTCAATTCTGCCAGCCAATAGAAAATTTACCATCTCCAGGAAATAATTACCCATGTTCTAACCTTTTATTCTTGAAACCTAAGTGTCATGAACCACCATCATCAACACAATATTGCCTTGATTCTCCAACAGCTCTGGCAGCTAGGCTTCCATGTTCTGCAAACTCAGCCGCTGCTTGAGCAGAAGAGGTAGCATCCTTAAATTTCATGTTCCAATTCTACCTGCCAACAGACAAATTACCATTACCATCTCCAGGAAATGATTGCCCATGTTCCAACCTTACATCCTTGAAAACTAAGTGGCATAAACCACCATCATCAACACAATATTGCCTTGAAAGTTCTACAACAACTCTGGCAACTAGGGTTTTATGTTCTACAAAGTCACCCGCTGCTTGAGAAGCAGAGGTAGTATCTTTCAAGTTCATGTTCAATTCTGCCAGCCAATAGAAAATTTACCATCTCCAGGAAATGATTACCCATGTTCCAACCTTTTATTCTTGAAACCTAAGTGTCATGAACCACCATCATCAACACAATATTACCTTGAAGGTTCTCCAACAGCTCTGGCAGTTAGGCTTCCATGTTCTGCAAACTCAGCCGCTACTTGAGCAGAAGAGGTAGCATCCTTAAATTTCATGTTCCAATTCTACCTGCCAACAGACAAATTACCATTACCATCTCCAGGAAATGATTGCCCATGTTCCAACCTTTCATCCTAGAAAACTAAGTGGCATGAACCACCATCATCAACACAATATTGCCTTGAAAGTTCTACAACAACTCTGGCAACTAGGGTTTTATGTTCTACAAAGTCACCCGCTGCTTGAGAAGCAGAGATAGTATCTTTCAAGTTCATGTTCAATTCTGCCAGCCAATAGAAAATTTACCATCTCCAGGAAATGATTACCCATGTTCCAACCTTTTAATCTTGAAACCTAAGTGTCATGAACCACCATCATTAACACAATATTGCCTTGAAAGTTCTACAACAACTCAGGTAGCTAGGATTGCATGTTCTGCAAACTCAACCGCTGCTTGAGCAGCAGAGGTAGCATCCTTAAATTTCATGTTCTAATTCTACCTGCCAATAGAAAAATTACCATTACCATCTCCAAGAAATGATTACCCATGTTCCAACCTTTTATTCTTGAAACCTAAGTGTCATGAACCACCATCATCAACACAATATTGCCTTGAAAGTTCTACAACAACTCTGGCAGCTAGGCTTGCATGTTCTGCAAACTCAGCCGCTGCTTGAGTAGCAGAGGTAGCATCCTTAAATTTCATGTTCCAATTCTACCTGCCAACAGAAAAATTACCATTACCATCTCCAGGAAATGATTGCCTATGTTCCAACCTTTCATCCTTGAAACCTAAGTGGCATGAACAACCATAATCAACACAATATTGCCTTGAAAGTTCTACAACAGCTCTTGCAGCTAGGCTTGCATGTTCTGCAAACTCAGCCACTGCTTGTGCAACATCGGTAGCATCCTGTAATTCCATATTCTAATTCTGCCTGCCAATAGAAAAATTACCATTACCATCTCCAGGAAATGATTGCCCATATTCTAACCATTCATTCTTGAAACCTAAGTGGCATGAACCACCATCATCAACATAATATTTCCTTGAAAGTTCTCCAACATCTCTAGCAGCTAGGCTTGCATGTTCTGCAAACTCAGCCGCTTCTTGAGTAGAAGAGGTAGCATCCTTATATTTCAAGTTCCAATTCTGCCTGCCAACAGAAAAATTATCATTACCATCTCCAGGAAATGATTGCCCATGTTCCAATCTTTCATCCTTGAAACCTAAGTGGCATGAACCACTAACTCTGGTAGCTAGGCATGCATGTTCTGCAAACTCAGCCGCTTCTTGAGCAGCATCGGTAGCATCCTTAATTTTCATGTTCCAATTCTACCTGCCAACAGACAAATTACCGTTACCATCTCCAGGAAATGATTGCCCATGTTCCAACCGTTCATCCTTGAAACCTAAGTGGCAGGAACCACCATTATCAACACAATATTTCCTTAAAAGTTCTACAACAGCTCGGACAGCTAGGCCTGCATATTCTACAAACTCAACCGTTGCTTGAGCAGCAGAGGTAGCATCCTTAAATTTCAAGTTCCAATTGTGCCTGCCAATAGTAAAATTACCATTACCATCTCCAGGAAATGATTGCCCATGTTCTAACCATTCATTCTTGAAACCTAAGTGGCATGAACCACTAGCTCTGGTAGCTAGGCATGCATGTTCTGCAAACTCAGCCGCTTCTTGAGCAGCATCGGTAGCATCCTTAAATTTCATGTTCCAATTCTACCTGCCAACAGAAAAATTACCATTACCATCTCCAGGAAATGATTGCCCATGTTCCAACCTTTCATCCTTGAAACCTAAGTGGCATGAACCACCATAATCAACACAATATTGCCTTGAAAGTTCTACAACAGCTCTTGCAGCTAGGCTTGCATGTTCTGCAAACTTAGCCACTGCTTGAGCAGCATCGGTAGCATCCTGTAATTTCATGTTCTAATTCTGCCTGCCAATAGAAAAATTACCATTACCATCTCCAGGAAATGATTGCCCATGTTCTAACCATTCATTCTTGAAACTTAAGTGGCATGAACCACCATCATCAACATAATATTTCCTTGAAAGTTCTCCAACATCTCTAGCAGCTAGGCTTGCATGTTCTGCAAACTCAGCCGCTTCTTGAGTAGAAGAGGTAGCATCCTTAAATTTCAAGTTCCAATTCTGCCTGCCAAAAGAAAAATTACCATTACCATCTCCAGGAAATGATTGCCCATGTTCCAACCTTTCATCCTTGAAACCTAAGTGGCATGAACCACTAGCTCTGGTAGCTTGGCATGCATGTTCTGCAAACTCAGCCGCTTCTTGAGCAGCATCGGTAGCATCCTTAAATTTCATGTTCCAATTCTACCTGCCAACAGACAAATTACCGTTACCATCTCCAGGAAATGATTGCCCATGTTCCAACCGTTCATCCTTGAAAACTAAGTGGCATGAACCACCATCATCAACACAATATTGCGTTCAAAGTTCTACAACAACTCTGGCAACTAGGGTTTTATGTTCTACAAAGTCACCCGCTGCTTGAGAGGCAGAGGTAGTATATTTCAAGTTCATGTTCAATTCTGCCAGCCAATAGAAAATTTACCATCTCCAGGAAATGATTACCCATGTTCCAACCTTTTATCAGAGCCATAACAAATAAATACAATATACCAATTATAATTGATAAAAATAATAAAAAATTAACAAGTAAAAATCCTAAAAAAGAAAAGAAAACAATAACAAAATTACAGGAATTATATAAAGAATATAAAACCACGAAAAAGGACAAATTAATAAACAAAATGTCAAAACTAGAATATAAGTATATCTTACAACTTAAGATTAAACATAAAATATGAATAAAGAAGAATTTGCGGTAGACGAAAAAACATACGAAAATTTGGATGGATTAAAAATAAAAATAATAACTTCAAATATAGGAAGAAGATATAAGAAAGTAGGAGAAAACATATATTTAATGTTAGAAAAAGAAACTGCAAGATTAGAAGATAGTTTAACAGCAATGACAAGAATAATAAAAGAAAATGAAGAAATTGATAGGAAAAATGAAATTGAAAAAATTAGGCAACAAGCTAAAAAAGAATTACAGCAAGTGGAAGAAAACAAAAACACCAGGATAATGGAATTAGAAAAAGAATTAGCAATATTAAAAGAATTGTATGAAAACAAACAGAGAGAAAGAGAAAAGAAAAAAGAATTAGAGCAAGAAGAAAGATTGAAGGAAGAAATAGAAAAATTTAGGGAAAAATTAAAAGAGGACATAGAAGTAAAACTTGAAGAAATAAATGAAACTAATAATGAAAATGAACAGAATACAGAAAGTTCAGAAGATTCAGAAATAAGTGAAACATATACAGAACTTATAACTAAAACAAATAACATAATAAATCCAGAAATATATGCCGGAGATATAAGCGAAAAACCAAGTACATCAAAAGAAAGAAAATACAAACAAACAATACCAACATATTACAATAATAATTATGAACGAAGTGACAGAAGTAAAGTATTATGGGATAAAAGATTAAACAGAAAATGGACACCAAAAACAATAAATGAACAATATAACTTTTTGGACTTAGATTGCGTAGAAGACGTTAATAAAATAATACAACTATGGGTAGGATATATATCAAAACAATTAATAGATAATAAAATACCAATTCCAGAAGCACCAGGATATATAGAAAGGACAATAATAGGAACAGTAAAATTATGGATACAAAATCTAAATGATGAAAGTATAAAAGCATTAAGAAGTAATAAAAAATTCGATGGTGAATCAGCTACAACAACTATAGACATATTAATAAAATATGAATTAGCTATAAGAAATGAATTTAGTAGTATGACAACAGAAATAGAAGAGCAACAAAAAGAAAAAACAGTAAGTAGAAATCTAATGAACAAACTAGCTATATGTAACATGTGTTACATAGACGAATATACGTGTGCATTTAAAGAATATTACTATAAAGGAACATATAGTGTTGAAGAAGGAAAAGAAATCAGAAAAATATACTTTACAAAATTACCAGAACCTTTTAGTTCTAAAATAATAAGAGATTGGGAAAAAGCAGGATTAGAAGATACCTTAGGAGCTAGAATTAGATATTTAAAGAATTGGTTTATAGAATTATGTGAAAAACATAAAGAAGAAATTAAAATGGAAAAAACACTGATAAAAAACCTTACATGTTGTAAAATTAAAACTGCACCCCAGTTTGGATGTACAGATAATTATTATAAAAAGAAAAATTATAAAAGAAAATATAAAAAATATAGAAGAAATAAGTTAAAATATAAGTATAAAAACCCGAGGAAAAGATATTATATAAAAGATTACAAAAGAAAAAGACCATATAGAATTAAGAAAAAATTATCCGAATGTACTTGTTACAATTGTGGAAAATTAGGACACCTAGCCAAAGATTGTAAATTACCTAGAGACCCTAAAAAGAAACAAATAACAGAAATTAACACTGATAATGAAGAATACATGCAACTAGACTATATAGATTATGAATTAGATAGTGAAGATAGTATTTATGAATTAGAACCTGAATTAGAAACAGAAATAGAATCAGAAAAAGAACTATCAGATATAGAGGAAAATGACTGAAAACGATATACAAATAATAAGCAGAGAAGAATATAAGGATGAAGAATCAAGTGAACAAAAAGTAATATTTGATAATGATATTTTTGAAAAAATAAAAGGAAAAGATTTAGATTTAAGCATCGGTAAAATATTAGAAGTACCAACAATAAAAAACTGGTTCAAAATTAAAAAAGAAGAATATTATGTAATAAGTCAAAAAGAACATATAATAGATTGTAAATATACTAGAGGAAAAGCTAAAATACCTATAATAAATAAAAGAACAATAAATAAAGAAATTCAGAATATAAAAGCAAAAAATCCGATCAAATATGTACACTTAGGAGGAACAGAAATACTTATAAAAGCCTGTTTTAGAGAAGGGATAGATACACCAATAGAAATATATTTAGCAGATGATAGAATAGTACAACCTATAGAAAAGAGTATAATTTGTGCAATAAAAGGAAATTTGATATACCAAAAATTTAAATTTATAATTAGTGCTAACTATACAGTAGCATTAAAAGATGCTAATATAGATAAATCACTAGTATTGTACTGGAAAATGTCAGGAATAGAGCTGGCACCAGGAAGTAAAATATTTACAGCAAAATGTAAAAATTTATATATATTAACAACCAATCACAAAATAACAGCACGAAATAAGATTGAAAAAATAAAGATAGAAAACCCATTTGATAGTATAATATCAGTCATAGACAATAATGATTATAGTTACAAAGATATAGATATGGAAGGAGATTTAGAAATAGTAAGAGAAAGACTAAGCACATCTAAAAGAATAAATTATGAATCCCCACAAACTACATCTTCAAGAGCAAGTACCTCGAGAAGATTAGAATATACAAACCCACAAAGATTAATAAAAGAACCGGAGTTACACAACTATTATATAACAGGAGTAATAGATCAAAGAAAATACCTAATAATGATAAATACTGGACAAGAAGACAATTATATAACTAAAGAACTAGTTAAAGAAAGTGAAATAATAACTACAGAAACAATATGCCCAGGATTACCTAAAAATTTGGTAGGAACAGAAGAAATAACAAAGAAGGAACTAATTATTGGAGGAATCCCAGTAGAAATAGAATTTAATATTTACCAAGGAAATGAAAATATTACCTTAGGAATAAAATGGTTAGAAACAGTTAAACCATATAACCTAGGAGATAGACATCTTATAATAACATATAAAAATAAGAAAATAACAATTGAAAGAACCTTAACATGACAAAAATATATATACTAGCAAAAATAATAATAGAAGGATATTACAGCAGATATTATACACCCATGATAGATACAGGAGCAGGAGTAAATGTATGCAGACATAACTGTTTACCTGAAGATAAATGGGAAAAATTATTAACACCTATTGTGGTAACAGGATTTAACAATGAAGGAAGCTTGATAACGCAAAAAGCAAAAAATATAAAAATACAAATATGGGATAAAATACTAACTATGGATGAAATATATAGTTATGAATTTACAAATAAAGATATATTAATAGGAATGCCCTTTTTAGATAAATTATACCCACATATAATAACAAAAACTCATTGGTGGTTTACTACACCATGCAAACAAAAAATAGGAGCAAAAAGAGTAAGAAATAAAATAAGAAAAACAACACCGTGGATTAAAGGAAGTGAAAAGGTAACCCAAAAATTAGAAAATGAAAAAATAAATGAGCAACAAATAGAATTAATAATATTTGCTATAAATAAGATAAAAATAATTCAAGACAAATTAGAATCATTATATAATGAAAATCCCCTTCAAGGATGGGATAAACATAAAACGAAAGTAAAAATAGAATTAATAGATGAAAATAGTATAATAACACAGAAACCATTAAAATATAATTTTAATGATCTAGAAGAATTCAAAATGCATATAAAAGAACTATTAAAAAATAATTATATACAGGAAAGTAATAGTAAACATAATAGCCCAGCATTTATAGTAAATAAACATAATGAGCAAAAAAGAGGTAAAAGTAGAATGGTAATAGATTATAGGAATTTAAATGCAAAAACAAAAACATATAATTACCCGATACCAAATAAAATATTAAAAATAAGGCAAGTACAAGGATATAATTACTTCAGTAAATTCGATTGTAAATCAGGATTTTATCACCTAAAATTAGAAGAAGAATCTAAAAAATTAACAGCTTTTACAGTACCACAAGGATTTTATGAATGGAACGTTTTACCATTTGGATATAAAAATGCACCAGGAAGATACCAACATTTTATGGATAGCTATTTTAATCAATTAGAAAACTGTATAATCTACATAGACGATATACTACTATACTCAAGGACACAAGATCAACATATAAAATTATTAGAAAAATTCATACATATAATAGAATCTTCAGGAATTAGCCTTAGTAAAAATAAGGCAGAAATACTTAAAAATCAGGTGGAATTCTTAGGAATTCAAATAGATAAAAATGGAATTAAAATGCAAACACATATAGTACAAAAAATAATAAATTTAAATGAAACCCTAGATACAAAAAAGAAATTACAATCATTCTTAGGATTAGTTAACCAAGTTAGAGAATATATACCTAAATTGGCAGAAAATTTAAAACCTTTACAGAAAAAATTAAAGAAAGATATAGAATATCACTTTGATGAAAAAGACAAAACATATATACAAAAAATAAAAGATATGTGTAAAAAATTACCAAAACTATATTTTCCAGATGAAAATAGAGAATTTATATATATAGTAGAGACAGACTCAAGTAACCATAGTTATGGAGGAGTACTTAAATACAAATATAAGGATGAAAAAATAGAACATCACTGTAGATATTATTCAGGATCATTTACGGAACCACAGTTAAAATGGGAAATAAATAGAAAAGAATTATTAGCTTTATATAAGTGTTTATTATCGTTTGAACCATATATAGTATATAACAAATTTATTGTTAGAACAGATAACACACAAGTTAAATGGTGGATAACCAAAAAGGTACAAGACTCAGTTACAACGAAAGAAATACGAAGACTCGTATTAAATATACTAAATTTCACATTTACAATAGAAATAATTCCTACTGACAAGAATGTGATTGCAGATTACTTATCAAGACAAAAGTACACAAACAAATGAAGAAGAAACTACACAAGACCTATTTTCAATACTTACTACACTATCACTACAAATGACGGAAGTAGAAAAGAGGTTGCAGATTATAGAAGCAAAAAACCTAAGCCAGCAGCATGGCTCAAAACATGCGGAACTAAGCCAGCAGCATGGCTCAAAACATGCGGACCTAGGAGGTGACGTTGGGAAACACCTAAAAACCCAAAACCTACAAACTAACACTATTTTACATACAGCTGCAGGTACATCAACATCAGCAATAAGAAAAGGAAAACATACAAATACAAATATGAACGCCATGTTCAACAAGCCATATACCCCAAAATCCCAAAATCCTTTGACACCATCACCACAAACAACTAGCTATAGAGAAAGCTTAAACCAGGAAAAACAAACCTACGATTATATTACCAACAGCTATATACAAAATATCCACAAGATTCAAACCTTTTTAAACCTAAATCCGAGATCAAAAACAATCCAAAACCCAAAAACAGACTATATAACACAACCATTACAAGGATACAACCGACTGATTGCCCAACCAGGGACGAATGCAAATTTAGTTAAAACATGTTACAATTACGGACTATTAAGTACAGTGTACACACAAACCGGACAAGAAATAGCTACAATACCAGAGCTATATAGTGCCTTTACTACCTACAAGAGAATCACCAAAGGAGACCTATTTTATATAAAATTTTATGTAGCACCAGCAGAGATACTCTATAACGAGATAAAACCAATAATCCAAGTTATTAAATTAGGACTAACTAGAGAAATGATTATCCCAGAAAATGTACAAATACAACCAGAAATACCCAAACCTGATATACCAGCATTCTACTCAAACAAAAGAATTATAGGACTATCAACCATTCTAAGTGAACTAGTCAACAATTATGTAGAAGAAAAACCTATTTGGGGATACCAATCCCGAGAACACACGATGATCTACACCCATTCAAAAAACCTAAGGGAAAACGACATGGAAGAGATACGGAGATGGATTAAAACATTAATCCAACCAGAAGAAGCACCCATTACAAGAGCTATTAGAGGAGAATTTATTTCTCAAAACTTAATGACAAGATACTGCAAACAAATTAGTCCAATCTACTCAGAGCACATATGTTCGAAATGTCAAGGAGAGAAAAACATAGTTCCAGAAATCAAATTTGAAGAAGAAGAAAACTAAAAAGATACGCAACAAAATATCAAGAAAGAGACAAAGGAATCTTACAACAAAAGCTACAAGACAAAAACAAAAGGACAGCTAGCAGGATCGGCAGGACCCAAGAAGAAGCAGAAAATGACATAAAGAAAAAAGCTATGTAATTATTAAAGCAACTTTTGACTTTATGTAAATTATTTTCCGTCTTTTAGTTTTTAAGTTGTTGTTGTGAGTCCCACTTTATCACTACCACTGTCAGTGGAAAAACTGTTGGGAACGCGTCTTTTACTTTAATTTTAGACCGTCCAAGTGTAAAGTTAGGAGGACGATGTTTGGATTAGTTTCCGTTATAAATAGACAGCCCTTAAGGCTTAGAGGGACACACCTTACCTTACCCCTTTCACATCCTTCTGAAAAACTCTCTTGTAACCTCTCTTGTAAAAATCTATTCAGTGAAATAAATTAACATCTTTAATCTATGGAGCAATCCAAACCTATGAAAGAAGAAATCCCCGATATACAGTATCAAGTAAGTTTTTTTTAAAATATGTATAGCTAAATACATATATTCCTGAAATCTCTAGATTATCATAATTGTTATCATGTTATAACTGTTATTTAGAATAATTTTAGTAAGTTTGCCATGAATAATTATGCTGAGAGTAGTTTAAGCCCAGACTATGCCATCCTAAGGGTGAAACCAGTAAGGCAGAAGGCCGTGGTAGGGAAGTAACCAGAGTTGAGGCGCTGTTAGGGTAAAACGATTGAAGCAAAAAATCATGGTAGTGACTAAAAGAATTGTTCTTAATAACTTGTTATAGGATGACGATAAACATGATAAACGAAGAGATTAAAGGAATATTTTTAGCCAAAACATCAAACAAAAATGGATCATCCTTACATCTTAGATAACACTGATGAATATAAAATAACCATTTTACACATACTTAGATCACTAAATAATGATATCAAAAATATAATATTTGACAAATTACTTATGAACGAAATACTAGAACTAATGACCCAACAATGGTATGATTTAGCAGAATTATCTGACTTAGAAGAAGAGAATACAATAAGCCTATCTGAATTTGATATACTTACAGAGGATATATATTCAGACTAGATGAACCTAACAGAAACCCGAAAAATAATAGAATTACAAGAACATAGATTACATCAAAATATGCAATTATATCAAGAATCTAAAGATCTAATCTTTTTAGAACATATAAGAGATAATATAAAACAATTAAAAGAACTACATAATAAGGATAAACTAGAAAAACTAAATATAAACAAATTAATAACATTCTTCCAACTCCAAAAAATTAATATAAACGAATATATAGAAACAGGAGAAATAGAATATGTAGAATATATAACAAATTGTAAAATAGAAATATCAAAATTAGAATCTATAATAAGAGAATATTATGATTAAGCATGATAAATCAAGAATATTTACCATACTGGATAGAAATTACGGAAAAAATAGAAGCTTTAGAACAACAACTAAAATTAACAATCAATACTTACTTAATAACAAAGGATATAGACCTTCTGATAAATATACAACAAGACATAACGGAAATATTAAAAATAAAACCGTTACAAACAGAATATTACAATAAAATATTTACAATATAAAAATAGTCATAAATACAACAAATCCACTAAAGACTAAACAAAAATATAATCTGAACCACTTTTAAAGAATGATAGAAAAATACAGAATAACTACTTACATGACAAAAAGAATGCTAGAAAAATATAAAATACTAGTCCTATATTTTATCAAAGAATTAAAACCTACTGACATAAAAATAGATATTTGGGAAAAAATACTTAAATACGAAAAAGAAGTAGAAGACCCACAAAATACATACGATTTGGTAGAAGAATATTCAGACTTATGAAGATTTATGAACAAAAGCTAATCGGAGCTAAATCCGACCCACAAACAGACTTATGAAGATTTATGAACAAAAGCTAATCGGAGCCAAATCCACTAAAGACTAAACAAAAATATAATCTGAACCACTTTTAAAGAATGATAGAAAAATACAGAATAACTACTTACATGACAAAAAGAATGCTAGAAAAATATAAAATACTAGTCCTATATTTTATCAAAGAATTAAAACCTACTGACATAAAAATAGATATTTGGGAAAAAATACTTAAATACGAAAAAGAAGTAGAAGACCCACAAAATACATACGATTTGGTAGAAGAATATTCAGACTTATGAAGATTTATGAACAAAAGCTAATCGGAGCTAAATCCGACCCACAAACCCCCCAGAGGTAGCATCCTTAAATTTCATGTTCTAATTCTACCTGCCAATAGAAAAATTACCATTACCATCTCCAGGAAATGATTACCCATGTTCCAACCTTTTATTCTTGAAACCTAAGTGT
This sequence comes from Nicotiana tomentosiformis, assembly GCF_000390325.3. Lineage (NCBI taxonomy): Eukaryota > Viridiplantae > Streptophyta > Magnoliopsida > Solanales > Solanaceae > Nicotiana > Nicotiana tomentosiformis. Next base: position 423,157 of record NW_027174575.1, read on the forward strand.
CATGAACCACCATCATCAACACAATATTGCCTTGAAAGTTCTATAACAACTCTGGCAGCTAGGCTTGCATGTTCTGCAAACTCAGCCGCTGCTTGAGTAGCAGAGGTAGCATCCTTAAATTTCATGTTCCAATTCTACCTGCCAACAGAAGAATTACCATTACCATCTCCAGGAAATGATTGCCCATGTTCCAACCTTTCATCCTTGAAACCTAAGTGGCATGAACCACCATAATCAACACAATATTGCCTTGAAAGTTCTACAACAGCTCTTGCAGCTAGGCTTGCATGTTCTGCAAACTCAGCCACTACTTGAGCAGCATTGGTAGCATCCTGTAATTTCATGTTCTAATTCTGCCTGCCAATAGAAAAATTACCATTACCATCTCCAGGAAATGATTGCCCATGTTCTAACCATTCATTCTTGAAACCTAAGTGGCATGAACCACCATCATCAACATAATATTTCCTTGAAAGTTCTCCAACATCTCTAGTAGCTAGGCTTGCATGTTCTGCAAACTCAGCCGCTTCTTGAGTAGAAGAGGTAGCATCCTTAAATTTCAAGTTCCAATTCTGCCTGCCAACAGAAAAATTACCATTACCATCTCCAGGAAATGATTGCCCATGTTCCAACCTTTCATCCTTGAAACCTAAGTGGCATGAACCACTAGCTCTGGTAGCTAGGCATGCATGTTCTGCAAACTCAGCCGCTTCTTGAGCAGCATCGGTAGCATCCTTAAATTTCATGTTCCAATTCTACCTGCCAACAGACAAATTACCGTTACCATCTCCAGGAAATGATTGCCCATGTTCCAACCGTTCATCCTTGAAACCTAAGTGGCAGGAACCACCATTATCAACACAATATTTCCTTGAAAGTTCTACAACAGCTCGGACAGCTAGGCCTGCATATTCTGCAAACTCAACCGTTGCTTGAGCAGCAGAGGTAGCATCCTTAAATTTCAAGTTCCAATTGTGCCTGCCAATAGAAATATTACCATTACTATCTCCAGGAAATGATTGCCCATGTTCTAACCATTCATTCTTGAAAGCTAAGTGGCATGAACCACCATCATCAACATAATATTTCCTTGAAAGTTCTCCAACAGTTCTGGCAGCTAGGCTTGCATGTTCTACAAACTCAGCCGTTTCTTGAGCAGAAGAGGTAGCATCCTTAAATTTCATGTTCCAATTCTACCTGCCAACAGAAAAATTACCATTACCATTCCCATCTCCAGGAAATGATTGCCCATGTTCCAACCTTCCATCCTTGAAACCTAAGTGGCATGAACCACCATCATCAACACATTATTGCCTTGAAAGTTCTACAACAGCTCTGGTAGCTAGGCTTGCATGTTCTGCAAACTCAGTCGCTGCTTGAGTAGCAGAGATAGTATCCTTAAATTTCATGTTCCAATTCTACCTGCCAACAAAAAAATTACCATTACCATCTCCAGGAAATGATTGCCCATGTTCCAACCGTTCATCCCTGAAACCTAAGTGGCATGTGATGTTTGGCATATTTCGATATGTGTTGATGTTACTTTACCCATGTTTTAACCACTTCTTGATGTTATTTAATCTTTAAAACTCCCAACATGGTGTAATTATTGGTTTGATGACTAATTAAGTTATGTGTGACGATTTAAGGTGTTCGGAGTGCAAAATATGAAGAAAAGGTGGTTTAGCCAGAGGAAGAAGGGTTGGATGCGTCGCATCCAACCTAGGAAAACATCATCCTGCGTGCAACCTTAGCAGTGAAGTTGGGCCATAGCGTTCGCCATCGCGTGCGAAACTGGGAAGTAGAAGAGAAGGCTGGATGCGTCGCGTCTACCCTCACATGCAAAGTTAAGAAATGGAGGACGAGGTGGATGCGTCGCATCCGCCTTAGCATCAACCCCTGAAGCCGATTTGGACTAGAGTTAGGAGAACTCTAGATTACAACTTTTGGACGCAATATATAAGCTTTAAAACGCCTCTTGTAGAAGAGAGACGGGGGAAGAGAAGAAAAAAGGCTATAACCAAGTTCAAAGACCACGGAATTCGTCTGGAGTTTTATCCTTTCTTTCTTTTATTGATTTTTATGCAATCTTATGAAATTTGGGATGATTGCCTGAATATGAGTGGCTAAGAACCCTATTATTCTAGGGTCATGGGTATACATGAATGTTGATGTTTGAAGTTTAATTTGACGACGTTGGGTTTATCATATTGGGTTGTTTATTTAATTCTGTTTCTAATTATTTTGCTGAGTAATTAACAGTGAAATACTATCTACGAATCTAGAGTTGAACTCGAAAGTGGGAACCCTAGATTGCATATAGAAGTAAATAGAGTAAGTTTTCAAAACCCGGGCATCGGGGAAAGGATTCGCGATTAGGATAGACATATACCTAATTGCCTTACTCGGTTAAAATACAGGAATTGTAAATGAGTTCTTGTTAAACTTAATTCCATAGACATATAGGTATTAAGTTAACTTGAGCATGCGAGTAAGAACTCGACAGATTCTTACGAGTGAAATTAACCCTGTGAATCAACAATTCAGATAAATCAATTAGCTATTTTAAAATACGAATGCAACATGAATGTTAGATGACCCGTGACCCTGGAATATTATATCCTATTGATTGTTGAACAAAACTATTTAAGTGTTGTGTTGAATTCGTAGCGATTCATTATTTGATCGTCCGTAGGTAGTAAGTTAGAAAATTATATATTTTGTTAGAAATATCTTGAATCAATAAGCTATTCGAGTTTGAATTAGTCAAAGTTAATCATAAGTCTTCGTGGGAACGATACTTTATTCACTACTTTATTACTTGACGACCACGTATACTTGCGTGAGTGTGTTTGGCCGTAACAAGTTTTTGGCGCCGTTGCCGGGGACTTAGAAATTAGCTACGTGACTAAGTTAAGCTTTTATTAGATATTTGTTTTCAAGTTTTAATTTTCAGTTTGCCTGGTTTGTGTCAACGCAGGGTCTTCTCTCGAATGCAGAGGAGTAGAAGTGCAAACAACCTCATTCCTCTTGATCCAGAAATCGAACGAACACTACATAGAGTGAGAAGGGAACACGAAGCTAGAACGAGAATAGAAAGAGAGTTGGACATCGCAGTCCAACCACAGCCAATAGATATGGCAGGCAATGAAGAGCGTCCGGTAATTGAAGCCGCAAGGCCCAATCTTGCGAATATGACTCAGGCTATTGTGAAGCCTGATATCACTGGGCATTTTGAACTCAAACAGTACATGGTACAGCTGATTCAGTCCACAGGACAATATGTGGGTCTATCTCATGAGGACCCGCAGAGGCATATTCAGAACTTCTTGGAAATCACGGACACTTACAATTATCCGAACGTCTCCAAGGACTATGTCAGGCTGACACTATTCCCTTTTTCACTGTTGGGGGAAGCTAAAGAATGGTTGCAAAAGGAGCCCGCGAACTCTATCCACACTTGGGATGATCTAGCAAGGAAATTCCTAATCAAGTTTTTCCCAACTAAGAAGACAAAGTCGCTGAGGAGCCAAATTCTTGGGTTCCAACAACGGGATGGCGAGACACTTCGTCAAGCTTGGGAAAGATACAAGAAGCTACTCAGAGACTGCCCGCATCATTGTCAAACTGATGAGGTATTGGGTCACACTTTTGTTGATGGGTTAGATGAAGCATCAAAGATGAATCTTGACTCAGCTTGTGGGGGTAGTTGCATGGCAAGACCGTATAGTGAAATACAACTCTTGCTAAATAATTTCACTGCTAATGACCATAATTGGCAAGGAGAGGGGGATTCACGAAGGGGAATTAAACAGAAGGCCGCCGGTTTGATTGAGCTTGATGACTTTTCCGCCATGAGAGCCGATATAGCAAAATTGGCAAATCAGATGAATAGAATGACAACACAACAAATGCAACATGTACAGCAGATGTCTATTTGTTGCGAACTATGCAGAGACAGTCATATGATTGACATGTGCCCCATGAATCCTGAATCTATATACTATGTGGGGCAACAAAACAGAGGTCCTATGAATCAACATGCGCAATATGGGAACACTTACAACCCAAACTGGAGGAATCATCCTAACTTCTCATGGGGCGGAAGTCAACAGAATCAGTATAGGCCTCAAGGGAATTTTACTCAACCTCAGAAGCCACCCCAACAAATGGAAGAAAGTACGAATGACTTGCTGAAAAAGTTGTTGCTAGACAATCAACAGCTCAGGACCGATTTCAGAAATCTTGAGAGGCAAATGGGGCAGTTAGCAGCAAACCAAAATACTAGACCTACAGGCTCACTTCCCAGTGATACAGAGAAGAACCCTCAAGTTAATGCAGTTACACTTAGAAACGGGAGGGAACTAGAGGAAGTGCCAAGGAAGATAAAAGAAAAACCTATACCTGGGGGGGAGTTGACACCTAAGGCAACACAAGAGTCAAAGGAAGATGATGCAAGTTCAGAGCGAATGGAGGTTACAAGGCCACCACCACCTTTCCCCCAAAGATTGCAGAAAAGGAATGACGATCGCATGTTCAACAAATTTCTCTCCATGTTGAGTCAGGTTCAATTAAATATTCCATTAGTGGATGTACTTCGTGAAATTCCAAAGTACGCTAAGTACATAAAAGACATAGTGGCTCATAAGAGGAAATTGACTGAGTTCGAGACGGTTGCACTTACTGAGGAGTGCACATCAAGGGTCCAAAACAAGCTTCCCCAAAAGCTTAAGGATCCTGGCAGCTTCACCATTCCAGTACAAATCGGTAATATTGACGTGGGACGTGCTCTGTGTGATTTGGGTGCAAGCATAAATCTGATGCCTTTATCCTTGTTTAAGCAATTAGGTCTGGGAGCTCCGAGACCAACCACCGTGATGTTGCAATTAGCTGATAGGTCCATAGCCTACCCCGAAGGAGTGATTGAAGATGTGCTGCTGCAAATTGGAAAATTCATCTTCCCAGCTGACTTCATTATTCTAGACTTCGAGGCTGATGAACAAGTTCCAATCATATTGGGACGACCTCTCTTGGCTACTGGCGATGCAATAATTAAAGTGAGAGAAGGGAAAATGATTATGAGAGTGGACAATGAGGAAGCAGTCTTCAATGTCTACAAAGCAATCCAACTTCCCCGCCACTATGAGGAGCTCTCTATGATATCTGTGGTAGAGGTGGATGAGAAACTTCTTGACACGAGTGTATATCTAGACGACTGTTTAGAAAAAGCAATCATGATGTTTGATAGCTTGGAGATGGATGATGAGGTTGAGGAGATGATGCATATCCTAGATACATCATGTGGTTACATGCAAGGAATAATCCCGTTTGAGCCCCTGAATAGGCCAAGTGGCCCCCCACCAAAGCCGTCAATTGAAAAAGCTCCAAATTTGGAACTTAAACCCCTACCCCCTCACCTTCAATATGCTTATTTGGGAAGTTCTGACACTTTACCTGTTATTATTTCTGCTCACTTGTCTAAATTACAGGAAGAAAAGCTATTAAGGGTGCTACGTGAGCACAAGCGAGCAATTGGGTGGACAATGTCTGACATTAAAGGCATTAGTCCAGCTTTCTGCATGCACAAAATCCTCATGGAGGACGGACACAAGCCAAGTGTAGAACACCAACGCCGACTAAATCCAATCATGAAAGAAGTGGTAAGAAAAGAAGTGATTAAGTGGCTTGATGCAGGTATTGTATTTCCAATCTCTGATAGTAAATGGGTAAGCCCCGTTCAATGTGTGCCGAAGAAAGGGGGGATAACCGTAGTAGTTAATGAAAATAATGACTTAATTCCTACAAGAACTGTCACTGGATGGAGAATTTGCATAGATTACAGAAAACTGAACAATGCCACCCGGAAAGACCACTTTCCCCTTCCTTTTATTGACCAAATGCTTGATAGATTAGCTGGCCAGGAATACTACTGTTTCCTGGACGGTTATTCGGGGTATAATCAGATTGCTATAGCCCCAGAAGACCAAGAGAAAACTACATTTACATGTCCTTATGGCACGTATGCGTTCAAGAGAATGCCCTTCGGTCTTTGTAATGCACCTGCGACTTTTCAAAGGTGTATGATGGCTATTTTCACTGACATGGTTGAAAGATTTGTAGAAGTATTCATGGACGATTTTTCTGTGTTTGGATGTTCTTTTGATAGTTGTTTGATGAACCTTGATAAAGTGCTAGCTAGGTGTGAAGAGACGAACTTGGTGCTAAACTGGGAAAAGTGCCATTTCATGGTACGTGAAGGTATAGTTTTGGGGCACAAGGTTTCAAAAGATGGTCTACAGGTGGATAAAGCAAAGGTGGAGACGATTGAAAAATTGCCCCCGCCGACATCCATCAAAGGCATTCGCAGTTTCTTGGGTCATGCAGGTTTTTATCGTCGTTTCATTAAAGATTTTTCGAAAATTTCTTCCCCTTTGTGCAGGCTTCTAGAGAAAGATGTTACCTTCAAGTTTGATAATGCATGTCTGAAAGCATTTGAGGAGCTGAAGGGAAGATTGGTGACTGCACCAATTATCATTGGCCCCGATTGGGCACAACCATTTGAGTTGATGTGCGATGTAAGTGACATAGCAATTGGAGCGGTGTTGGGGCAAAGGAGGGATAAAATCTTTCACTCCATTTATTATGCAAGCAAAACTATGAATCCAGCTCAGATGAATTATACAGTGACTGAAAAGGAGTTGCTTGCAGTGGTGTGGGCGTTTGACAAGTTCAGATCCTATCTAGTGGGAACCAAAGTCATCGTCTACACAGATCATTCAGCTATCAGATACTTATTTGAAAAGAAAGACGCCAAGCCGAGGCTGATTCGTTGGGTCCTCCTCTTGCAAGAATTTGACTTAGAGATCCGAGATCGAAAAGGGACAGAAAATCAAGTGGCCGATCATTTGTCCAGATTAGAAAGTCGGGACCATGTAGCTGAAGGAGGGTCAATTAAAGAAACATTTCCGGATGAGCAAATATTAGCAGTCACCTCAAGTGAAGCCCCATGGTATGCAGATTATGTGAATTTTATCGCAAGTGGGGTGACGCCACTAGAATGGACAGCTGACAATAGAAGAAGATTCCTACATGATGTAAGGTTCTACGTGTGGGATGAGCCATTCCTATATAGGCAGTGTGCAGATCAGTTGGTGAGAAGGTGTGTTCCTGAGGAAGAGATGAAGGCTATACTACATGACTGCCATGCGTCACCATATGGAGGTCATCACGGCGGGGATAGAACCGCCCAAAAAGTGCTACAATCAGGTTTTTATTGGCCAAAATTGTTTAAGGATGCACATGCCTTCGTTAAAAATTGTGATAGATGCCAAAGAACTGGAACTATCACGAGGAAGCACGAGATGCCCTTGCAAAATATTCTGGCGGTAGAACTTTTTGATGTTTGGGGGATTGATTTTATGGGACCATTCCCATATTCTAATGGGCACAGATACATCTTGGTGGCGGTCGACTATGTTTCTAAGTGGGTAGAGGCCATTGCTCTTCCTACTAACGACGCAAAGGTTGTGGTAGGCTTTGTAAAGAAGCACATCTTCACACGTTTTGGGACCCCAAGAGTGTTGATAAGCGACGGGGGAACTCACTTTTGTAACAAACTGCTGAATAATATTCTTGCAAAATACGGAGTCAAGCACAAAGTTTCCACTGCCTATCATCCCCAAACGAGTGGTCAAGTAGAAGTTTCCAACAGAGAGGTCAAGCAGATTTTGGAAAAGACAGTAAGTATGAATAGAAAGGACTGGGCCGGGAAGCTGGATGACGCATTATGGGCATATCGCACTGCGTACAAGACCCCAATAGGCACTTCTCCGTACAGGTTGGTTTATGGGAAGGCCTGCCATCTGCCCGTCGAGCTTGAACACAAAGCATATTGGGCGATTAAAAAGCTAAATATGGAGATGGACTTGGCCGGTGAGAAGAGATTGCTACAACTCAACGAGCTTGATGAGTTTCGATTGCATGCGTATGAAAATGCCAAATTGTATAAAGAGAAGACCAAAAGATGGCATGATAAGCATATCCAACATCGTGAGTTTGAACCAGGTCAAGAAATTCTACTGTTTAATTCAAGGCTAAAGCTTTTTCCAGGAAAGCTTAAATCTCGATGGTCGGGTCCGTTTGAAGTGGTTAGTGTGAAACCTCATGGTGCGATAGAATTGTGTGATAAGGGGTCCAATACGACATTCTTGGTAAATGGCCAAAGAGTAAAACACTATTGGGGTGGTGACATTGCACGTCACAAGACCACAATGGATTTAGTGGAGGCATGAAGAACATGTTGCGTCGTGCCGCGACGTTAAATCAGGCGCTTCTTGGGAGGCCACCCAAGTTAGTTAGTTTATTTTTATTTTTATTTTTATTCCGTGTCGCGTCCGAAAATTTTTTGAAGGAAGACAAGGGGATGCGTCGCGTCAAAGCTCGCACGCACAGGTAAGTACTATATATTTTAACACATCTTAAGATAACGAATTCGTTAAAAACTCTTCTTGCGACGCATCCACTCGTCTCTTTTTGCGACGCCTACGAACGCAGAACGGATTTCTTTAATCGAAATTGCAACGCATACAAACGCGACAGGTACGCATCATCCTCTTCGTTCTTCCGTTGGCTTCTCTCCTAATTCTTCTCTCTTCCCTCCCTCAATGGTAGCAACAAGTAGGTTTTGCAATTTCAAAATTTTTTAGGGCTGTCGTTCTTGGTCGTTGTAATGGTTGCGAGATGATAAACTATAATTCCCTTCATCTCGTCAAACTTTGGGAGGGTAGTTGCATTGCTCAACTGATAGAATGAACTAGGCACACTTGTTGCATACCACATGTTCGACGAATTGTCCCTGAGGAAAATTTAGGCGTCGGTGAAGTCTGAGTAACCGAGCAACATTGGTGTATGCTTGAGAATAAGTGTGGGGTCGAGTGAGGGGCTATGTGAAATTGAATTTTTGAAGAGAGTTATCACATACTTGCTGAAAGTCATGAGCTACAATTCCATGAAGAGTGAATGGCATGACTTTACGAATAAATTGAAGTCTGCAAGCTGTTGCAATTGCTTTCAAGCTGAACTTCGCTGTTTCATCTGCTAATTGTTGAATTCTTTGCATTGCAGGTACTTAGATTCGTAAAATGACAGCAGCGAGTAAACCATCCAAGCAACAAGACAAAGATGGTAACAAGCAACCGCCCAAAAAGCCTACCGGAAGGGCAGCGGGCGGTCCAAATCCACAGAAAAAAAGGAAGCGGACGGAGAAGGAAATGGAACTGCTGCCTAGGCAGTTAAGTGATGATTCAGAGCAAGAGGAGGAGGAAACATTAGTCAGGAGGACAGTGAAGAAGGGTATTACACCAAGCAAAGGAATAGAGATAAGAGAGCCTGTGACATACCATGCATGTTCTTTAAACTCAACCGCTGCTTGAGCAGCAGAGGTAGCATCCTTAAATTTCATGTTCCAATTGTGCCTGCCAATAGAAAATTTACCATCTCCAGGAAATGATTGCCCATGTTCGAACCTTTTATCCTTGAAACCTAAGTGGCATGAACCACCATCATCAACACAATATTGCCTTGAAAGTTCTACAACAGCTCTAGCAGCTAGGCATGCATATTTTTCAAACTCAGCCGCAGCTTGAGCCGCAGCGGTAGCATCCTTAAATTTCATGTTCCAATTATGCCTGCCAACAGAAAAATTACCATTACCATCTCCATGAAATGATTGCCCATGTTCCAACCTTTCATCCTTGAAACCTAAGTGGCATGAACCACCATCATCAACACAATATTGCCTTGAAAGTTCTATAATAGCTCTGGCAGCTAGGCTTGCATGTTCTGCAAACTCAACAGCTGCTTGAGCAGCAGAGGTAGCATCCTTAAATTTCATGTTCCAATTATGCCTGCCAACAGAAAAATTACCATTACCATCTCCAGCAAATGATTACCCATGTTCCAACCTTTCATCCTTGAAATCAAAGTGGCATGAACCACCATCATCAACACAATATTGCCTTGAAAGTTCTACAACGTCTCTGGCAGCTAGGCTTGCATGTTCTGCAAACTCAGTCGCTGCTTGAGTAGCAACGTTAGCATCATTTAATTTCATGTTCCAATTCTGCCTGCCAACAGAAGAATTACCATTACCATCTCCAGGAAATGATTGCCGATGTTCCAACCATTCATTCATGAAACCTAAGTGGCATGAATCACCATCATAAACACAATATTGCCTTGAAAGTTCTCCAACAGCTCTGGCAGCTAGGCTTGCATGTTCTGCAAACTCATCCGCTGCTTGAGCAGAAGCGGTAGTATCCTTAAATTTCATGTTCCAATTCTGCCTGCCATAAGACAAATTACCATTACCATCACCTAGAAATGATTGCCCATGTTTCCAACCTTTCATCCTTGAAACATAAGTGGCATGAACCACCATCATCAACACAATATTGCCTTGAAAGTTGTACAACAACTCTGGAAACTAGGGTTGCATGTTCTGCAAAGTTAGCCGCTGCTTGAGAAGCAGAGGTAGCATCTTTAAATTTCATGTTCAATTCTGCCTGCCAATAGAAAAATTACCATCTCCAGGAAATGATTGCCCATATTCTAAACTTTTATCCTTGAAACCTAAGTGGCATGAACCACCATCATCAACACAATATTGCCTTGAAAGTTCAACAACAACTCTGACAGCTAGGCTTGCATGTTCTGCAAACTCAGCTGCTGCTTGAGCAGAAGCGGTAGCATCCTTAAATTTCATGTTCCAATTCTGCCTTCTATAAGACAAATTACCATTACCATCACCCAGAAATGATTGCCTATATTCCCAACCTTTCATCCTTGAAACATAAGTGGCATGAACCACCATCATCAACATAATATTGCCTTGAAAGTTGTACAACAACTCTGGAAACTAGGGTTGCATGTTCTGCAAAGTTAGCCGCTGCTTGAGAAGCAGAGGTATCATCTTTAAATTTCATGTTCAATTCTGTCTGCCAATAGAATAATTACCATCTCCAGGAAATGATTGCCCATATTCTAAACTTTCATCCTTGAAACCTAAGTGGCATGAACCACCATCATCAACACAATATTGCCTTGAAAGTTCAACAACAACTCTGACAGCTAGGCTTGCATGTTCTGCAAACTCAGCCGCTGCTTGAGCAGCAAAGGTAGCATCCTTAAATTTCATGTTCCAATTCTGCCTGCCAACAGAACAATTACCATTACCATCTCCAGGAAATGATTGCCGATGTTCCAACCATTCATTCTTGAAACCTAAGTGGCATGAATCACCATCATCAACACAATATTGCCTTGAAAGTTCTCCAACAGCTCTGGCAGCTAGGCTTGCATGTTCTGCAAACTCATCCGCTGCTTGAGCAGAAGAGGTAGCATCCTTAAATTTCATGTTCCAATTCTGCCTGCCAACAGAGAAATTACCATTGCCATCTCCAGGAAATGATTGCCAATGTTCCAACCTTTTATCCTTGAAACCTAAGTGGCATGAACCACCACCATCAACACAATATTGCCATGAAAGTTCTACAACAGCTCTAGCAGCTAAGCTTGCATATTCTGCAAACTCAGCCGCTGCTTGAGCAGCAGCAGTAGCATCCTTAAATTTCATGATCCAATTCTGCCTGCCAACAGAAAAATTACCATTACCATCTCCCGGAAATGATTGCCCATGTTCCAACCATTCATTCTTGAAACCTAAGTGGCATGAACCACCATCATCAACACAATATTGCCTTGAAAGTTCTCCAACAGCTCTAGCAGCTAGGCTTGCATGTTCTACACACTCAGCCACTGCTTGAGTAGCAGAGGTAGCATCCTTAAATTTCATGTTCCAATTCTACCTGCCAAAAGAAAAATTACCATTACCATCTCCAGGAAATGATTGCCCATGTTCCAACCTTTCATCCTTGAAACCTAAGTGGCATGAACCACCATCATCAACATAATATTGCCTTGAAAGTTCTACAACAGCTCTGGTAGCTTGGCTTGCATGTTCTGCAAACTCAGTCGTTGCTTGAGCAGCAACGGTAACATCCTTAAATTTCATGTTCCAATTTATGTGCCAACAGAAAAATTACCATTGCCATCTCCATAAAATGATTGCCCATGTTCCAACCTTTCATCCTTGAAACCTAAGTGGCATGAACCACCATCATCAACACAATATTGCCTTCAAAGCTGTACAACAACTATGGAAACTAGGGTCGCATGTTCTGCAAAGTCAGCCGCTGCTTGAGAAGCAGAGGTAGCATCTTTAAATTTCATGTTCAATTCTGCCTGCCAATAGAAAAATTACCATCTCCAGGAAATGATTGCCCATATTCAAAACTTTTATCCTTGAAACCTAAGTGGCATGAACCACCATCATCAACACAATATTGCCTTGAAAGTTCTACAACAGCTCTGACAGCTAGGCTTGCATGTTCTGCAAACTCAACCGCTGCTTGAGCAGCATAGGTAGCATCCTTAAATTTCATGTTCCAATTCTGCCTGCCAACAAAAAAATTACCATTACCATCTCCAGGAAATGATTGCCCATGTTCCTATCTTTCATCCCTGAAACCTAAGTGGCATGAACCACTATCATCAACACAATTTTGCCTTGAAAGTTCTACAATAGCTCTAGCAACTAGGGTTGCATGTTCTGCAAAGTCAACCGCTGCTTGAGAAGCAGAGGTAGCATCTTTAATTTCATGTTCAATTCTGCCTACCAATAGAAAAATTACCATCTCCAGGAAATGATTGCCCATATTCCAAACTTTTATCCTTGAAACCAAAGTGGCATGAACCACCATCATCAACACAATATTGCCTTGAAAGTTCTACAACAGCTCTGACAGCTAGGCTTGCATGTTCTGCAAACTTAACCGCTGCTTGAGCAGCAGAGGTAGCATCCTTAAATTTCATGTTCCAATTCTGCCTACCAATAGAAAATTTACCATCTCCAGGAAATGATTGCCAATGTTCCAACCTTTTATACTTGAAACCTAAGTGGCATGAACCACCACCATCAACACAATATTGCCTTGAAAGTTCTACAACAGGTCTAGCAGCTAGGCTTGCATGTTCTGCAAACCCAGCCGCTGCTTGAGCAGCAGCGGTAGCATCCTTAAATTTCATGATCCAATTCTGCCTGCCAACAGAAAAATTACCATTACCATCTCCAGGAAATGATTGCCCATGTTCCAACCATTTATTCTTGAAACCTAAGTGGCATGAACCACCATCATCAACACAATATTGCCGTGAAAGTTCTCCAACAGCTCTAGCAGCTAGGCTTGCATGTTCTGCACACTCAGCCACTGCTTGAGCAGCAGAGGTAGCATCCTTAAATTTCATGTTCCAATTATGCCTGCCAACAGAAAAATTACCATTACCATCTCCATGAAATGATTGCCCATGTTCCAACCTTTCATCCTTGAAACCTAAGTGGCATGAACCACCATCATCAACACAATATTGCCTTGAAAGTTCTATAATAGCTCTGGCAGCTAGGCTTGTATGTTCTGCAAACTCAACAGCTGCTTGAGCAGCAGAGGTAGCATCCTTAAATTTCATGTTCCAATTATGCCTGCCAACAGAAAAATTACCATTACCATCTCCAGCAAATGATTACCCATGTTCCAACCTTTCATCCTTGAAATCAAAGTGGCATGAACCACCATCATCAACACAATATTGCCTTGAAAGTTCTACAACGTCTCTGGCAGCTAGGCTTGCATGTTCTGCAAACTCAGTCGCTGCTTGAGTAGCAACGTTAGCATCATTTAATTTCATGTTCCAATTCTGCCTGCCAACAGAAGAATTACCATTACCATCTCCAGGAAATGATTGCCGATGTTCCAACCATTCATTCATGAAACCTAAGTGGCATGAATCACCATCATAAACACAATATTGCCTTGAAAGTTCTCCAACAGCTCTGGCAGCTAGGCTTGCATGTTCTGCAAACTCATCCGCTGCTTGAGCAGAAGCGGTAGTATCCTTAAATTTCATGTTCCAATTCTGCCTGCCATAAGACAAATTACCATTACCATCACCTAGAAATGATTGCCCATGTTTCCAACCTTTCATCCTTGAAACATAAGTGGCATGAACCACCATCATCAACACAATATTGCCTTGAAAGTTGTACAACAACTCTGGAAACTAGGGTTGCATGTTCTGCAAAGTTAGCCGCTGCTTGAGAAGCAGAGGTAGCATCTTTAAATTTCATGTTCAATTCTGCCTGCCAATAGAAAAATTACCATCTCCAGGAAATGATTGCCCATATTCTAAACTTTTATCCTTGAAACCTAAGTGGCATGAACCACCATCATCAACACAATATTGCCTTGAAAGTTCAACAACAACTCTGACAGCTAGGCTTGCATGTTCTGCAAACTCAGCTGCTGCTTGAGCAGAAGCGGTAGCATCCTTAAATTTCATGTTCCAATTCTGCCTTCTATAAGACAAATTACCATTACCATCACCCAGAAATGATTGCCTATATTCCCAACCTTTCATCCTTGAAACATAAGTGGCATGAACCACCATCATCAACATAATATTGCCTTGAAAGTTGTACAACAACTCTGGAAACTAGGGTTGCATGTTCTGCAAAGTTAGCCGCTGCTTGAGAAGCAGAGGTATCATCTTTAAATTTCATGTTCAATTCTGTCTGCCAATAGAATAATTACCATCTCCAGGAAATGATTGCCCATATTCTAAACTTTCATCCTTGAAACCTAAGTGGCATGAACCACCATCATCAACACAATATTGCCTTGAAAGTTCAACAACAACTCTGACAGCTAGGCTTGCATGTTCTGCAAACTCAGCCGCTGCTTGAGCAGCAAAGGTAGCATCCTTAAATTTCATGTTCCAATTCTGCCTGCCAACAGAACAATTACCATTACCATCTCCAGGAAATGATTGCCGATGTTCCAACCATTCATTCTTGAAACCTAAGTGGCATGAATCACCATCATCAACACAATATTGCCTTGAAAGTTCTCCAACAGCTCTGGCAGCTAGGCTTGCATGTTCTGCAAACTCATCCGCTGCTTGAGCAGAAGAGGTAGCATCCTTAAATTTCATGTTCCAATTCTGCCTGCCAACAGAGAAATTACCATTGCCATCTCCAGGAAATGATTGCCAATGTTCCAACCTTTTATCCTTGAAACCTAAGTGGCATGAACCACCACCATCAACACAATATTGCCATGAAAGTTCTACAACAGCTCTAGCAGCTAAGCTTGCATATTCTGCAAACTCAGCCGCTGCTTGAGCAGCAGCAGTAGCATCCTTAAATTTCATGATCCAATTCTGCCTGCCAACAGAAAAATTACCATTACCATCTCCCGGAAATGATTGCCCATGTTCCAACCATTCATTCTTGAAACCTAAGTGGCATGAACCACCATCATCAACACAATATTGCCTTGAAAGTTCTCCAACAGCTCTAGCAGCTAGGCTTGCATGTTCTACACACTCAGCCACTGCTTGAGTAGCAGAGGTAGCATCCTTAAATTTCATGTTCCAATTCTACCTGCCAAAAGAAAAATTACCATTACCATCTCCAGGAAATGATTGCCCATGTTCCAACCTTTCATCCTTGAAACCTAAGTGGCATGAACCACCATCATCAACATAATATTGCCTTGAAAGTTCTACAACAGCTCTGGTAGCTTGGCTTGCATGTTCTGCAAACTCAGTCGTTGCTTGAGCAGCAACGGTAACATCCTTAAATTTCATGTTCCAATTTATGTGCCAACAGAAAAATTACCATTGCCATCTCCATAAAATGATTGCCCATGTTCCAACCTTTCATCCTTGAAACCTAAGTGGCATGAACCACCATCATCAACACAATATTGCCTTCAAAGCTGTACAACAACTATGGAAACTAGGGTCGCATGTTCTGCAAAGTCAGCCGCTGCTTGAGAAGCAGAGGTAGCATCTTTAAATTTCATGTTCAATTCTGCCTGCCAATAGAAAAATTACCATCTCCAGGAAATGATTGCCCATATTCAAAACTTTTATCCTTGAAACCTAAGTGGCATGAACCACCATCATCAACACAATATTGCCTTGAAAGTTCTACAACAGCTCTGACAGCTAGGCTTGCATGTTCTGCAAACTCAACCGCTGCTTGAGCAGCATAGGTAGCATCCTTAAATTTCATGTTCCAATTCTGCCTGCCAACAAAAAAATTACCATTACCATCTCCAGGAAATGATTGCCCATGTTCCTATCTTTCATCCCTGAAACCTAAGTGGCATGAACCACTATCATCAACACAATTTTGCCTTGAAAGTTCTACAATAGCTCTAGCAACTAGGGTTGCATGTTCTGCAAAGTCAACCGCTGCTTGAGAAGCAGAGGTAGCATCTTTAATTTCATGTTCAATTCTGCCTACCAATAGAAAAATTACCATCTCCAGGAAATGATTGCCCATATTCCAAACTTTTATCCTTGAAACCAAAGTGGCATGAACCACCATCATCAACACAATATTGCCTTGAAAGTTCTACAACAGCTCTGACAGCTAGGCTTGCATGTTCTGCAAACTTAACCGCTGCTTGAGCAGCAGAGGTAGCATCCTTAAATTTCATGTTCCAATTCTGCCTACCAATAGAAAATTTACCATCTCCAGGAAATGATTGCCAATGTTCCAACCTTTTATACTTGAAACCTAAGTGGCATGAACCACCACCATCAACACAATATTGCCTTGAAAGTTCTACAACAGGTCTAGCAGCTAGGCTTGCATGTTCTGCAAACCCAGCCGCTGCTTGAGCAGCAGCGGTAGCATCCTTAAATTTCATGATCCAATTCTGCCTGCCAACAGAAAAATTACCATTACCATCTCCAGGAAATGATTGCCCATGTTCCAACCATTTATTCTTGAAACCTAAGTGGCATGAACCACCATCATCAACACAATATTGCCGTGAAAGTTCTCCAACAGCTCTAGCAGCTAGGCTTGCATGTTCTGCACACTCAGCCACTGCTTGAGCAGCAGAGGTAGCATCCTTAAATTTCATGTTCCAATTCTGCCTGCCAACAGAAAAATTACCATTACCATCTCCAGGAAATGATTGCCCATGTTCCAACCTTTCATCCTTGAAACCTAAGTGGCATGAACCACCATCATCAACATAATATTGCCTTGAAAGTTCTACAACAGCTCTGGCAGCTTGGCTTGTATGTTCTGCAAACTCAGTCGTTGCTTGAGCAGCAGCGGTAGCATCCTTAAATTTCATGTTCCAATTTTGCGTGCCAACAGAAAAATTACCATTGCCATCTCCATAAAATGATTGCCCATGTTCCAACCTTTCATCCTTGAAACCTAAGTGGCATGAACCACCATCATCAACATAATATTGCCTTCAAAGCTGTACAACAACTATGGAAACTAGGGTTGCAAGTTCTGCAAAGTCAGCCGCTGCTTGAGAAGCAGAGGTAGCATCTTTAAATTTCATGTTCTATTCTGCCTGCCAATAGAAAAATTACCATCTCCAGGAAATGATTGCCCATATTCCAACCTTTCATCTTTGAAACCTAAGTGGGATGAACCACCATCATCAACACAATATTGCCTTCAAAGTTCTACAATAGCACTGACAGCTAGGCTTGCATGTTCTGCAAACTCAATCACTGCTTAGGCAGCAGAGGTAGCATCCTTAAATTTCATGTTCCAATTGTGCCTGCCAATAGAAAATTTACCATCTCAAGGAAATGATTGCCCATGTTCCAACCTTTTATCCTTGAAACCTAAGTGGCATGAACCACCATCATCAACACAATATGCCTTGGAAGTTCTACAACAGCTCTGGCAGCTAGGCTTGCATGTTCTGCAAACTCAGCCACTGCTTGAGCAGCAGCGGTAGCATCCTTAAATTCCATGCTCCAATCGTGCATGCCAACAGAAAAATTACCATTACCATCTCCAGCAAATGATTGCCCATGTTCCAAACATTCATTCTTGAAACCTAAGTGGCATGAACCACCATCATCAACACAATATTGCCTTGAAAGTTCTACAATAGCTCTGGCAACTAGGGTTGTATGTTCTGCAAAGTCAGCCGCTGCTTGAGCAGAAGAGGTAGCATCCTTAAATTTCATGTTCCAATTCTGCCAGCCAACAGACAAATTACCATTACCATCACCAAGAAATGATTGCCCATGTTCCAACCTTTCATCCTTGAAACATAAGTGGCATGAACCACCATCATCAACACAATATTGCCTTGAAAGTTGTACAACAGCTCTGGAAACTAGGGTTGCATGTTCTGCAAAGTTAGACGCTGCTTGAGAAGTAGAGGTAGCATCTTTAAATTTCATGTTCTATTCTGCCTGCCAATAGAAATATTACCATCTCCAGGAAATGATTGCCCATATTCCATCCTTTCATCCTTGAAACCTATGTGGCATGAACCACTATTATCAACACAATATTGCCTTGAAAGTTCTACAACAGCTCTGACAGCTAGGCTTGCATGTTCTGCAAGCTCAACCGTTGCTTGAGCAGCAGAGGTAGCATCCTTAAATTTCATGTTCCAATTGTGCCTGCTAATAAAAAATTTACCATCTCCAGAAAATGATTGCCCATGTTCCAACCTTTTATCCTTGAAACCTAAGTGGCATGAACCTCCATCATCAACACAATATTGCCTTGAAAGTTCTACAACAGCTCTAGCAGCTAGGATTGCATGTTCTGCAAACTCAGCCGCTGCTTGAGCAGCAACGGTAGCATCATTAAATTTCATGATCCAATTCTGCCTGCCAACAGAAAAATTACCTTTACATCTCCAGGAAATGATTGCCCATGTTCCAACCATTCATTCTTGAAACCTAAGTGGCATGAACCACCATCATCAACAAAATATTGCCTTGAAAGTTCTCCAACAGCTCTAGCAGCTAGGCTTGTATGTTCTGCAAACTCAGCCACTGCTTGAGTAGCAGAGGTGGCATCCTTAAATTTCATGTTCCAATTCTACCTGCCAACAGAAAAATTACCATTACCATCTCCAGGAAATGATTGCCCATGTTTCAACCTTTCATCCTTGAAACCTAAGTGACATGAACCACCATCATCAACATAATATTGCCTTGAAAGTTCTACAATAGCTCTGGCAGCTTGGCTTGCATGTTCTGCAAACTCAGTCGTTGCTTGAGCAGCAGCGGTAGCGTCCTTAAATTTCATGTTCCAATTTTGCCTGCCAATAGAAAAATTACCATTGCCGTCTTCAGGAAATGATTGCCCATGTTCCAACCTTTCATCCTTGAAACCTAAGTGGCATGAACCACCATCATCAACACAATATTGCCTTCAAAGTTGTACAACAACTATGGAAACTAGGGTTGCATGTTCTGCAAAGTCAGCCGCTGCTTGAGAAGCAAAGGTAGCATCTTTAAATTTCATGTTCTATTCTGCCTGCCAATAGAAAAATTACCATCTCCAGGAAATGATTGCCCATATTCAAATCTTTCATCCTTGAAAACTAAGTGGCATGAACCACCATCATCAACACAATATTGCCTTGAAAGCTGTACAAGAACTATGGAAACTAGGGTTGCATGTTCTGCAAAGTCAGCCGCTGCTTGAGAAGCAGAGGTAGCATCTTTAAATTTCATGTTCAATTCTGCCTGCCAATAGAAAAATTACCATCTCCAGGAAATGATTGCCCATATTCCAACCTTTTATCCTTGAAACCAAAGTGGCATGAACCACCATCATCAACACAATATTGCCTTGAAAGTTCTACAACAGCTCTGACAGCTAGGCTTGCATGTTCTGCAAACTCAACCGCTGCTTGAGCACCAGAGGTAGCATCCTTAAATTTCATGTTCCAATTCTGCCTACCAATAGAAAATTTACCATCTCCAGGAAATGATTGCCAATGTTCCAACCTTTTATACTTTAAACCTAAGTGGCATGAACCACCACCATCAACACAATATTGCCTTGAATGTTCTACAACAGCTCTAGCAGCTAGGCTTGCATGTTCTGCAAACTCAGCCGCTGCTTGAGCAGCAGCGGTAGCATCCTTAAATTTCATGATCCAATTCTGCCTGCCAACAGAAAAATTACCATTACCATCTCCAAGAAATGATTGCCCATGTTCCAACCATTCATTCTTGAAACCTAAGTGGCATGAACCACCATCATCAACACAATATTGCCTTGAAAGTTCTCCAACAGCTCTAGCAGCTAGGCTTGCATGTTCTGCACACTCAGCCACTGCTTGAGCAGCAGAGGTAGCATCCTTAAATTTCATGTTCCAATTCTGCCTGCCAACAGAAAAATTACCATTACCATCTCCAGGAAATGATTGCCCATGTTCCAACCTTTCATCCTTGAAACCTAAGTGGCATGAACCACCATCATCAACACAATATTGCCTTGAAAGTTCTACAACAGCTCTGGCAGCTAGGCTTGCATGTTCTGCAAACTCAGCCGCTGCTTGAGCAGCAGAGGTAGCATCCTTAAATTTCATGTTCCAATTCTGCCTGCCAACAGAAAAATTACGATTGCCATCTCCATAAAATGATTGCCTATGTTACAACCTTTCATCCTTGAAACCTAAGTGGCATGAACCACCATCATCAACACAATATTGCCTTCAAAGCTGTAAAACAACTATGGAAACTAGGGTTGCAAGTTCTGCAAAGTCAGCCGCTGCTTGAGAAGCAGAGGTAGCATCTTTAAATTTCATGTTCTATTCTGCCTGCCAATAGAAAAATTACCATCTCCAGGAAATGATTGCCCATATTCCAACCTTTCATCTTTGAAACCTAAGTGGGATGAACCACCATCATCAACACAATATTGCCTTCAAAGTACTACAATAGCTCTGACAGCTAGGATTGCATGTTCTGCAAACTCAATCACTGCTTAGGCAGCAGAGGTAGCATCCTTAAATTGCATGTTCCAATTGTGCCTGCTAATAGAAAATTTACCATCTCCAGAAAATGATTGTACATGTTCCAACCTTTTATCCTTGAAACCTAAGTGGCATGAACCTCCATCATCAACACAATATTGCCTTGAAAGTTCTACAACAGCTCTAGCAGCTAGGCTTGCATGTTCTGCAAACTCAGCCGCTGCTTGAGCAGCAGCGGTAGCATCCTTAAATTTCATGCTCCAATCGTGCATGCCAACAGAAAAATTGCCATTACCATCTCCAGCAAATGATTGCCCATGTTCCAAACATTCATTCTTGAAACCTAAGTGGCATGAACCACCATCATCAACACAATATTGCCTTGAAAGTTCTCCAACAGCTCTAGCAGCTAGGCTTGTATGTTCTGCAAACTCAGCCACTGCTTGAGTAGCAGAGGTGGCATCCTTAAATTTCATGTTCCAATTCTACCTGCGAACAGAAAAATTACCATTACCATCTCCAGGAAATGATTGCCCATGTTTCAACCTTTCATCCTTGAAACCTAAGTGACATGAACCACCATCATCAACATAATATTGCCTTGAAAGTTCTACAATAGCTCTGGCAGCTTGGCTTGCATGTTCTGCAAACTCAGTCGTTGCTTGAGCAGCAGCGGTAGCGTCCTTAAATTTCATGTTCCAATTTTGCCTGCCAATAGAAAAATTACCATTGCCGTCTTCAGGAAATGATTGCCCATGTTCCAACCTTTCATCCTTGAAACCTAAGTGGCATGAACCACCATCATCAACACAATATTGCCTTCAAAGTTGTACAACAACTATGGAAACTAGGGTTGCATGTTCTGCAAAGTCAGCCGCTGCTTGAGAAGCAAAGGTAGCATCTTTAAATTTCATGTTCTATTCTGCCTGCCAATAGAAAAATTACCATCTCCAGGAAATGATTGCCCATATTCCAATCTTTCATCCTTGAAACCTAAGTGGCATGAACCACCATCATCAACACAATATTGCCTTGAAAGCTGTACAAGAACTATGGAAACTAGGGTTGCATGTTCTGCAAAGTCAGCCGCTGCTTGAGAAGCAGAGGTAGCATCTTTAAATTTCATGTTCAATTCTGCCTGCCAATAGAAAAATTACCATCTCCAGGAAATGATTGCCCATATTCCAACCTTTTATCCTTGAAACCAAAGTGGCATGAACCACCATCATCAACACAATATTGCCTTGAAAGTTCTACAACAGCTCTGACAGCTAGGCTTGCATGTTCTGCAAACTCAACCGCTGCTTGAGCAGCAGAGGTAGCATCCTTAAATTTCATGTTCCAATTCTGCCTACCAATAGAAAATTTACCATCTCCAGGAAATGATTGCCAATGTTCCAACCTTTTATACTTTAAACCTAAGTGGCATGAACCACCACCATCAACACAATATTGCCTTGAAAGTTCTACAACAGCTCTAGCAGCTAGGCTTGCATGTTCTGCAAACTCAGCCGCTGCTTGAGCAGCAGCGGTAGCATCCTTAAATTTCATGATCCAATTCTGCCTGCCAACAGAAAAATTACCATTACCATCTCCAGGAAATGATTGCCCATGTTCCAACCATTCATTCTTGAAACCTAAGTGGCATGAACCACCATCATCAACACAATATTGCCTTGAAAGTTCTCCAACAGCTCTAGCAGCTAGGCTTGCATGTTCTGCACACTCAGCCACTGCTTGAGCAGCAGAGGTAGCATCCTTAAATTTCATGTTCCAATTCTGCCTGCCAACAGAAAAATTACCATTACCATCTCCAGGAAATGATTGCCCATGTTCCAACCTTTCATCCTTGAAACCTAAGTGGCATGAACCACCATCATCAACATAATATTGCCTTGAAAGTTCTACAACAGCTCTGGCAGCTTGGCTTGTATGTTCTGCAAACTCAGTCGTTGCTTGAGCAGCAGCGGTAGCATCCTTAAATTTCATGTTCTAATTTTGCGTGCCAACAGAAAAATTACGATTGCCATCTCCATAAAATGATTGCCCATGTTCCAACCTTTCATCCTTGAAACCTAAGTGGCATGAACCACCATCATCAACACAATATTGCCTTGAAAGCTGTACAAGAACTATGGAAACTAGGGTTGCAAGTTCTGCAAAGTCAGCCGCTGCTTGAGAAGCAGAGGTAGCATCTTTAAATTTCATGTTCTATTCTGCCTGCCAATAGAAAAATTACCATCTCCAGGAAATGATTGCCCATATTCCAACCTTTCATCTTTGAAACCTAAGTGGGATGAACCACCATCATCAACACAATATTGCCTTCAAAGTTCTACAATAGCTCTGACAGCTAGGATTGCATGTTCTGCAAACTCAATCACTGCTTAGGCAGCAGAGGTAGCATCCTTAAATTGCATGTTCCAATTGTGCCTGCTAATAGAAAATTTACCATCTCCAGAAAATGATTGTACATGTTCCAACCTTTTATCCTTGAAACCTAAGTGGCATGAACCTCCATCATCAACACAATATTGCCTTGAAAGTTCTACAACAGCTCTAGCAGCTAGGCTTGCATGTTCTGCAAACTCAGCCGCTGCTTGAGCAGCAGCGGTAGCATCCTTAAATTTCATGCTCCAATCGTGCATGCCAACAGAAAAATTGCCATTACCATCTCCAGCAAATGATTGCCCATGTTCCAAACATTCATTCTTGAAACCTAAGTGGCATGAACCACCATCATCAACACAATATTGCCTTGAAAGTTCTACAATAGCTCTGGCAACTAGGGTTGTATGTTCTGCAAAGTCAGCCGCTGCTTGAGCAGAAGAGGTAGCATCCTTAAATTTCATGTTCCAATTCTGCCAGCCAACAGACAAATTACCATTACCATCACCAAGAAATGATTGCCCATGTTCCAACCTTTCATCCTTGAAACATAAGTGGCATGAACCACCATCATCAACACAATATTGCCTTGAAAGTTGTACAACAGCTCTGGAAACTAGGGTTGCATGTTCTGCAAAGTTAGCCGCTGCTTGAGAAGTAGAGGTAGCATCTTTAAATTTCATGTTCTATTCTGCCTGCCAATAGAAATATTACCATCTCCAGGAAATGATTGCCCATATTCCAACCTTTCATCCTTGAAACCTATGTGGCATGAACCACTATTATCAACACAATATTGCCTTGAAAGTTCTACAACAGCTCTGACAGCTAGGCTTGCATGTTCTGCATGCTCAACCGTTGCTTGAGCAGCAGAGGTAGCATCCTTAAATTTCATGTTCCAATTGTGCCTGCTAATAGAAAATTTACCATCTCTTGAAAATGATTGCCCATGTTCCAACCTTTTATCCTTGAAACCTAAGTGGCATGAACCTCCATCATCAACACAATATTGCC
Organism: Nicotiana tomentosiformis; assembly: GCF_000390325.3. NCBI lineage: Eukaryota > Viridiplantae > Streptophyta > Magnoliopsida > Solanales > Solanaceae > Nicotiana > Nicotiana tomentosiformis. Next base: position 447,453 of record NW_027174575.1, read on the forward strand.
TTGAAAGTTCTACAACAGCTCTAGCAGCTAGGCTTGCATGTTCTGCAAACTCAGCCGCTGCTTGAGCAGCAGCGGTAGCATCATTAAATTTCATGATCCAATTCTGCATGCCAACAGAAAAATTACCATTACCATCTCTAGCAAATGATTGCCCATGTTCCAAACATTCATTCTTGAAACCTAAGTGGCATGAACCACCATCATCAACACAATATTGCCTTGAAAGTTCTACAATAGCTCTGGCAACTAGGGTTGTATGTTCTGCAAAGTCAGCCGCTGCTTGAGCAGAAGAGGTAGCATCCTTAAATTTCATGTTCCAATTCTGCCAGCCAACAGACAAATTACCATTACCATCACCAAGAAATGATTGCCCATGTTCCAACCTTTCATCCTTGAAACATAAGTGGCATGAACCACCATCATCAACACAATATTGCCTTGAAAGTTGTACAACAGCTCTGGAAATTAGGGTTGCATGTTCTGCAAAGTTAGCCGCTGCTTGAGAAGTAGAGGTAGAATCTTTAAATTTCATGTTCTATTCTGCCTGCCAATAGAAAAATTACCATCTCCAGGAAATGATTGCCCATATTCCAACATTTCATCTTTGAAACCTAAGTGGAATGAACAACCATCATCAACACAATATTGCCTTCAAAGTTCTACAATAGCTATGACAGCTAGGCTTGCATGTTCTGCAAACTCAATCACTGCTTAGGCAGCAGAGGTAGCATCCTTAAATTTCATGTTCCAATTGTGCCTGCCAATAGAAAATTTACCATCTCAAGGAAATGATTTCCCATGTTCCAACCTTTTATCCTTGAAACCTAAGTGGCATGAACCACCATCATCAACACAATATGCCTTGGAAGTTCTACAATAGCTCTGGCAGCTAGGCTTGCATGTTCTGCAAACTCAGCCACTGCTTGAGCAGCAGCGGTAGCATCCTTAAATTTCATGCTCTAATCCTGCGTGCCAACAGAAAAATTACCATTACCATCTCTAGCAAATGATTGCCCATGTTCCAAACATTCATTCTTGAAACCTAAGTGGCATGAACCACCATCATCAACACAATATTGCCTTGAAAGTTCTACAATAGCTCTGGCAACTAGGGTTGTATGTTCTGCAAAGTCAGCCGGTGCTTGAGCAGAAGAGGTAGCATCCTTAAATTTCATGTTCCAATTCTGCCAGCCAACAGAAAAATTACCCTTACCATCTCCAGGAAATGATTGGCCATGTTCCAACCTTTCATCCTTGAAACCTAAGTGGCATGAACCACCATCATCAACACAATATTGCTTTGAAAGTTCTACAATAGCTCCGGCAACTAGGGTTGCATGTTCTGCAAAGTCAGCCACTGCTTGAGAATAAGAGGTAGCATCCTTAAATTTCATGTTCCAATTCTGCCAGCCAACAAACAAATTACCATTACCATCACCAAGAAATGATTGCCCATGTTCCAACCTTTCATCCTTGAAACATAAGTGGCATGAACCACCATCATCAACACAATATTGCCTTGAAAGTTATACAACAGCTCTGGAAACTAGGGTTGCATGTTCTGCAAAGTTAGCCACTGCTTGAGAAGCAGAGGTAGCATCTTTAAATTTCATGTTCTATTCTGCCTGCCAATAGAAAAACTACCATCTCCAGGAAATGATTGCCCATATTCCAACCTTTCATCCTTAAAACCTATGTGGCATGAACCACCATTATCAACACAATATTGCCTTGAAAGTTCTACAACAGCTCTGACAGCTAGGCTTGCATGTTCTACAAACTCAACCGTTGCTTGAGCAGCAGAGGTAGCATCCTTAAATTTCATGTTCCAATTGTGCCTGCTAATAGAAAATTTACCATCTCCAGAAAATGATTGTACATGTTCCAACCTTTTATCCTTGAAACCTAAGTGGCATGAACCTCCATCATCAACACAATATTGCCTTGAAAGTTCTACAACAGCTCTAGCAGCTAGGCTTGCATGTTCTGCAAACTCAGCCGCTGCTTGAGCAGCAGCGGTAGCATCCTTAAATTTCATGATCCAATTCTGCCTGCCAACAGAAAAATTGCCATTACATCTCCAGGAAATGATTGCCCATGTTCCAACCATTCATTCTTGAAACCTAAGTGGCATGAACCACCATCATCAACATAATATTGCCTTGAAAGTTCTCCAACAGCTCTAGCAGCTAGGTTTGCATGTTCTGCAAACTCAGCCGCTGCTTGAGTAGCAGAGGTAGCATCCTTAAATTTCATGTTCAAATTCTACCTGCCAACAGAAAAATTACCATTACCATATCCAGGAAATGATTGCCCATGTTCCAACCTTTCATCCTTGAAACCTAAGTGGCATGAACCACCATCATCAACACAATAATGCCTTCAAAGTTGTACAACAACTATGGAAACTAGGGTTGCATGTTCTGCAAAGTCAGCCGCTGCTTGAGAAGCAGAGGTAGCATCTTTAAATTTCATGTTCTATTCTGCTTGCCAATAGAAAAATTACCATCTCCAGGAAATGATTGCCCATATTCCAACCTTTCATCCTTGAAAACCTAAGTGGCATGAACCACCATCATCAACACAATATTGCCTTCAAAGTTCTACAACAGCTCTGACAGCTAGGCTTGCATGTTCTGCAAACTCAACCACTGCTTGGGCAGCAGAGGTAGCATCCTTAAATTTCATGTTCCAATTGTGCCTGCCAATAGAAAGTTTACCATCTCAAGGAAATGGTTGCCCATGTTCCAACCTTTTATCCTTGAAACCTAAGTGGCATGAACCACCATCATTAACACAATATGCCTTGGAAGTTCTTCAACAGCTCAGGCAACTAGGCTTGCATGTTCTGCAAACTCAGCCACTGCTTGAGCAGCAGCGGTAGCATCCTTAAATTTCATTATCCAATTCTGCCTGCCAACAGAAAAAAAATTACCATTACATCTCCAGGAAATGATTGCCCATGTTCCAGCCATTCATTCTTGAAACCTAAGTGGCATGAACCACCATCATCAACACAATATTGCCTTGAAAGTTCTCCAACAGCTCTAGCAGCTAGTCTTGAATGTTTTGCAAACTCAGCCGCTGCTTGAGTAGCAGAGGTAGCATCCTTAAATTTCATGTTCCAATTCTACCTGCCAACAGAAAAATTACCATTACCATCTCCAGGAAATGATTGCCCATGTTCTAACCTTTCATCCTTGAAACCTAAGTGGCATGAATCACCATCATCAACATAATATTGCCTTGAAAGTTCTACAACAGCTCTGGCAACTTGGCTTGCATGTTCTGCAAACTCAGTCGTTGCTTGAGTAGCAGCGGTAGCATCCTTAAATTTCATGTTCCAATTTTGCGTGCCAACAGAAAAATTTCCATTGCCATCTCCATAAAATGATTGCCCATGTTCCAACCTTTCATACTTGAAACCTAAGTGGCATGAACTACCATCATCAACACAATATTGCCTTGAAAGTTCTACAGCAGCTTTGATAGCTAGGCTTGCATGTTCTGCAAACTCAACCGCTTCTTGAGCAGCAGAGGTAGCATCCTTAAATTTCATGTTCCAATTGTGCCTGCCAATAGAAAGTTTACCATCTCAAGGAAATGATTGCCCATGTTCCAACCTTTTATCCTTGAAACCTAAGTGGCATGAACCACCATCATCAACACAATATGCCTTGGAAGTTCTACAACAGCTCTGGCAGCTAGGCTTGCATGTTCTGAAAACTCAGCCACTGCTTGAGCAGCAGCGATAGCATCCTTAAATTGCATGCTCCAATCCTGCATGCCAACAGAAAAATTACCATTACCATCTTCAAGAAATGATTGCCCATGTTCCAAACATTCATTCTCGAAACCTAAGTGGCATGAACCACCATCATCAACACAATATTGCCTTGAACGTTCTACAATAGCTATGGCAACTAGGGTTGCATGTTCTGCAAAGTCAGCCGCTGCTTGACCAGAAGAAGTAGCATCCTTAAATTTCATGTTCCAATTCTACCTGCCAACAGACAAATTACCATTACCATCACCAAGAAATGATTGCCCATGTTCCAACCTTTCATCCTTGAAACATAAGTGGCATGAACCACCATCATCAACACAATATTGCCTTGAAAGTTGTACAACAGCTCTGGAAACTAGGGTTGCATGTTCTGCAAAGTTAGCCGCTGCTTGAGAAGCAGAGGTAGCATCTTTAAATTTCATGTTCTATTCTGCCTGCCAATAGAAAAAATACCATCTCCAGGAAATGATTGCCCATATTCCAACCTTTCATCCTTGAAAACTATGTGGCATGAACCACCATTATCAACACAATATTGCCTTGAATGTTCTATAATAGCTCTGACAGCTAGGCTTGCATGTTCTGCAAACTCAACCGCTGCTTGAGCAGCAGAGGTAGCATCCGTAAATTTCAAGTTCCAATTGTGCCTGCCAATAGAAAATTTTCCATCTCCAGAAAATGATTGCCCACGTTCCAACCTTTTATCCTTGAAACCTAGGTGGCATGAACCACCACCATCAACATAATATTGCCTTGAAAGTTCTACAACAGCTCTGGCAGCTAGGCTTGCATGTTCTGCAAACTCAGCCGCTGCTTGAGCAGTAGAGGTAGCATCCTTAAATTTCATGTTCCAGTTCTGCCTGCCAACAGAAAAATTACCATTACCATCTCCATGAAATAATTGCCCATGTTCCAACCTTTCATCCTTGAAAACTAAGTGGCATGAACCACCATCATCAACACAATATTGCCTTGAAAGTTCTACAATAGCTCTGGCAGCTATGGTTGCATGTTTTGCAAAGTCAGCCGCGACTTGAGAAGTAGAGGTAGCATGTTTAAATTTCATGTTCAATTCTGCCAGCCAATAGAAAATTTACCATCTCCAGGAAATGATTACCCATGTTCCAACCTTTTATCCTTGAAACATAAGTGGCATTAACCACCATGATCAACACAATATTGCCTTCAAAGTTCTACAACAGCTCTGGCAGCTAGGCTTGCTTGTTCTGCAAACTCAGCCACTGCTTGAGTAGCAGAGGTAGCAACCTTAAATTCATGTTCCAATTGTACCTGCCAACAGAAAAATTACCATTACTATCTCCATGAAATGATGGCCCATGTTCCAACCTTTAATCCTTGAAACCTAAGTGGCATGAACCACCACTATATTGCCTAGAAAGTTCTACAACAGCTCTGGCAACTAGGCTTGCATGTTCTGCAAACTCAGCCGCTCCTTGAGCAGCAGAGGTAGCACCCTTAAATTTCATGTTCCAATTATTCCGGCCAACAGAACAATTACCATTACCATCTCCATGAAATGATTGCCCATGTTCCAATCTTCCATCCTTGAAACCTAAGTGGCATGAACCACCATCATCAACACAATATTGCCTTGAAAGTTCTACAATAGCTCTGGCAGCTAGGCTTGTATGTTCTGCAAACTCAGCCACTGTTTGAGTAGCAGAGGTAGCATACTTAAATTTCATGTTCCAATTATGCCTGCCAACAGAAGGATTACCATTACTATCTCCAGGAAATGATTACCCATGTTCCAACCTTTCATCCTTGAAACCAAAGTGGCATGAACCACCATCATCAACACAGTATTGCCTTGAATGTTCTACAACAGCTCAGGCAGCTAGGCTTGCATGTTCTGCAAACTCAGTCGCTGCTTGAGCAGCAACGGTAGCATCCTTTAATTTCATGTTCCAATTCTGCCTGCCAACAGAAAAATTACCATTACCATATCTAGGAAATGATTGCCGATGTTCCAACCATTCATTCTTGAAACCTAAGTAGCATGAACCACCATCATCAACACAATATTGCCTTCAAAGTTCTACAATAGCTCTGGCAGCTAGGCTTGCATGTTCTGCAAACTCAGCCGCTGCTTGAGTAGTAGAGGTATTAACCTTAAACTTCATGTTCCAATTCTACCTGCCAACAGAAAAATTACTATTACCATCTCAATGAAATGATTACCCATGTTCCAACCTTTCATCCTTGAAACCTAAGTGGCATGAACCACCATCATCAACATTATATTGCCTTGAAAGTTCTACAACAGCTCTGGCAGCTAGGCTTGCTGCAAACTCAGCCGCTCCTTGAGCAGTAGAGGTAGCATCCTTAAATTTCATGTTCCAATTATGCCTGCTAACAGAACAATTACCATTACCATCTCCATGAAATAATTGCCCATGTTCCAACCTTTCATCCTTGAAACCTAAGTGGCATGAACCACCATCATCAACACAATATTGCCTTGAAAGTTCTACAATAGCTCTGGCAGCTAGGCTTGCATGTTCTGCAAAGTCAGCACCTGCTTGAGCAACAGAGGTAGCATCCTTAAATTTCATGTTCCAATTATGCCTGCCCATAGAAAAATTACCATTACCATCTCCAGCAAATGATTACCCATGTTCCAACCTTTCATCCTTGAAACCTAAGTGGAATAAAACACCGTCAACAACACAATATTGCCTTGAAAGTTCTCCAACAGCTCTGGCAGCTAGGCATGCATGTTCTGCAAACTCATCCGCTGCTTGAGCAGAAGAGGTAGCATCCTTAAATTTCATGTTCCAATCTGCCTGCCAACAGACAAATTACCATTACCATCACCAAGAAATGATTACCCATGTTCCAACCTTTCATCCTTGAAACATAAGTGGCTTGAACCACCATCATCAACACAATATTGCCTTGAAAGTTGTAAAACTGCTCTGGAAACTAGGGTTGCATGTTCTGCAAAGTTAGCCGCTGCTTGAGAAGTAGAGGTAGCATCTTTAAATTTCATGTTCTATTCTGCCTACCAATAGAAAAATTACCATCTCCAGGAAATGATTGCCCATATTCCAACCTTTCATCCTTGAAACCTATGTGGCATGAACCACCATTATCAACACAATATTGCCTTGAAAGTTCTTCAACAGCTCTGACAGCTAGGCTTGCATGTTCTGAAAACTCAACCGCTGCTTGAGCAGCAGAGGTAGCATCCTTAAATTTCATGTTCCAATTGTGCCTGCCAATAGAAAATTTACCATCTCCAGAAAATGATTGCCCATGTTCCAACCTTTTATCCTTGACACCTAAGTGGCATCAACCACCATCATCAAAACAATATTGCTTTGAAAGTTCTACAACAGCTCTGGCACCTAGACTTGCATGTTCTGCAAACACAGCCGCTACTTGAGCAGCAGCAGTAGCATCCTTAAATTTCATGCTCAAATTCTGCGTGCCAAACAATATTACCATTACCTTCTCTAGGAAATGATTGCACATGTTCCAAACATTAATTCTTGAAACCTAAGTGGCATGAAACTCCATCATCAACACAATATTGCCTTGAAAGTTCTCCAACAGCCCTGGCAGCTAGGCTTGCATGTTCTGCAAACTCAGCCGCTGCTTGAGCAGTAGAGGCTGCACCCTTAATTTCATGTTCCAATTCTGCCTGCCAACAGCAAAATTACCATCTCCAGGAAATGATTGCCCATGTTCCAACCTTTCATCCTTGAAACCTAAGTGGCATGAACCACCATCATCAACACAATATTGCCTTGAAAGTTGTAAAACTGCTATGGAAACTAGGGTTGCATGTTCTGCAAAGTTAGCCGCTGCTTGAGAAGTAGAGGTAGCATCTTTAAATTTCATGTTCTATTCTTCCTACCAATAGAAAAATTACCATCTCCAGGAAATGATTGCCCATATTTCAAACTTTCATCCTTGAAACCTAAGTGGCATGAACCACCATCATCAACACAATATTGCCTTGAAAGTTCTACAATAGCTCTGGCAGCTAGGCTTGTATGTTCTGCAAACTCAGCCGCTGCTTGAGCAGCAGAGGTAACATCATTAAATTTCATGTTCCAATTATGCCTGTCTACAGAAAGATTACCATTACCATCTCCAGGAAATGATTACCCATGTTCCAACCTTTCATCCTTGAAACCAAAGTGGCATAAACCACCATCATCAACACAATATTGCCTTGAAAGTTCTACAACAGCTCTGGCAGCTAGGCTTGCATGTTCTGCAAACTCAGTCGCTGCTTGAGCGGTAACGGTAACATCCTTTAATTTCATGTTCCAATTCTGCCTGCCAATAGAAAAATTACCATTACGATATCCAGGAAATGATTGCCAATGTTCCAACCATTCATTCTTGAAACCTAAGTGGCATGAACAACCATCATCAACACAATATTGCCTTGAAAGTTCTACAACAGCTCTGGCAGTTAGGCTTGCATGTTCTGCAAACTCAGCCGCTGCTTGAGTAGCAGAGGTAGCATCCTTAAATTTCATGTTCCAATTCTGCCTGCCAACAAACAAATTACCATTACCATCTCCAGGAAATGATTGCCCATGTTCCAACCTTTCATCCTCGAAACCTAAGTGGCATAAACCACCATCATCAATACAATATTGCCTTGAAAGTTGTGCAACAGCTCTGGAAAAACTAGGGTTGCATGTTCTGCAAAGTCTGCCGCTGCTTGAGAAGCAGAGGTAGCATCTTTAAATTTCATGTTCAATTCTGCCTACCAATAGAAAAATTACCATCTCCAGGAAATGATTGCCCATATTCCAAACTTTCATCCTTGAAACCTAAGTGGCATGAACCACCATCATCAACACAATATTGCCTTGAAAGTTGTACAACAGCTCTGACAGCTTGGCTTGCATGTTCTGCAAACTCAACCGCTGCTTGAGCAGCAGAGGTAGCATCATTAAATTTCATGTTCAATTCTGCCAGCCAATAGAAAATTTACCATCTCCAGGAAATGATTACCCATGTTCCAACCTTTTATCCTTGAAACCTAAGTGGTATGAACCACTATGATCAACACAATATTGCCTTCAAAGTTCTACAGCAGCTCTGGCAGTTAGGCTTGCATGTTCTGCAAAGTCAGCCGCTGCTTGAGTAGCAGAGGTAGCAACCTTAAATTTCATGTTCCAATTCTTCCTGCCAACAGAAAAATTACCACTACCATCTCCATGAAATGATTGCCTATGTTCCAACCTTTCATCCTTGAAACCTAAGTAGCATGAACCACCATCATCAACACTATATTGCCTTGAAAGTTCTACAACAACTCTGGCAGCCAGGCTTGCATGTTCTGCAAACTCAGCCGCTCCTTGAGTAGCAGAGGTAGCATCCTTAAATTTCATGTTCCAATTATGCCTGCCAACAGTACAATTACCATTACCATCTCCATGAAATAATTGCCCATGTTCCAACCTTTCATCCTTGAAACCTAAGTGGCATGAACCACCATCATCAACACAATATTGCCTTGAAAGTTCTACAATAGATCTGGCAGCTAGGCTTGCATGTTCTGCAAAGTCAGCAACTGCTTGGGAAACAGAGGTAGCATCCTTAAATTTCATGTTCCAATTATGCCTGCCCATAGAAAAATTACCATTACCATCTCCAGCAAATGATTACCCATGTTCCAACCTTTCATCCTTGAAACCTAAGTGGAATAAAACACCGTCAACAACACAATATTGCCTTGAATGTTCTCCAACAGCTCTGGCAACTAGGCATGCATGTTCTGCAAACTCATCCACTGCTTGAGCAGAAGAGGTAGCATCCTTAAATTTCATGTTCCAATTCTGCCTGCCAACAGACAAATTACCATTACCATCACCAAGAAATGATTACCCATGTTCCAACCTTTCATCCTTGAAACATAAGTGGCTTGAACCACCATCATCAACACAATATTGCCTTGAAAGTTGTAAAACTGCTCTGGAAACTAGGGTTGCATGTTCTGCAAAGTTAGCCGCTGCTTGAGAAGTAGAGGTAGCATCATTAAATTTCATGTTCTATTCTGCCTACCAATAGAAAAATTACCATCTCCAGGAAATGATTGCCCATATTCCAACCTTTCATCCTTGAAACCTATGTGGCATGAACCACCATTATCAATACAATATTGCCTTGAAAGTTCTACAACAGCTCTGACAACTAGGCTTGCATGTTCTGAAAACTCAACCGCTGCTTGAGCAGCAGAGGTAGCATCCTTAAATTTCATGTTCCAATTGTGCCTGCCAATAGAAAATTTACCATCTCCAGAAAATGATTGCCCATGTTCCAACCTTTTATCCTTCAAACCTAAGTGGCATCAACCACCATCATCAAAACAATATTACTTTGAAAGTTCTACAACAGCTCTGGCACCTAGACTTGCATGTTCTGCAAACACAGCCGCTACTTGAGCAGTAGCAGTAGCATCCTTAAATTTCATGCTCCAATTCTGCGTGCCAAACAATATTACCATTACCTTCTCTAGGAAATGATTGCACATGTTCAAAACATTAATTCTTGAAACCTAAGTGGCATGAAACTCCATCATCAACACAATATTGCCTTGAAAGTTCTCCAACAGCCCTGGCAGCTAGGCTTGCATGTTCTGCAAACTCAGCCGCTGCTTGAGCAGTAGAGGCTGCACCCTTAATTTCATGTTCCAATTCTGCCTGCCAACAGCAAAATTACCATCTCCAGGAAATGATTGCCCATGTTCCAACCTTTCATCCTTGAAACCTAAGTGGCATGAACCACCATCATCAACACAATTTTTCCTTGAAAGTTCTACAACATCTCTGGTAGCTAGGCTTGCATGTTCTGCAAACTCAGCCGCTGCTTGGGAAGAATAGGTAGCATCCTTAAATTTCATGTTCCAATTCTGCCTGCCAACAGACAAATTACCATTACCATCACCAAGAAATGATTGCCCATGTTCCAACCTTTCATCCTTGAAACATAAGTGGCATGAACCACCATCATCAACACAATATTGCCTTTAAAGTTATACAACAGCTCTGGAAACTAGGGTTGCATCTTCTGCAAAGTTAGCCGCTGCTTGAGAAGCAGAGGTAGCATCTTAAAATTTCATGTTCTATTCTGCCTGCCAATAGAAAAATTACCATCTCCAGGAAATGATTGCCCATATTCCAACCTTTCATCCTTGAAATCTATGTTGCATGAACCACCATTATCAACACAATATTGCCTTGAAAGTTCTACAACAGCTCTGACAGCTAGGCTTGCATGTTCGGCAAACTCAACCGTTGCTTGAGCAGCAGAGGTAGCATCTTTAAATTTCATGTTCCAATTGTGCATGCCAATAGAAAATTTACCATCTCCAGGAAATAATTGCCCATATTCCAACCTTTCATCCTTGAAACCTATGTGGCATGAACCACCATTATCAACACAATATTGCCTTGAAAGTTCTACAACAGCTTTGACAGCTAGGCTTGCATGTTCTGCAAACTCAAGCGTTGCTTGAGCAGCAGAGGTAGCATCTTTAAATTTCATGTTCCAATTCTGCCTGCCAATAGAAAAATTACCATCTCCAGGAAATGATTGCCCATATTCCAACCTTTCATCCTTGAAACCTATGTGGCATGAACCACCATTATCAACACAATATTGCCTTGAAAGTTCTACAACAGCTCTGACAGCTAGGCTTGCATTTTCTGCAAACTCAACCATTGCTTGAGCAGCAGAGGTAGCATCTTTAAATTTCATGTTCCAATTGTGTTGCCAATAAAAAATTTACCATCTCCAGAAAATGATTGCCGATGTTCCAATATTTTATCCTTGAAACCTAAGTGGCATGAACCTCCATCATCAACACAATATTGCCTTGAAAGTTCTGCAACAGCTCTAGTAGCTAGGCTTGCATGTTCTGCAAACTCAGCCGCTGCTTGAGCAGCAGCGGTAGCATCCTTAAATTTCATGATCCAATTCTGCCTGCCAACAGAAAAATTACCATTACCATCTCCAGGAAATGATTGCCCATGTTCCAACCATTCATTCTTGAAACCTAAGTGGCATGAACCACCATCATCAACATAATATTGCCTTGAAAGTTCTCAAACAGCTCTAGCAGCTAGGCTTGCATGTTCTGCAAACTCAGCCGCTGCTTGAGTAGCAGAGGTAGCATCCTTAAATTTCATGTTCCAATTCTACCTGCCAACAGAAAAATTACCATTACCATCTCCAGGAAATGATTGCCCATGTTCCAACCTTTCATCCTTGAAACCTAAGTAGCATGAACCACCACCATCAACATAATATTGCCTTGAAAGTTCAACAACAGCTCTGGCAGCTTGGCTTGCATGTTCTACAAACTCAGTCGTTGCTTGAGCAGCAGCGGTAGCATCCTTAATTTTCATGTTCCAATTTTGCCTGCCAACAGAAAAATTACCATTGCCATCTCCAGGAAATGATTGCCCATGTTCCAACCTTTCATCCTTGAAACCTAAGTGGCATGAACCACCGTCATCAACACAATATTGCCTTCAAATTTGTACGACAACTATGGAAACTAGGGTTGCATGTTCTGCAAAGTCAGCCGCTGCTTGAGAAGCAGAGGTAGCATCTTTAAATTTCATGTTCTATTCTGCCTGCCAATAGAAAAATTACCATCTCCAGGAAATGATTGTCCATATTCCATCCTTTCATCCTTGAAACCTAAGTGGCATGAACCACTATCATCAACACAATATTGCCTTGAAAGTTCTACAACAGCACTGACAGCTAGGCTTGCATGTTCTGCAAAAACTCAACCGCTGCTTGGGCAACAGAGGTAGCATCCTTAAATTTCATGTTCCAATTGTGCCTGCCAATAGAAAATTTACCATCTCAAGGAAATGATTGCCCGTGTTCCAACCTTTTATCCTTGAAACCTAAGTGGCATGAACCACCATCATCAACACAATATGCCTTGGAAGTTCTACAACAGCTCTGGCAGCTAGGCTTGCATATTCTTAAAACTCAGCAACTGCTTGAGCAGCAGCGGTAGCATCCTTAAATTGCATGCTCCAATCCTGCGTGCCAACAGAAAAATTACCATTACCATATCCATGAAATGATTGCCCATGTTCCAAACATTCATTCTTGACACCTAAGTGGAATGAACCACCATCATCAACACAATATTGCCTTGAAAGTTCTCCAACAGCTCTGGCAACTAGGGTTGCATGTTCTGCAAAGTCAATCGCTGCTTGAGCAGAAGAGGTAGCATCCTTAAATTTCATGTTCCAATTCTGCCTGCCAACAAACAAATTACCATTACCATCTCCAGGAAATGATTGCACATGTTCCAACCTTTCATCCTCGAAACCTAAGTGGCATAAACCACCATCATCAATACAATATTGCCTTGAAAGTTGTACAACTGCTCTGGAAAAACTAGGGTTGCTTGTTCTGCAAAGTCCGCCGCAGCTTGAGAAGCAGAGGTAGCATCTTTAAATTTCATGTTCAATTCTGCCTACCAATAGAAAAATTACCATCTCCAGGAAATGATTGCCCATATTCCAAACTTTCATCCTTGAAACCTAAGTGGCATGAACCACCATCATCTTCACAATATTGCCTTGAAAGTTGTACAACAGCTCTGACAGCTAGGCTTGCATGTTCTGCAAACTCAACCGCTGCTTGAGCAGCAGAGGTAGCATCGTTAAATTTCATGTTCAATTCTGCCAGCCAATAGAAAATTTACCATCTCCAGGAAATGATTACCCATGTTCCAACCTTTTATCCTTGAAACCTAAGTGGTATGAACCACTATGATCAACATAATATTGCCTTCAAAGTTCTACAACAGCTCTGGCAGTTAGGCTTGCATGTTCTGCAAACTCAGCCGCTGCTTGAGTAGCAGAGGTAGCAACCTTAAATTTCATGTTCCAATTCTTCCTGCCAACAGAAAAATTACCATTACCATCTCCATGAAACGATTGCCCATGTTCCAACCTTTCATCCTTGAAACCTAAGTGGCATGAACCACCATCATCAACACTATATTGCCTTGAAAGTTCTGCAACAACTCTGGCAGCTAGGCTTGCATGTTCTGCAAACTCAGCCGCTCCTTGAGAAGCAGAGGTAGCATCCTTAAATTTCATGTTCCAATTATGCCTGCCAATAGTACAATTACCATTACCATCTCCATGAAATAATTGCCCATGTTCCAACCTTTCATCCTTGAAACCTAAGTGGCATGAACCACCATCATCAACACAATATTGCCTTGAAAGTTCTATAATAGCTCTGGCAGCTAGGCTTGCATGTTCTGCAAAGTCAGCAGCTGCTTGAGCAACAGAGGTAGCATCCTTAAATTTCATGTTCCAATTATGCCTGCCCATAGAAAAATTACCATTACCATCTCCAGCAAATGATTACCCATGTTCCAACCTTTCATCCTTGAAACCTAAGTGGAATGAAACACCGTCAACAACATAATATTGCCTTGAAAGTTCTCCAAGCTCTGGCAGCTAGGCATGCATGTTCTCCAAACTCATCCGCTGCTTGAGCAGAAGAGATAGCATCCTTAAATTTCATGTTTCAATTCTGCCTGCCAACAGACAAATTACCATTACCATCACCAAGAAATGATTACCCATGTTCCAACCTTTCATCCTTGAAACATAAGTGGCTTGAACCACCATCATCAACACAATATTGCCTTGAAAGTTGTAAAACTGCTCTGGAAACTAGGGTTGCATGTTCTGCAAAGTTAGCCGCTGCTTGAGAAGCAGAGGTAGCATCTTTAAATTTCATGTTCTATTCTGCCTACCAATAGAAAAATTACCATCTCTAGGAAATGATTGCCCATATTCCAGCCTTTCATCCTTGAAACCTATGTGGCATGAACCACCATTATCAACACAATATTGCCTTGAAAGTTCTACAACAGCTCTGACAGCTAGGCTTGCATGTTCTGAAAACTCAACCGCTGCTTGAGCAGCAGAGGTAGCATCCTTAAATTTCATGTTCCAATTGTGCCTGCCAATAGAAAATTTACCATCTCCAGAAAATGATTGCCCATGTTCCAACCTTTTATCCTTGAAACCTAAGTGGCATGAACCACCATCATCAAAACAATATTGCTTTGAAAGTTCTACAACAGCTCTGGCACCTAGACTTGCATGTTCTGCAAACACAGCCGCTACTTGAGCAGCAGCAGTAGCATCCTTAAATTTCATGCTCCAATTCTGCGTGCCAAAAAATATTACCATTACCTTCTCTAGGAAATGATTGCACATGTTCCAAACATTAATTTTTGAAACCTAAGTGGCATGAAACTCCATCATCAACACAATATTGCCTTGAAAGTTCTCCAAAAGCCCTGGCAGCTAGGCTTGCATGTTCTGCAAACTCAGCCGCTGCTTGAGCAGTAGAGGCTGCACCCTTAATTTCATGTTCCAATTCTGCCTGCCAACAGAAAAATTACCATCTCCAGGAAATGATTGCCCATGTTCCAACCTTTCATCCTTGAAACCTAAGTGGCATGAACCACCATCATCAACACAATTTTTCCTTGAAAGTTCTACAACATCTCTGGTAGCTAGGCTTGCATGTTCTGCAAACTCAGCCGCTGCTTGAGAAGAATAGGTAGCATCCTTAAATTTCATGTTCCAATTCTGCCTGCCAACAGACAAATTACCATTACCATCACCAAGAAATGATTGCCCATTTTCCAACCTTTCATCCTTGAAACATAAGTTGCATGAACCACCATCATCAGCACAATATTGCTTTTAAAGTTGTACAACAGCTCTGGAAACTAGGGTTGCATCTTCTGCAAAGTTAGCCGCTGCTTGAGAAGCAGAGGTAGCATCTTTAAATTTCATGTTCTATTCTGCCTGCCAATAGAAAAATTACCATCTCCAGGAAATGATTGCCCATATTCCAACCTTTCATCCTTGAAACCTATGTGGCATGAACCACCACTATCAACACAATATTTCCTTAAAAGTTCTACAACAGCTCTGACAGCTAGGCTTGCATGTTCTGCAAACTCAACCGTTGCTTGAGCAGCAGAGGTAGCATCTTTAAATTTCATGTTCCAATTGTGCCTGCCAATAGAAAATTTACCATCTCCAGGAAATGATTGCCCATATTCCAACCTTTCATCCTTGAAACCTATGTGGCATGAACCACCATTATCAACACAATATTGCCTTGAAAGTTCTACAACAGCTTTGACAGCTAGGCTTGCATGTTCTGCAAACTCAACCGTTACTTGAGCAGCAGAGGTAGCATCTTTAAATTTCATGTTCCAATTGGGTTGCCAATAGAAAATTTACCATCTCCAGAAAATGATTGCCGATGTTCCAATATTTTATCCTTGAAACCCAAGTGGCATGAACCTCCATCATCAACACAATATTGCCTTGAAAGTTCTGCAACAGCTCTAGTAGCTAGGCTTGCATGTTCTGTAAACTCAGCCGCTGCTTGAGCAGCAGCGGTAGCATCCTTAAATTTCATGATCCAATTCTGCCTGCCAACAGAAAAATTACCATTACCATCTCCAGGAAATGATTGCCCATGATCCAACAATTCATTCTTGAAACCTAAGTGGCATGAACCACCATCATCAACACAATATTGCCTTGAAAGTTCTCAAACAGCTCTAGCAGCTAGGCTTGCATGTTCTGCAAACTCAGCCACTTCTTGAGTAGCAGAGGTAGCATCCTTAAATTTCATGTTCCAATTCTACCTGCCAACAGAAAAATTACCATTACCATCTCCAGGAAATGATTGCCCATGTTCCAACCTTTCATCCTTGAAACCTAAGTAGCATGAACCACCATCATCAACATAATATTGCCTTGAAAGTTCTACAACAGCTTTGGCAGCTTGGCTTGCATGTTCTACAAACTCAGTCGTTGCTTGAGCAGCAGCGGTAGCATCCTTAAATTTCATGTTACAATTTTGCCTGCCAACAGAAAAATTACCATTGCCATCTCCAGGAAATGATTGCCCATGTTCCAACCTTTCATCCTTGAAACCTAAGTGGCATGAACCACCATCATCAACATAATATTGCCTTCAAATTTGTACGATAACTATGGAAACTAGGGTTGCATGTTCTGCAAAGTCAGCCGCTGCTTGAGAAGCAGAGGTAGCATCTTTAAATTTCATGTTCTATTCTGCCTGCCAATAGAAAAATTACCATCTCCAGGAAATGATTGCCCATATTCCATCCTTTCATCCTTGAAACCTAAGTGGCATGAACCACCATCATCAACACAATATTGCCTTGAAAGTTCTACAACAGCTCTGACAGCTAGGCTTGCATGTTCTGCAAACTCAACCGCTGCTGGGGCAGTAGAGGTAGCATCCTTAAATTTCATGTTCCAATTGTGCCTGCCAATAGAAAATTTACCATCTCAAGGAAATGATTGCCCATGTTCCAACCTTTTATCCTTGAAACCTAAGTGGCATGAACCATCATCATCAACACAATATGCCTTGGAATTTCTACAACAGCTCTGGCAGCTAGGGTTGCATATTCTTAAAACTCAGCAACTGCTTGAGCAGCAGCGGCAGCATCCTTAAATTGCATGCTCCAATCCTGCGTGCCAACAGAAAAATTACCATTACCATATCTAGGAAATGATTGCCCATGTTCCAAACATTCATTCTTGACACCTAAGTGGAATGAACCACCATCATCAACACAATATTGCCTTGAAAGTTCAACAATAGCTCTGGCAACTAGGGTTGCATGTTCTGTAAAGTCAATCGCTGCTTGAGCAGAAGAGGTAGCATCCTTAAATTTCATGTTCCAATTCTTCCTGCCAACAGACAAATTACCATTACCATCACCAACAAATGATTGCCCATGTTCCAACCTTTCATCCTTGAAACATAAGTGGCATGAACCACCATCATCAACACAATATTGCGTTGAAAGTTGTACAACAGCTCTGGAAACTAGGGTTGCATGTTCTGCAAAGTTAGCCGCTGCTTGAGAAGCAGAGGTAGCATCTTTAAATTTCATGTTCAATTCTGCCTGCCAATAGAAAAAATACCATCTCCAGGAAATGATTGCCCATATTCCAACCTTTCATCCTTGAAACCTATGTGGCATGAATCACCATTATCAACACAATATTGCCTTGAAAGTTCTACAACAGCTCTGATAGCTAGGCTTGCATGTTCTGCAAACTCAACCGTTGCTTGAGCAGCAGAGGTAGCATCTTTAAATTTCATGTTCCAATTGTGCTTGCCAATAGAAAATTTACCATCTCCAGAAAATGATTGCCGATGTTCCAACATTTTATCCTTGAAACCTAAGTGGCATGAACCTCCATCATCAACACAATATTGCCTTGAAAGTTCTACAACAGCTCTAGTAGCTAGGCTTGCATGTTCTGCAAACTCAGCCGCTGCTTGAGCAGCAGCGGTAGCATCCTTAAATTTCATGATCCAATTCTGCCTGCCAACAAAAAATTACCATTACCATCTCCAGGAAATGATTGCCCATGTTCCAACCATTCATTCTTGAAACCTAAGTGGCATGAACCACCATCATCAACACAATATTGCCTTGAAAGTTCTCCAATAGCTCTAGCAGCTAGGCTTGCATGTTCTACAAACTCAGCCGCTGCTTGAGTAGCAGATGTAGCATCCTTAAATTTCATGTTCCAATTCTACCTGCTAATAGAAAAATTACCATTACCATCTCCAGGAAATGATTGCCCATGTTCAGACCTTTCATCCTTGAAACATAAGTGGCATGAACCACCATCATCAACACAATATTGCCTTGAAAGTTGTACAACAGCTCTGGAAACTAGGGTTGCATGTTCTGCAAAGTTAGCCCCTGCTTGAGAAGCAGAGGTAGCATCTTTAAATTTCATGCTCTATTCTGCCAGCCAATAGAAAAATTACCATCTCCAGGAAATGATTGCCCATATTCCAACCTTTCATCCTTGAAACCTATGTGGCATGAACCACCATTATCAACACAATATTGCCTTGAAAGTTCTACAACAGCTCTGACAGCTAGGCTTGCATGTTCTGCAAACTCAACCGTTGCTTGAGCAGCAGAGGTAGCATCTTTAAATTTCATGTTCCAATTGTGCTTGCCAATAGAAAATTTACCATCTCCAGAAAATGATTGCCGATGTTCCAGCATTTTATCCTTGAAACCTAAGTGGCATGAACCTCCAATATCAACATAATATTGCCTTGAAAGTTCTACAATAGCTCTGGCAGCTTGGCTTGCATGTTCTGCAAACTCAGTCGTTGCTTGAGCAGCAGCGGTAGCATCCTTAAATTTTATGTTCCAATTTTGCCTGCCAACAGAAAAATTACCATTGCCATCTCCAGGAAATGATTGCCCATGTTACAACCTTTCATCCTTGAAACCTAAGTGGAATGAATCACCATCATTAACACAATATTGCCTTCAAAGTTGTACAACAACTATGGAAACTAGGGTTGCATGTTGTGCAAAGTCAGCCGCTGCTTGAGAAGCAGAGGTAGCATCTTTAAATTTCATGTTCTATTGTGCCAGCCAATAGAAAAATTACCATCTCCAGGAAATGATTGCCCATATTCCAACCTTTCATCCTTGAAACCTAAGTGGCATGAACCACCACCATCAACATAATATTGCCTTGAAAGTTCTACAACAGCTCTGACAGCTAGGCTTGCATGTTCTGCAAACTCAATCGCTGCTTGGGCAGCAGAGGTAGCATCCTTAAATTTCATGTTCCAATTGTGCCTGCCAATAGAAAATTTACCATCTCAAGGAAATGATTGCCCATGTTCCAACCTTTTATCCTTGAAACCTAAGTGGCATGAACCACCATCATCAACACAATTTGCCTTGGAAGTTCTACAACATCTCTGGCAACTAGGCTTGCATGTTCTGCAAACTCAGCCACTGCTTGAGCAGCAGCAGTAGCATCCTTAAATTTCATGCTCCAATCCTGCGTGCCAACAGAAAAATTACCATTACAATCTCCAGGAAATGATTGCCCATGTTCCAAACATTTATTCTTGAAACCTAAGCGGCATGAACCACCATCATCAACACAATATTGCCTTGAAAGTTCTACAATAGCTCTGGCAACTAGGGTTGCATGTTCTGCAAAGTCAGCCGCTGCTTGAGCAGAAGAGGTAGCATCCATAAATTTCATGTTCCAATTCTGCCTGCCAATAGACAAATTACCATTACCATCACCAAGAAATGATTGCCCATGTTCCAACCTTTCATCCTTGAAACATAAGTGGCATGAACCACCATCATCAACACAATATTGCCTTGAAAGTTGTACAACAGCTCTGGAGACTAGGGTTGCATCTTCTGCAAAGTTAGCCGCTGCTTGAGAAGCAGAGGTAGCATCTTTAAATTTCATGTTCTATTCTGCCAGCCAATAGAAAAATTACCATCTCCAGGAAATGATTGCCCATATTCCAACCTTTCATTCTTGAAACCTATGTGGCATGAACCACCATCATCAATATAATATTGCCTTTAAAGTTCTACAACAGCTCTGACAGCTAGGCTTGCATGTTCTGCAAACTCAACCGTTGCTTGAGCAGCAGAGGTAGCATCCTTAAATTTCATGTTCCAATTGTGCCTACCAATAGAAAATTAACCATCTCCAGAAAATGATTGCCCATGTTCCAACCTTTTATCCTTGAAACCTAAGTGGCATGAACCTCCATCATCAACACAATATTGCCTTGAAAGTTCTACAACAGCTCTAGTAGCTAGGCTTGCATGTTTTGCAAACTCAGTCGCTGCTTGAGCAGCAGCGGTAGCATCCTTAAATTTCATGATCCAATTCTGCCTACCAACAGAAAAATTACCATTACCATCTCTAGGAAATGATTGCCCATGTTCCAACAATTCATTCTTGAAACCTAAGTTGCATGAGCCACCATCATCAACACAATATTGCCTTGAAAGTTCTCCAATAGCTCTAGCAGCAAGGCTTCCATGTTCTGCAAACTCAGCCGCTGCTTAAGTAGCAGAGGTAGCATCCTTAAATTTCATCTTCCAATTCTACCTGCCAACAGAAAAAATACCATTACCATCTCCAGGAAATGATTGCCCATGTTCATACCGTTCATCCTTGAAACCTATGTGGCACGAACCACCATCATCAACATAATATTGCCTTGAAAGTTCTACAATAGCTCTGGCAGCTTGGCTTGCATGTTCTGCAAACTCAGTCGTTGCTTGAGCAGCAGCGGTAGCATCCTTAAATTTCATGTTCCAATTTTGCCTGCCAACAGAAAAATTACCATTGCCATCTCCAGGAAATGATTGCCCATGTTCCAACCTTTCATCCTTGAAACCTAAGTGGCATGAACCACCATCATCAACACAATATTGCCTTCAAAGTTGTACAAGAACTATGGAAACTAGGGTTGCATGTTCTGCAAAGTCAGCCGCTGCTTGAGAAGCAGAGGTAGCATCTTTAAATTTCATGTTCTATTCTGCCTGCCAATAGAAAAATTACCATCTCCAGGAAATGATTGCCCATATTCCAACCTTTCATCCTTGAAACCTAAGTGGCATGAACCACCATCATCAACACAATATTGCCTTGAAAGTTCTACAACAGCTCTGATAGCTAGGCTTGCATGTTCTACAAACTCAACCGCTGCTTGGGCAGCAGAGGTAACATCCTTAAATTTCATGTTCCAATTGTGCCTGCCCAATTTACCATCACAAGGAAATGATTGCCCATGTTCCAACATTTTATCCTTGAAACATAAGTGGCATGAACCACTATCATCAACACAATATGCCTTGGATGTTCTACAACAGCTCTGGCAGCTAGGCTTGCATGTTCTGCAAACTCAGCCACTGCTTGAGCAGCAGCGGTAGTATCCTTATATTACATGCTCCAATCCTACGTGCCAACAGAAAAATTACCATTACAATCTCCAGGAAATGATTGTCCATGTTCCAACCGTTCATCCTTGAAACCTAAGTGGCACGAACCACCATCATCAACATAATATTGCCTTGAAAGTTCTACAACAGCTCTGGCAGCTTGGCTTGCATGTTCTGCAAACTCAGTCGTTGCTTGAGCAGAAGAGGTAGCATCCATAAATTTCATGTTCCAGTTCTGCCTGCCAACAGACAAATTACCATTACCATCACCAAGAAATGATTGCCCATGTTCCAACCTTTCATCCTTGAAACCTAAGTGGCATGAACCACCGTCATCAACACAATATTGCCTTCAAATTTGTACGACAACTATGGAAACTAGGGTTGCATGTTCTGCAAAGTCAGCCGCTGCTTGAGAAGCAGAGGTAGCATCTTTAAATTTCATGTTCTATTCTGCCTGCTAATAGAAAAATTACCATCTCCAGGAAATGATTGTCCATATTCCATCCTTTCATCCTTGAAACCTAAGTGGCATGAACCACCACCATCAACACAATATTGCCTTGAAAGTTCTACAACAGCACTGACAGCTAGGCTTGCATGTTCTGCAAACTCAACCGCTGCTTGGGCAGCAGAGGTAGCATCCTTAAATTTCATGTTCCAATTGTGCCTGCCAATAGAAAATTTACCATCTCAAGGAAATGATTGCCCATGTTCCAACCTTTTATCCTTGAAACCTAAGTGGCATGAACCACCATCATCAACACAATTTGCCTTGGAAGTTCTACAACAGCTCTGGCAGCTAGGCTTGCATGTTCTGCAAACTCAGCCACTGCTTGAGCAGTAGCAGTAGCATCCTTAAATTTCATGCTCCAATCCTGCGTGCCAACAGAAAAATTACCATTACAATCTCCAGGAAATGATTGCCCATGTTCCAAATATTCATTCTTGAAACCTAAGCGGCATGAACCAACATCATCAACACAATATTGCCTTGAAAGTTCTACAATAGCTCTGGCAACTAGGGTTGCATGTTATGCAAAGTCAGCCGCTGCTTGAGCAGAAGAGGTAGCATCCATAAATTTCATGTTCCAATTCTGCCTGCCAACAGACAAATTACAATTACCATCACCAAGAAATGATTGCCCATGTTCCAACCTTTCATCCTTGAAACATAAGTGGCATGAACCACCGTCATCAACACAATATTGCCTTAAAAGTTGTACAACAGCTCTGGAAACTAGGGTTGCATCTTCTGCAAAGTTAGCCGCTGCTTGAGAAGCAGAGGTAGCATCTTTAAATTTCATGTTCCATTCTGCCTGCCAATAGAAAAATTACCATCTCCAAGAAATGATTGCCCATATTCCAACCTTTCATCCTTGAAACCTATGTGGCATGAACCACCATTATCAACACAATATTGCCTTTAAACTTCTATAACAGCTCTGACAGCTAGGCTTGCATGTTCTACAAACTCAACCGTTGCTTGAGCAGCAGAGGTAGCATCCTTAAATTTCATGTTCCAATTGTGCCTAACAATAGAAAATTTACCATCTCCAGAAAATGATTGCCCATGTTCCAACCTTTTATCCTTGAAACCTAAGTGGCATGAACCTCCATCATCAACACAATATTGCCTTGAAAGTTCTACAACAGCTCTAGTAGCTAGGCTTGCATGTTTTGCAAACTCGGCCGCTGCTTAAGTAGCAGAGGTAGCATCCTTAAATTTCATGTTCCAATTCTACCTGCTAACAGAAAAATTACCATTACCATCTCCAGGAAATGATTGCCCATGTTCCAACCGTTCATCCTTGAAACCTAAGTGGCACGAACCACCATCATCAACATAATATTGCCTTGAAAGTTCTACAACAGCTCTGGCAGCTTGGCTTGCATGTTCTGTAAACTCAGTCGTTGCTTGAGCAGCAGCGGTAGCATCCTTAAATTTCATGTTCCAATTTTGCCTGCCAATAGAAAAATTACCATCTCTAGGAAATGATTGCCCATATTCAAACCTTTCATCCTTGAAACCTAAGTGGCATGAACCACCATCATCAACGCAATATTGCCTTGAAAGTTGTACAACAGCTCTGACAACTAGGCTTGCATGTTCTGCAAACTCAACCGCTGCTTGGGCAGCAGAGGTAACATCCTTAAATTTCATGTTCCAATTGTGCCTACCAATAGAAAATTTACCATCTCCAGAAAATGATTGCCCATGTTCCAACCTTTTATCCTTGAAACCTAAGTGGCTTGAACCTCCATCATCAACACAATATTGCCTTGAAAGTTCTACAACAGCTCTAGTAGCTAGGCTTGCATGTTTTGCAAACTCAGCCGCTTCTTGAGCAGCAGCGGTAGCATCCTTAAATTTCATGATCCAATTCTGCCTACCAACAGAAAAATTACCATTACCATCTCCAGGAAATGATTGCCCATGTTCCAACCATTCATTCTTGAAACCTAAGTGGCATGAATCACCATCATCAACACAATATTGCCTTGAAAGTTCTCCAATAGCTCTAGCAGCTAGGCTTCCATGTTCTGCAAACTCAGCCGCTGCTTAAGTAGCAGAGGTAGCATCCTTAAATTTCATGTTCCAATTCTACCTGCCAACAGAAAAATTACCATTACCATCTCCAGGAAATGATTGCCCATGTTCCAACCGTTCATCCTTGAAACCTAAGTGGCACGAACCACCATCATCAATATAATATTGCCTTGAAAGTTCTACAACAGCTCTGGCAGCTTGGCTTGCATGTTCTGTAAACTCAGTCGTTGCTTGAGCAGCAGCGGTAGCATCCTTAAATTTCTTGTTCCAATTTTGCCTGCCAACAGAAAAATTACCATTGCCATCTCCAGGAAATTATTGCCCATGTTCCAACCTTTCATCCTTGAAACCTAAGTGGCATGAACCACCATCATCAACACAATATTACCTTCAAAGTTGTACAATAACTATGGAAACTAGGGTTGCATGTTCTGCAAAGTCAGCCGCTGCTTGAGAAGTAGAGGTAGCATCTTTAAATTTCATGTTCTATTCTGCCTGCCAATAGAAAAATTACCATCTCTAGGAAATGATTGCCCATATTCCAGCCTTTCATCCTTGAAACCTAAGTGGCATGAACCACCATCATCAACACAATATTGCCTTGAAAGTTCTACAACAGCTCTGACAGCTAGGCTTGCATGTTCTGCAAACTCAACCGCTGCTTGGGCAGCAGAGGTAACATCCTTAAATTTCATGTTCCAATTGTGCCTGCCAATAGAAAATTTACCATCTCAAGGAAATGATTGCCCATGTTCCAACCTTTTATCCTTGAAACATAAGTGGCATGAACCACCATCATCAACACAATATCCCTTGGAAGTTCTACAACAGCTCTGGCAGCTAGGCTTGCATGTTCTGCAAACTCAGCCACTGCTTGAGCAGCAGCGGTAGCATCCTTAAATTGCATGCTCCAATCCTGCGTGCCAACAGAAAAATTACCATTAACATCTCCAGGAAATGATTGCCTATGTTCCAAACATTCATTCTTGAAACCTAAGTGGCATGAACCACCATCATCCAAACAATATTGCCTTGAAAGTTCTACAATAGCTCTGGAAACTAGGGTTGCATGTTCTTCAAAGTCAGCCGCTGCTTGAGCAGAAGAGGTAGCATCCTTAAATTTCATATTCCAATCCTGCCTGCTAATAGAGAAATTACCATTACCATCACCACAAAATGATTGCCCATATTCCAACCTTTTATCCTTGAAACATAAGTGGCATGAACCACCATCATCAACATAATATTGCCTTGAAAGTTCTACAATAGCTCTGGCAACTAGGGTTGCATGTTCTGCAAAGTCAGCCGCTGCTTGAGCAGAAGAGGTAGCATCCTTAAATTTCATGTTCCAATTCTGCCTGCCAATAGAGAAATTACCATTACCATCACCATGAAATGATTGCCCATATTCCAACCTTTTATCCTTGAAACATAAGTGGAATGAACCACCATCATCAACACAATATTGCCTTGAAAGTTGTACAATAGCTCTGGAAACTAGGGTTGCAACTTCTGCAAAGATAGCCGCTGCTTGAGAAGCAGAGGTAGGATCTTTAAATTTCATGTTCTATTCTGCCTGCCAATAGAAAAATTACCATCTCCAGGAAATGATTGCCCATATTCCAACCTTTCATCCTTGAAACCTATGTGGCATGAACCACCATTATCAACACAATATTGCCTTAAAAGTTCCACAACAGCTCTGACAGCTAGGCTTGCATGTTCTGCAAACTCAACCGTTGCTTGAGCAGCAGAGGTAGCATCCTTAAATTTCATGTTCCAATTGTGCCTGCCAATAGAAAATTTACCATCTCCAGAAAATGATTGCCCATGTTCCAACCTTGTATCCTTGAAACCTAAGTGGCATGAACCTCCATCATCAACACAATGTTGCCTTGAAAGTTCTACAACAGCTCTAGTAGCTAGGCTTGCATGTTCTGCAAACTCAGCCACTACTTGAGTAGCAGCGGTAGCATCCTTAAATTTCATGATCCAATTCTGCCTGCCAATAGAAAAATTACCATTACCATCTCCAGGAAATAATTGCCCATGTTCCAACCATTCATTCTTGAAACCTAAGTGGCATGAACCACCATCATCAACACAATATTTCCTTGAAAGTTCTCCAATAGCTCTAGCAGCTAGGCTTGCATGTTCTGCAAACTCCGCCGCTGCTTGAGTAGCAGAGGTAGCATCCTTAAATTTCATGATTCAATTCTACCTGAAAAACAGAAAAATTACCATTACCATCTCCAGGAAATGATTGCCCATGTTCGAACCTTTCATCCTTGAAACCTAAGTGGCTCGAACCACCATCATCAACATAATATTGCCTTGAAAGTTCTACAACAGCACTGGCAGCTTGGCTTGCATGTTCTGCAAACTCAGTCGTTGCTTGAGCAGCAGCGGTAGCATCCTTAAATTTTATGTTCCAATTATGCCTGCCAATAGAAAATTTACCATCTCAAGGAAATGATTGCCCTTGTTCCAACCTTTTATCCTTGAAACCTAAGCGGCATGAACCACCATCATCAACACAATATGCCTTGGAAGTTCTACAACAGCTCTGGCAGCTAGGCTTGCATGTTCTGCAAACTCAGCCACTGCTTGAGCAGCAGCGGTAGCATCCTTAAATTGCATGCTCCAATCCTGCGTGCCAACAGAAAAATTACCATTACCATCTCCAGGAAATGATTGCCCATGTTCCAAACATTCATTATTGAAACCTAAGTGGCATAAACCACCATCATCAACACATTATTGCCTTGAAAGTTCTATAATAGCTCTGGCAACTAGGGTTGCATTTTCTGTAAAGTCAGCCGCTGCTTGAGAAGAAGAGGTAGCATCCTTAAATTTAATGTTCCAATTCTGCCTGCCAACAGACATATTACCATTACCATCACCAAGAAATGATTGCCCATGTTCCAACCTTTCATCCTTGAAACATAAGGGGCATGAACCACCATCATCAACACAATATTGCCTTGAAAGTTGTACAACAGCTCTGGAAACTAGGGTTGCATGTTCTGCAAAGTTAGCCACTGCTTGAGAAGCAGAGATAGCGTCTTTAAATTTCATGTTCTATTCTGCCTGCCAATAGAAAAATTACCATATCCAGGAAATGATTGCCCATATTCCAACCTTTCATCCTTGAAAACTATATGGCATGAACCACCATTATCAACACAATATTACATTGAAAGTTCTACAACAGCTCTAACAGCTAGGCTTGCATGTTCTGCAAACTCAACCGATGCTTGAGCAGCAGAGGTAGCATCCTTAAATTTCATGTTCCAATTGTGCCTGCCAATAGAAAATTTACCATCTCCAGAAAATGATTGCCTATGTTCCAACCTTTTATCCTTGAAACCTAAGTGGCATGAACCACCATCATCAACTCAATATTGCTTTGAAAGTTCTACAACAGCTCTGGCAGCTAGGCTTGCATGTTCTGCAAACTCAGCCGCTGCTTGAGCAGCAGCGGTAGCATCCTTAAATTTCATGCTCCAATTCTGCGTGCCAACAGAAATATTACCATTACCTTCTCTATGAAATGATTGCACATGTTCCAAACATTCATTCTTGAAACCTATGTGGAATGAACCACCATTATCAACACAACATTCCCTTGAAAGTTCTCCAACAGCCCTGGCAGCTAGGCTTGCATGTTCTGCAAACTCAGCCGCTGCTTGAGCAGCAAAATAAGCATCCTTAATTTCATGTTCCAATTCTGCCTGCCAACAGAAAAATTACCATCTCTAGGAAATGATTGCCCATGTTCCAACCTTTCATCCTTGAAAACTAAGTGGCATAAACCACCATCATCAACATAATATTGCCTTGAATGTTCTACAACATCTCTGGCAACTAGGGTTGCATGTTCTGCAAAGTCAGCCGCTACTTGAGAAGCAGAGGTAGCATCTTTAAATTTCATGTTCAATTTTGCCAACCAATAGAAAATTTACCATCTCCAGGAAATGATTGCCCATGTTCCAACCTTTCATCCTTGAAACCTAAGTGGCATGAACCACCATCATCAATACAATATTGCCTTCAAAGTTCTACAACAGCTATGGCAGCTAGGCTTGCTTGTTCTGCAAATTCAGCCACTGCTTGAGAAACAGAGGTAGCATCTTTAAATTTCATGTTCTATACTGCCTGCCAATAGAAAAATTACCATCTCTAGGAAATGATTGCCCATATTCCAACCTTTCATCCTTGAAACCTAAGTGGGATGAACCACCATCATCAACACAATATTGCCTTGAAAGTTCTACAACAACTCTGACAGTTAGGCTTGCAAGTTATTCAAACTCAGCCGCTGCTTGAGTAGAAGAGGTAGCATCCTTAAATTTCATGTTCCAATTCTGCCTGCCAATAGGGAAATTACCATTACCATCACCATGAAATGATTGCCCATATTCCAACCTTTTATCCTTGAAACATAAGTGGAATGAACCACCATCATCAACACAATATTGCCTTGAAAGTTGTACAACAGCTCTGGAAACTAGGGTTGCATCTTCTGCAAAGATAGCCGCTGCTTGAGAAGCAGAGGTAGGATCTTTAAATTTCATGTTCTATTCTGCCTGCATTTAGAAATATTACCATCTCCAGGAAATGATTGCCCATATTCCAACCTTTCATCCTTGAAACCTATGTGGCATGAACCACCATTATCAACACAATATTGCCTTAAAAGTTCCACAACAGCTCTGACAGCTAGGCTTGCATGTTCTGCAAACTCAACCGTTGCTTGAGCAGCAGAGTAGCATCCTTAAATTTCATGTTCCAATTGTGCCTGCCAATAGAAAATTTACCATCTCCAGAAAATTATTGCCCATGTTACAACCTTGTATCCTTGAAACCTAAGTGGCATGAACCTCCATCATCAACACAATGTTGCCTTGAAAGTTCTACAACAGCTCTAGTAGCTAGGCTTGCATGTTCTGCAAACTCAGCCACTACTTGAGTAGCAGCGGTAGCATCCTTAAATTTCATGATCCAATTCTGCCTGCCAATAGAAAAATTACCATTACCATCTCCAGGAAATAATTGCCCATGTTCCAACCATTCATTCTTGAAACCTAAGTGGCATGAACCACCATCATCAACACAATATTTCCTTGAAAGTTCTCCAATAGCTCTAGCAGCTAGGCTTGCATGTTCTGCAAACTCCGCCGCTGCTTGAGTAGCAGAGGTAGCATCCTTAAATTTCATGTTTCAATTCTACCTGAAAAACAGAAAAATTACCATTACCATCTCCAGGAAATGATTGCCCATGTTCGAACCTTTCATCCTTGAAACCTAAGTGGCACGAACCACCATCATCAACATAATATTGCCTTGAAAGTTCTACAACAGCACTGGCAGCTTGGCTTGCATGTTCTGCAAACTCAGTCGTTGCTTGAGCAGCAGCGGTAGCATCCTTAAATTTTATGTTCCAATTATGCCTGCCAATAGAAAATTTACCATCTCAAGGAAATGATTGCCCTTGTTCCAACCTTTTATCCTTGAAACCTAAGCGGCATGAACCACCATCATCAACACAATATGCCTTGGAAGTTCTACAACAGCTCTGGCAGCTAGGCTTGCATGTTCTGCAAACTCAGCCACTGCTTGAGCAGCAGCGGTAGCATCCTTAAATTGCATGCTCCAATCCTGCGTGCCAACAGAAAAATTACCATTACCATCTCCAGGAAATGATTGCCCATGTTCCAAACATTCATTATTGAAACCTAAGTGGCATAAACCACCATCATCAACACATTATTGCCTTGAAAGTTCTATAATAGCTCTGGCAACTAGGGTTGCATTTTCTGTAAAGTCAGCCGCTGCTTGAGAAGAAGAGGTAGCATCCTTAAATTTAATGTTCCAATTCTGCCTGCCAACAGACATATTACCATTACCATCACCAAGAAATGATTGCCCATGTTCCAACCTTTCATCCTTGAAACATAAGGGGCATGAACCACCATCATCAACACAATATTGCCTTGAAAGTTGTACAACAGCTCTGGAAACTAGGGTTGCATGTTCTGCAAAGTTAGCCACTGCTTGAGAAGCAGAGATAGCGTCTTTAAATTTCATGTTCTATTCTGCCTGCCAATAGAAAAATTACCATATCCAGGAAATGATTGCCCATATTCCAACCTTTCATCCTTGAAAACTATATGGCATGAACCACCATTATCAACACAATATTACATTGAAAGTTCTACAACAGCTCTAACAGCTAGGCTTGCATGTTCTGCAAACTCAACCGCTGCTTGAGCAGCAGAGGTAGCATCCTTAAATTTCATGTTCCAATTGTGCCTGCCAATAGAAAATTTACCATCTCCAGAAAATGATTGCCCATGTTCCAACCTTTTATCCTTGAAACCTAAGTGGCATGAACCACCATCATCAACTCAATATTGCCTTGAAAGTTCTACAACAGCTCTGGCAGCTTGGCTTGCATGTTCTGCAAACTCAGCCGCTGCTTGAGCAGCAGCGGTAGCATCCTTAAATTTCATGCTCCAATTCTGCGTGCCAACAGAAATATTACCATTACCTTCTCTAGGAAATGATTGCACATGTTCCAAACATTCATTCTTGAAACCTAAGTGGAATGAACCACCATTATCAACACAACATTCCCTTGAAAGTTCTCCAACAGCCCTGGCAGCTAGGCTTGCATGTTCTGCAAACTCAGCCGCTGCTTGAGCAGCAAAATAAGCATCCTTAATTTCATGTTCCAATTCTGCGTGCCAACAGAAAAATTACCATCTCTAGGAAATGATTGCCCATGTTCCAACCTTTCATCCTTGAAAACTAAGTGGCATGAACCACCATCATCAACATAATATTGCCTTGAATGTTCTACAACATCTCTGGCAACTAGGGTTGCATGTTCTGCAAAGTCAGCCGCTACTTGAGAAGCAGAGGTAGCATCTTTAAATTTCATGTTCAATTTTGCCAACCAATAGAAAATTTACCATCTCCAGGAAATGATTGCCCATGTTCCAACCTTTCATCCTTGAAACCTAAGTGGCATGAACCACCATCATCAATACAATATTGCCTTCAAAGTTCTACAACAGCTATGGCAGCTAGGCTTGCTTGTTCTGCAAACTCAGCCACTGCTTGAGAAACAGAGGTAGCATCTTTAAATTTCATGTTCTATACTGCCTGCCAATAGAAAAATTACCATCTCTAGGAAATGATTGCCCATATTCCAACCTTTCATCCTTGAAACCTAAGTGGCACGAACCACCATCATCAACACAATATTGCCTTGAAAGTTCTACAACAACTCTGACAGTTAGGCTTGCAAGTTATGCAAACTCAGCCGCTGCTTGAGCAGCAGAGGTAGCATCCTTAAATTTCATGTTCCAATTGTGCCTGCCAATAGAAAATTTACCATTACCATCTCCAAGAAATGATTGCCAATGTTTCAACCTTTTATCCTTGAAACCTAAATGGCATGAACCACCATCATCAACACAATATTACATTGAAAGTTCTACAACAGCTCTAGCAGCTAGGCTTGCATGTTCTGCAAACACATCCGCTGCTTGAGCATCAGCGGTAGCATCATTAAATTGCATGATCCAATTCTGCCTGCCAACAGAAAAATTACCATTACCATCTCCAGGAAATGATTGCCCATGTTCCAACCATTCATTCTTGAAACCTAAGTGGCATGAACCACTATCATCAACATAATATTGCCTTGAAAGTTCTCCAATAGCTCTAGCAGCTAGGCTTGCATGTTCTGCAAACACAGCCGCTGCTTAAGAAGCAGAGGTAGCATCTTTAAATTTCATGTTCAATTCTGCCAGCCAATAGAAAATTTACCATCTCCAGGAAATGATTACCCATGTTCCAACCTTTTATCCTTGAAACCTAAGTGGTATGAACCACCATGATCAACACAATATTGCCTTGAAAGTTCTACAACAGCTCTGGCAGCTTGGCTTGCATGTTCTGCAAACTCAGTCGTTGCTTGAGCAGCAGCGGTAGCATCCTTAAATTTCATGTTCCAATTTTACCTGCCAACAGAAAAATTACCATTGCCATCTCCAGGAAATGATTGCCTATGTTCCAACCTTTCATCCTTGAAACCTAAGTGGCATGAACCACCATCATCAACACAATATTGACTTCA
The DNA here is from genome assembly GCF_000390325.3 of Nicotiana tomentosiformis. NCBI lineage: Eukaryota > Viridiplantae > Streptophyta > Magnoliopsida > Solanales > Solanaceae > Nicotiana > Nicotiana tomentosiformis. Next base: position 479,812 of record NW_027174575.1, read on the forward strand.
AAGTTGTACAACAACTATGGAAACTAGGGTTGCATGTTCTGCAAAGTCAGCCGCTGCTTGAGAAGCAGAGGTAGCATCTTTAAATTTCATGTTCTATTCTGCCTGCCAATAGAAAAATTACCATCTCTAGGAAATGATTGCCCATATTCCAACCTTTCATCCTTGAAACCTAAGTGGCATGAACCACCATCATCAACACAATATTGCCTTGAAAGTTCTACAACAGCTCTGAAAGCTAGGCTTGCATGTTCTGCAAACTCAACCGCTGCTTGGGCAGTAGAGGTAACATCCTTAAATTTCATGTTCCAATTGTGCCTGCCCAATTTACCATCACAAGGAAATGATTGCCCATGTTCCAACCTTTTATCCTTGAAACATAAGTGGCATGAACCACCATCATCAACACAATGTTGCCTTGAAAGTTCTACAACAGCTCTAGTAGCTAGGCTTGTATGTTCTGCAAACTCAGCCACTACTTGAGTAGCAGCGGTAGCATCCTTAAATTTCATGTTCCAATTCTGCCTGCCAACAGAAAAATTACCATTACCATCTCTAGGAAATGATTGCCCGTGTTCCAACCTTTCATCCTTGAAACCTAAGTGGCATGAACCACCATCATCAACACAATATTGCCTTCAAAGTTCTACAACAGCTCTGACAGCTAGGCTTGCATGTTCTGCAAACTCAATCGCTGCTTGGGCAGCAGAGGTAGCATCCTTAAATTTCATGTTCCAATTGTGCCTGCCAATAGAAAATTTACCATCTCAAGGAAATGATTGCCCATGTTCCAACCTTTTATCCTTGAAACCTAAGTGGCATGAACCACCATCATCAACACAATATTGCCTTGAAAGTTGTACAACAGCTCTGGAAACTAGGGTTGCATCTTCTGCAAAGTTAGCGTTGCTTGAGAAGTAGAGGTAGCATCTTTAAATTTCATGTTCTATTGTGCCAGCCAATAGAAAAATTACCATCTCCAGGAAATGATTGTCCATATTCCAACCTTTCATCCTTGAAACCTAAGTGGCATGAACCACCACCATCAACATAATATTGCCTTGAAAGTTCTACAACAGCTCTGACAGCTAGGCTTGCATGTTCTACAAACTCAATCGCTGCTTGGGCAGCAGAGGTAGCATCCTTAAATTTCATGTTCCAATTGTGCCTGCCAATAGAAAATTTACCATCTCAAGGAAATGATTGCCCATGTTCCAACCTTTTATCTTTGAAACCTAAGTGGCATGAACCACCATCATCAACATAATTTGCCTTGGAAGTTCTACAACTGCTCTGGCAGCTAGGCTTGCATGTTCTGCAAACTCAGCCACTGCTTGAGCAGCAGCAGTAGCATCCTTAAATTTCATGCTCTAATCCTGCGTGCCAACAGAAAAATTACCATTACAATCTCCAGGAAATGATTGCCCATGTTCCAAACATTCATTCTTGAAACCTAAGCGGCATGAACCACCATCATCAACACAATATTGCCTTGAAAGTTCTACAATAGCTCTGGCAACTAGGGTTGCATGTTCTGCAAAGTCAGCCGCTGCTTGAGCAGAAGAGGTAGCATCCATAAATTTCATGTTCCAATTCTGCCTGCCAATAGACAAATTACCATTACCATAACCAAGAAATGATTGCCCATGTTCCAACCTTTCATCCTTGAAACCTATGTGGCATGAACTACCATTATAAACACAATATTGCCTTTAAACTTCTACAACAGCTCTGACAGCTAGGCTTGCATGTTCTACAAACTCAACCGTTGCTTGAGCAGCAGAGGTAGCATCCTTAAATTTCATGTTCCAATTGTGCCTACCAATAGAAAATTTACCATCTCCAGAAAATGATTGCCCATGTTCCAACCTTTTATCCTTGAAACCTAAGTGGCATGAACCTCCATCATCAACACAATATTGCCTTGAAAGTTCTACAACAGCTCTAGTAGCTAGGCTTGCATGTTTTGCAAACTCAGCCGCTGCTTGAGCAGCAGCGGTAGCATCCTTAAATTTCATGATCCAATTCTGCCTACCAACAGAAAAATTACCATTACCATCTCCAGGAAATGATTGCCCATGTTCCAACCATTCATTCTTGAAACCTAAGTGGCATGAACCACCATCATCAACACAATATTGCCTTGAAAGTTCTCCAATAGCTCTAGCAGCTAGGCTTCCATGTTCTGCAAACTCAGCCGCTGCTTAAGTAGCAGAGGTAGCATCCTTAAATTTCATGTTCCAATTCTACCTGCTAACAGAAAAATTACCATTACCATCTCCAGGAAATGATTGCCCATGTTCCAACCGTTCATCCTTGAAACCTAAGTGGCACGAACCACCATCATCAACATAATATTGCCTTGAAAGTTCTACAACAGCTCTGGCAGCTTGGCTTGCATGTTCTGTAAACTCAGTCGTTGCTTGAGCAGCAGCGGTAGCATACTTAAATTTCATGTTCCAATTTTGCCTGCGAACAGAAAAATTACCATTGCCATCTCCAGGAAATTATTGCCCATGTTCCAACCTTTCATCCTTGAAACCTAAGTGGCATGAACCACCATCATCAACACAATATTACCTTCAAAGTTGTACAACAACTATGGAAACTAGGGTTACATGTTCTGCAAAGTCAGCCGCTGCTTGAGAAGTAGAGGTAGCATCTTTAAATTTCATGTTCTATTCTGCCTGCCAATAGAAAAATTACCATCTCTAGGAAATGATTGCCCATATTCCAACCTTTCATCTTTGAAACCTAAGTGGCATGAACAACCATCATCAACACAATATTGCCTTGAAAGTTCTACAACAGCTCTGACAGCTAGGCTTGCATGTTCTGCAAACTCAATCGCTGCTTGGGCAGCAGAGGTAACATCCTTAAATTTCATGTTCCAATTGTGCCTGCCAATAGAAAATTTACCATCTCCAGAAAATGATTGCCCATGTTCCAACCTTTTATCCTTGAAACCTAAGTGGCTTGAACCTCCATCATCAACACAATATTGCCTTGAAAGTTCTACAACAGCTCTAGTAGCTAGGCTTGCATGTTTTGCAAACTCAGCCGCTGCTTGAGCAGCAGCGGTAGCATCCTTAAATTTCATGATCCAATTCTGCCTACCAACAGAAAAATTACCATTACCATCTCCAGGAAATGATTGCCCATGTTCCAACCATTCATTCTGGAAACCTAAGTGGCATGAACCACCATCATCAACACAATATTGCCTTGAAAGTTCTCCAATAGCTCTAGCAGCTAGGCTTCCATGTTCTGCAAACTCAGCCGCTGCTTAAGTAGCAGAGGTAGCATCCTTATATTTTATGTTCCAATTCTACCTGCCAACAGAAAAATTACCATTACCATCTCCAGGAAATGATTGCCCATGTTCCAACCGTTCATCCTTGAAACCTAAGTGGCACGAACCACCATCATCAACATAATATTGCCTTGAAAGTTCTACAACAGCTCTGGCAGCTTGGCTTGCATGTTCTGTAAACTCAGTCGTTGCTTGAGCAGCGGCGGTAGCATCCTTAAATTTCATGTTCCAATTTTGCCTGCCAACAGAAATATTACCATTACCATCTCCAGGAAATGATTGCCCATGTTCCAACCATTCATTCTTGAAACCTAAGTTGCATGAGCCACCATCATCAACACAATATTGCCTTGAAAGTTCTCCTATAGCTCTAGCAGCTAGTCTTCCATGTTCTGCAAACTCAGCCGCTGCTTAAGTAGCAGAGGTAGCATCCTTAAATTTCATGTTCCAATTCTACCTGCCAACAGAAAAAATACCATTACCATCTCCAGGAAATGATTGCCCATGTTCCAACCGTTTATCCTTGAAACCTAAGTGGCACGAACCACCATCATCAACATAATATTGCCTTAAAAGTTCTACAACAGCTCTGGCAGCTTGGCTTGCATGTTCTGCAAACTCAGTCGTTGCTTGAGCAGCAGCGGTAGCATCCTTAAATTTCATGTTCCAATTTTGCCTGCCAACAGAAAAATTACCATTGCCATCTCCAGGAAATGATTGCCCATGTTCCAACCTTTCATCCTTGAAACCTAAGTGGCATGAACCACCATCATCAACACAATATTGCCTTCAAAGTTGTACAACAACTATGGAAACTAGGGTTGCATATTCTGCAAAGTCAGCCGCTGCTTGAGAAGCAGAGGTAGCATCTTTAAATTTCATGTTCTATTCTGCCTGCCAATAGAAAAATTACCATCTCCAGGAAATGATTGCCCATATTCCAACCTTTCATCCTTGAAACCTAAGTGGCATGAACCACCATCATCAACACAATATTGCCTTGAAAGTTCTACAACAGCTCTGATAGCTAGGCTTGCATGTTCTACAAACTCAACCGCTGCTTGGGCAGCAGGGGTAACATCCTTAAATTTCATGTTCCAATTGTGCCTGCCCAATTTACCATCACAAGGAAATGATTGCCCATGTTCCAACCTTTTGTCCTTGAAACATAAGTGGCATGAACCACCATCATCAACACAATATGCCTTGGAAGTTCTACAACAGCTCTGGCAGCTAGGCTTGCATGTTCTGCAAACTCAGCCACTGCTTGAGCAGCAACGGTAGTATCCTTAAATTGCATGCTCCAATCCTACGTGCCAACAGAAAAATTACCATTACAATCTCCAGGAAATGATTGCCCATGTTCCAAACATTCATCCTTGAAACCTAAGCGGCATGAACCAACATCATCAACACAATATTGCCTTGAAAGTTCTACAATAGCTCTGGCAACTAGGGTTGCATGTTCTGCAAAGTCAGCCGCTGCTTGAGCAGAAGAGGTAGCATCCATAAATTTCATGTTCCAATTCTGTCTGCCAACAGACAAATTACAATTACCATCACCAAGAAATGATTGCCCATGTTCCAACCTTTCATCCTTGAAACATAAGTGGCATGAACCACCGTCATCAACACAATATTGCCTTGAAAGTTGTACAACAGCTCTGGAAACTAGGGTTGCATTTTCTACAAAGTTAGCCGCTGCTTGAGAAGCAGAGGTAGCATCTTTAAATTTCATGTTCCATTCTGCCTGCCAATAGAAAAATTACCATCTCCAGGAAATGATTGCCCATATTCCAACCTTTCATCCTTGAAACCTATGTGGCATGAACTACCATTATAAACACAATATTGCCTTTAAACTTCTACAACAGCTCTGACAGCTAGGCTTGCATGTTCTACAAACTCAACCGTTGCTTGAGCAGCAGAGGTAGCATCCTTAAATTTCATGTTCCAATTGTGCCTACCAATAGAAAATTTACCATCTCCAGAAAATGATTGCCCATGTTCCAACCTTTTATCCTTGAAACCTAAGTGGCATGAACCTCCATCATCAACACAATATTGCCTTGAAAGTCTACAACAGCTCTAGTAGCTAGGCTTGCATGTTTTGCAAACTCAGCCGCTGCTTGAGCAGCAGCGGTAGCATCCTTAAATTTCATGATCCAATTCTGCCTACCAACAAAAAAATTACCATTACCATCTCCAGGAAATGATTGCCCATGTTCCAACCATTCATTCTTGAAACCTAAGTGGCATGAACCACCATCATCAACACAATATTGCCTTGAAAGTTCTCCAATAGCTCTAGCAGCTAGGCTTCCATGTTCTGCAAACTCAGCCGCTGCTTAAGTAGCAGAGGTAGCATCCTTAAATTTCATGTTCCAATTCTACCTGCTAACAGAAAAATTACCATTACCATCTCCAGGAAATGATTGCCCATGTTCCAACCGTTCATCCTTGAAACCTAAGTGGCACGAACCACCATCATCAACATAATATTGCCTTGAAAGTTCTACAACAGCTCTGGCAGCTTGGCTTGCATGTTCTGTAAACTCAGTCGTTGCTTGAGCAGCAGCGGTAGCATCCTTATATTTTATGTTCCAATTCTACCTGCCAACAGAAAAATTACCATTACCATCACCAAGAAATGATTGCCCATGTTCCAACCTTTCATCCTTGAAACATAAGTGGCATGAACCACCATCATCAACACAATATTGCCTTGAAAGTTGTACAACAGCTCTGGAAACTAGGGTTGCATCTTCTGCAAAGTTAGCCGCTGCTTGAGAAGCAGAGGTAGGATCTTTAAATTTCATGTTCTATTCTGCCTGCCAATAGAAAAATTACCATCTCCAGGAAATGATTGCCCATATTCCAACCTTTCATCCTTGAAACCTATGTGGCATGAACCACCATTATCAACACAATATTGCCTTAAAAGTTCCACAACAGCTCTGACAGCTAGGCTTGCATGTTCTGCAAACTCAACCGTTGCTTGAGCAGCAGAGGTAGCATCCTTAAATTTCATGTTCCAATTGTGCCTGCCAATAGAAAATTTACCATCTCCAGAAAATGATTGCCCATGTTCCAACCTTTTATCCTTGAAACCTAAGTGGCATGAACCTCCATCATCAACACAATGTTGCCTTGAAAGTTCTACAACAGCTCTAGTAGCTAGGCTTGCATGTTCTGCAAACTCAGCCACTACTTGAGTAGCAGCGGTAGCATCCTTAAATTTCATGATCCAATTCTGCCTGCCAATAGAAAAATTACCATTACCATCTCCAGGAAATGATTGCCCATGTTCCAACCATTCATTCTTGAAACCTAAGTGGCATGAACCACCATCATCAACACAATATTTCCTTGAAAGTTCTCCAATAGCTCTAGCAGCTAGGCTTGCATGTTCTGCAAACTCAGCCGCTGCTTGAGTAGCAGAGGTAGCATCCTTAAATTTCATGTTTCAATTCTACCTGAAAAATAGAAAAATTACCATTACCATCTCCAGGAAATGATTGCCCATGTTCGAACCTTTCATCCTTGAAACCTAAGTGGCACGAACCACCATCATCAACACAATATGCCTTGGAAGTTCTACAACAGCTCTGGCAGCTAGGCTTGCATATTCTGCAAACTCAGCCACAGCCTGAGCAGTAGCGGTAGCATCCTTAAATTGCATGCTCCAATCCTGCGTGCCAACAGAAAAATTACCATTACCATCTCCAGGAAATGATTGCCCATGTTCCAAACATTCATTATTGAAACCTAAGTGGCATAAACCACCATCATCAACACATTATTGCCTTGAAGTTCTATAATAGCTCTGGCAACTAGGGTTGCATTTTCTGTAAAGTCAGCCGCTGCTTGAGCAGAAGAGGTAGCATCCTTAAATTTAATGTTCCAATTCTGCCTGCCAACAGACATATTACCAATACCATCACCAAGAAATGATTGCCCATGTTCCAACCTTTCATCCTTGAAACATAAGTGGCATGAACCACCATCATCAACACAATATTGCCTTGAAAGTTGTACAACAGCTCTGGAAACTAGGGTTGCATGTTCTGCAAAGTTAGCCACTGCTTGAGAAGCAGAGATAGCGTCTTTAAATTTCATGTTCTATCCTGCCTGCCAATAGAAAAATTACCATATCCAGGAAATGATTGCCCATATTCCAACCTTTCATCCTTGAAAACTATATGGCATGAACCACCATTATCAACACAATATTACATTGAAAGTTCTACAACAGCTCTAACAGCTAGGCTTGCATGTTCTGCAAACTCAACCGCTGCTTGAGCAGCAGAGGTAGCATCCTTAAATTTCATGTTCCAATTGTGCCTGCCAATAGAAAATTTACCATCTCCAGAAAATGATTGCCCATGTTCCAACCTTTTATCCTTGAAACCTAAGTGGCATGAACCACCATCATCAACTCAATATTGCCTTGAAAGTTCTACAACAGCTCTGGCAGCTAGGCTTGCATGTTCTGCAAACTCAGCCGCTGCTTGAGCAGCAGCGGTAGAATCCTTAAATTTCATGCTCCAATTCTGCGTGCCAACAGAAATATTACCATTACCTTCTCTAGGAAATGATTGCACATGTTCCTAACATTCATTCTTGAAACCTAAGTGGAATGAACCACCATTATCAACACAACATTCCCTTGAAAGTTCTCCAACAGCCCTGGCAGCTAGGCTTGCATGTTCTGCAAACTCAGCCGCTGCTTGAGCAGCAGAGGAAGCATCCTTAATTTCATGTTCCAATTCTGCCTGCCAACAGAAAAATTACCATCTCTAGGAAATGATTGCCCATGTTCCAACCTTTCATCCTTGAAACCTAAGTGGCATGAACCACCATCATCAACACAATATTGCCTTGAATGTTCTACAACAACTCTGACAGTTAGGCTTGCAAGTTATGCAAACTCAGCCGCTGCTTGAGCAGCAGAGGTAGCATCCTTAAATTTCATGTTCCAATTGTGCCTTCCAATAGAAAATTTACCATTACCATCTCCAGGAAATGATTGCCAATGTTTCAACCTTTTATCCTTGAAACCTAAACGGCATGAACCACCATCATCAACACTATATTACATTGAAAGTTCTACAACAGCTCTAGCAGCTAGGCTTGCATGTTCTGCAAACTCATCCGCTGCTTGAGCATCAGCGGTAGCATCCTTAAATTGCATGATCCAATTCTGCCTGCCAACAGAAAAATTACCATTACCATCTCCAGGAAATGATTGCCCATGTTCCAACCATTCATTCTTGAAACCTAAGTGGCATGAACCACTATCATCAACACAATATTGCCTTGAAAGTTCTCCAATAGCTCTAGCAGCTAGGCTTGCATGTTCTGCAAACACAGCCGCTGCTTAAGAAGCAGAGGTAGCATCTTTAAATTTCATGTTCAATTCTGCCAGCCAATAGAAAATTTACCATCTCCAGGAAATGATTACCCATGTTCCAACCTTTTATCCTTGAAACCTAAGTGGTATGAACCACCATGATCAACATAATATTGCCTTGAAAGTTCTACAACAGCTCTGGCAGCTTGGCTTGCATGTTCTGCGAACTCAGTCGTTGCTTGAGCAGCAGTGGTAGCATCCTTAAATTTCATGTTCCAATTTTACCTGCCAACAGAAAAATTACCATTGCCATCTCCAGTAAATGATTGTGTATGTTCCAACTTTTCATCCTTGAAACCTAAGTGGCATGAACCACCATCATCAACACAATATTGCCTTCAAAGTTGTACAACAACTATGGAAACTAGGGTTGCATGTTCTGCAAAGTCAGCCGCTGCTTGAGAAGCAGAGGTAGCATCTTTAAATTTCATGTTCTATTCTGCCTGCCAATAGAAAAATTACCATCTCTAGGAAATGATTGCCCATATTCCAACCTTTCATCCTTGAAACCTAAGTGGCATGAACCACCATCATCAACACAATATTGCCTTGAAAGTTCTACAACAGCTCTGAAAGCTAGGCTTGCATGTTCTGCAAACTCAACCGCTGCTTGGGCAGCAGAGGTAACATCCTTAAATTTCATGTTCCAATTGTGCCTGCCAATAGAAATTTTACCATCTCAAGGATATGATTGCCCATGTTCCAACCTTTTATCCTTGAAACATAAGTGGCATGAACCACCATCATCAACACAATATGCTTTGGAAGTTCTACAACAGCTCTGGCAGCTAGGCTTGCATGTTCTGCAAACTCAGCCACTGCTTGAGCAGCAGCGGTAGCATCCTTAAATTGCATGCTCCAATCCTGCGTGCCAACAGAAAAATTACCATTACCATCTCCAGGAAATGATTGCCCATGTTCCAAACATTCATTCTTGAAACCTAAGTGGCATGAACCACCATCATCAACACAATATTGCCTTGAAAGTTCTACAATAGCTCTGGCAACTAGGGTTGCATGTTCTGCAAAGTCAGCCGCTGCTTGAGCAGAAGAGGTAGCATCCATAAATTTCATGTTCCAATTCTGCCTGCCAATAGAGAAATTACCATTACCATCACCATGAAATGATTGCCCATATTCCAACCTTTTATCCTTGAAACATAAGTGGAATGAACCACCATCATCAACACAATATTGCCTTGAAAGTTGTACAACAGCTCTGGAAACTAGGGTTGCATCTTCTGCAAAGTTAGCCGCTGCTTGAGAAGCAGAGGTAGGATCTTTAAATTTTATGTTCTATTCTGCCTGCCAATAGAAAAATTACCATCTCCAGGAAATGATTGCCCATATTCCAACCTTTCATCCTTTAAACCTATGTGGCATGAACCACCATTATCAACACAATATTGCCTTAAAAGTTCCACAACAGCTCTGACATCTAGGCTTGCATGTTCTGCAAACTCAACCGTTGCTTGAACAACAGAGGTAGCATCCTTAAATTTCATGTTCCAATTGTGCCTGCCAATAGAAAATATACCATCTCCAGAAAATGATTGCCCATGTTCCAACCTTTTATCCTTGAAACCTAAGTGGCTTGAACCTCCATCATCAACACAATGTTGCCTTGAAAGTTCTACAACAGCTCTAGTAGCTAGGCTTGCATGTTCTGCAAACTCAGCCACTACTTGAGTAGCAGCGGTAGCATCCTTAAATTTCATGATCCAATTCTGCCTGCCAATAGAAATATTACCATTACCATCTCCAGGAAATGATTGCCCATGTTCCAACCATTCATTCTTGAAACCTAAGTGGCATGAACCACCATCATCAACACAATATTTCCTTGAAAGTTCTCCAATAGCTCTAGCAGCTAGGCTTGCATGTTCTGCAAACTCAGCCGCTGCTTGAGTAGCAGAGGTAGCATCCTTAAATTTCATGTTTCAATTCTACCTGAAAAACAGAAAAATTACCATTACCATCTCCAGGAAATGATTGCCCATGTTCGAACCTTTCATCCTTGAAACCTAAGTGGCACGAACCACCATCATCAACACAATATGCCTTGGAAGTTCTACAACAGCTCTGGCAGCTAGGCTTGCATATTCTGCAAACTCTGCCACAGCCTGAGCAGTAGCGGTAGCATCCTTAAATTGCATGCTCCAATCCTGCGTGCCAACAGAAAAATTACCATTACCATCTCCAGGAAATGATTGCCCATGTTCCAAACATTCATTATTGAAACCTAAGTGGCATAAACCACCATCATCAACACATTATTGCCTTGAAGTTCTATAATAGCTCTGGCAACTAGGGTTGCATTTTCTGTAAAGTCAGCCGCTGCTTGAGCAGAAGAGGTAGCATCCTTAAATTTAATGTTCCAATTCTGCCTGCCAACAGACATATTACCAATACCATCACCAAGAAATGATTGCCCATGTTCCAACCTTTCATCCTTGAAACATAAGTGGCATGAACCACCATCATCAACACAATATTGCCTTGAAAGTTGTACAACAGCTCTGGAAACTAGGGTTGCATGTTCTGCAAAGTTAGCCACTGCTTGCGAAGCAGAGATAGCGTCTTTAAATTTCATGTTCTATCCTGCCTGCCAATAGAAAAATTACCATATCCAGGAAATGATTGCCCATATTCCAACCTTTCATCCTTGAAAACTATATGGCATGAACCACCATTATCAACACAATATTACATTGAAAGTTCTACAACAGCTCTAACAGCTAGGCTTGCATGTTCTGCAAACTCAACCGCTGCTTGAGCAGCAGAGGTAGCATCCTTAAATTTCATGTTCCAATTGTGCCTGCCAATAGAAAATTTACCATCTCCAGAAAATGATTGCCCATGTTCCAACCTTTTATCCTTGAAACCTAAGTGGCATGAACAGCCATCATCAACTCAATATTGCCTTGAAAGTTCTACAACAACTCTGGCAGCTAGGCTTGCATGTTCTGCAAACTCAGCCGCTGCTTGAGCAGCAGCGGTAGAATCCTTAAATTTCATGCTCCAATTCTGCGTGCCAACAGAAATATTACCATTACCTTCTCTAGGAAATGATTGCACATGTTCCTAGCATTCATTCTTGAAACCTAAGTGGAATGAACCACCATTATCAACACAACATTCCCTTGAAAGTTCTCCAACAGCCCTGGCAGCTAGGCTTGCATGTTCTGCAAACTCAGCCGCTGCTTGAGCAGCAGAGGAAGCATCCTTAATTTCATGTTCCAATTCTGCCTGCCAACAGAAAAATTACCATCTCTAGGAAATGATTGCCCATGTTCCAACCTTTCATCCTTGAAACCTAAGTGGCATGAACCACCATCATCAACACAATATTGCCTTGAATGTTCTACAACAACTCTGACAGTTAGGCTTGCAAGTTATGCAAACTCAGCCGCTGCTTGAGCAGCAGAGGTAGCATCCTTAAATTTCATGTTTCAATTGTGCCTGCCAATAGAAAATTTACCATTACCATCTCCAGGAAATGATTGCCAATGTTTCAACCTTTTATCCTTGAAACCTAAATGGCATGAACCACCATCATCAACACAATATTACATTGAAAGTTCTACAACAGCTCTAGCAGCTAGGCTTGCATGTTCTGCAAACTCATCCGCTGCTTGAGCATCAGCGGTAGCATCCTTAAATTGCATGATCCAATTCTGCCTGCCAACAGAAAAATTACCATTACCATCTCCAGGAAATGATTGCCCATGTTCCAACCATTCATTCTTGAAACCTAAGTGGCATGAACCACTATCATCAACACAATATTGCCTTGAAAGTTCTCCAATAGCTCTAGCAGCTAGGCTTGCATGTTCTGCAAACACAGCCGCTGCTTAAGAAGCAGAGGTAGCATCTTTAAATTTCATGTTCAATTCTGCCAGCCAATAGAAAATTTACCATCTCCAGGAAATGATTACCCATGTTCCAACCTTTTATCCTTGAAACCTAAGTGGTATGAACAACCATGATCAACATAATATTGCCTTGAAAGTTCTACAACAGCTCTGGCAGCTTGGCTTGCATGTTCTGCGAACTCAGTCGTTGCTTGAGCAGCAGTGGTAGCATCCTTAAATTTCATGTTCCAATTTTACCTGCCAACAGAAAAATTACCATTGCCATCTCCAGGAAATGATTGCCTATGTTCCAACTTTTCATCCTTGAAACCTAAGTGGCATGAACCACCATCATCAACACAATATTGCCTTCAAAGTTGTACAACAACTATGGAAACTAGGGTTGCATATTCTGCAAAGTCAGACGCTGCTTGAGAAGCAGAGGTAGCATCTTTAAATTTCATGTTCTATTCTGCCTGCCAATAGAAAAATTACCATCTCTAGGAAATGATTGCCCATATTCCAACCTTTCATCCTTGAAACCTAAGTGGCATGAACCACCATCATCAACACAATATTGCCTTGAAAGTTCTACAACAGCTCTGAAAGCTAGGCTTGCATGTTCTGCAAACTCAACCGCTGCTTGGGCAGCAGAGGTAACATCCTTAAATTTCATGTTCCAATTGTGCCTGCCAATAGAAATTTTACCATCTCAAGGATATGATTGCCCATGTTCCAACCTTTTATCCTTGAAACATAAGTGGCATGAACCACCATCATCAACACAATATGCCTTGGATGTTCTACAACAGCTCTGGCAGCTAGGCTTGCATGTTCTGCAAACTCAGCCACTGCTTGAGCAGCAGCGGTAGCGTCCTTAAATTGCATGCTCCAATCCTGCGTGCCAACAGAAAAATTACCATTACCATCTCCAGGAAATGATTGCCCATGTTCCAAACATTCATTCTTGAAACCTAAGTGGCATGAACCACCATCATCAACACAATATTGCCTTGAAAGTTCTACAATAGCTCTGGCAACTAGGGTTGCATGTTCTGCAAAGTCAGCCACTGCTTGAGCAGAAGAGGTAGCATCCTTAAATTTCATGTTCCAATTCTGCCTGCCAATAGAGAAATTACCATTACCATCACCATGAAATGATTGCCCATATTCCAACCTTTTATCCTTGAAACATAAGTGGAATGAACCACCATCATCAACACAATATTGCCTTGAAAGTTGTACAACAGCTCTGGAAACTAGGGTTGCATCTTCTGCAAAGTTAGCCGCTGCTTGAGAAGCAGAGGTAGGATCTTTAAATTTCATGTTCTATTCTGCCTGCCAATAGAAAAATTACCATCTCCAGGAAATGATTGCCCATATTCCAACCTTTCATCCTTGAAACCTATGTGGCATGAACCACCATTATCAACACAATATTGCCTTAAAAGTTCCACAACAGCTCTGACAGCTAGGCTTGCATGTTCTGCAAACTCAACCGTTGCTTGAGCAGCAGAGGTAGCATCCTTAAATTTCATGTTCCAATTGTGCCTGCCAATAGAAAATTTACCATCTCCAGAAAATGATTGCCCATGTTCCAACCTTTTATCCTTGAAACCTAAGTGGCATGAACCTCCATCATCAACACAATGTTGCCTTGAAAGTTCTACAACAGCTCTAGTAGCTAGGCTTGCATGTTCTGCAAACTCAGCCACTACTTGAGTAGCAGCGGTAGCATCCTTAAATTTCATGATCCAATTCTGCCTGCCAATAGAAAAATTACCATTACCATCTCCAGGAAATGATTGCCCATGTTCCAACCATTCATTCTTGAAACCTAAGTGGCATGAACCACCATCATCAATACAATATTTCCTTGAAAGTTCTCCAATAGCTCTAGCAGCTAGGCTTGCATGTTCTGCAAACTCAGCCGCTGCTTGAGTAGCAGAGGTAGCATCCTTAAATTTCATGTTTCAATTCTACCTGAAAAACAGAAAAATTACCATTACCATCTCCAGGAAATGATTGCCCATGTTCGAACCTTTAATCCTTGAAACCTAAGTGGCACGAACCACCATCATCAACACAATATGCCTTGGAAGTTCTACAACAGCTCTGGCAGCTAGGCTTGCATATTCTGCAAACTCAGCCACAGCCTGAGCAGTAGCGGTAGCATCCTTAAATTGCATGCTCCAATCCTGCGTGCCAACAGAAAAATTACCATTACCATCTCCAGGAAATGATTGCCCATGTTCCAAACATTCATTATTGAAACCTAAGTGGCATAAACCACCACCATCAACACATTATTGCCTTGAAAGTTCTATAATAGCTCTGGCAACTAGGGTTGCATTTTCTGTAAAGTCAGCCGCTGCTTGAGCAGAAGAGGTAGCATCCTTAAATTTAATGTTCCAATTCTGCCTGCCAACAGACATATTACCATTACCATCACCAAGAAGTGATTGCCCATGTTCCAACCTTTCATCCTTGAAACATAAGTGGCATGAACCACCATCATCAACACAATATTGCCTTGAAAGTTGTACAACAGCTCTGGAAACTAGGGTTGCATGTTCTGCAAAGTTAGCCACTGCTTGAGAAGCAGAGATAGTGTCTTTAAATTTCATGTTCTATTCTGCCTGCCAATAGAAAAATTACCATATCCAGGAAATGATTGCCCATATTCCAACCTTTCATCCTTGAAAACTATATGGCATGAACCACCATTATCAACACAATATTACATTGAAAGTTCTACAACAGCTCTAACAGCTAGGCTTGCATGTTCTACAAACTCAACCGCTGCTTGAGCAGCAGAGGTAGCATCCTTAAACTTCATGTTCCAATTGTGCCTGCCAATAGAAAATTTACCATCTCCAGAAAATGATTGCCCATGTTCCAACCTTTTATCCTTGAAACCTAAGTGGCATGAACCACCATCATCAACTCAATATTGCCTTGAAAGTTCTACAACAGCTCTGGCAGCTAGGCTTGCATGTTCTGCAAACTCAGCCGCTGCTTGAGCAGCAGCGGTAGCATCCTTAAATTTCATGCTCCAATTCTGCGTGCCAACAGAAATATTACGATTACCTTCTCTAGGAAATGATTGCACATGTTCCTAACATTCATTCTTGAAACCTAAGTGGAATGAACCACCATTATCAACACAACATTCCCCTGAAAGTTCTCCAACAGCCCTGGCAGCTAGGCTTGCATGTTCTGCAAACTCAGCCGCTGCTTGAGCAGCAGAGGAAGCATCCTTAATTTCATGTTCCAATTCTGCCTGCCAACAGAAAAATTAACATCTCTAGGAAATGATTGCCCATGTTCCAAACTTTCATCCTTGAAACCTAAGTGGCATGAACCACCATCATCAACACAATATTGCCTTGAAGGTTCTACAACAACTCTAACAGTTAGGCTTGCAAGTTATGCAAACTCAGCCGCTGCTTGAGCAGCAGAGGTAGCATCCTTAAATTTCATGTTCCAATTGTGCCTGCCAATAGAAAATTTACCATTACCATCTCCAGGAAATGATTGCCAATGTTTCAACCTTTTATCCTTGAAACCTAAATGGCTTGAACGACCATCATCAACACAATATTACATTGAAAGTTCTACAACAGCTCTAGCAGCTAGGCTTGCATGTTCTGCAAACTCATCCGCTGCTTGAGCATCAGCGGTAGCATCCTTAAATTGCATGATCCAATTCTGCCTGCCAACAGAAAAATTACCATTACCATCTCCAGGAAATGATTGCCCATGTTCCAACCATTCATTCTTGAAACCTAAGTGGCATGAACCACTATCATCAACACAATATTGCCTTGAAAGTTCTCCAATAGCTCTAGCAGCTAGGCTTGCATGTTCTGCAAACACAGCAGCTGCTTAAGAAGCAGAGGTAACATCTTTAAATTTCATGTTCAATTCTGCCAGCCAATAGAAAATTTACCATCTCCAGGAAATGATTACCCATGTTCCAACCTTTTATCCTTGAAACCTAAGTGGTATGAACCACCATGATCAACACAATATTGCCTTGAAAGTTCTACAACAGCTCTGGCAGCTTGGCTGGCATGTTCTGCAAACTCAGTCATTGCTTGAGCAGCAGTGGTAGGATCCTTAAATTTCATGTTCCAATTTTACCTGCCAACAGAGAAATTACCATTGCCATCTCCAGGAAATGATTGCCTATGTTCCAACTTTTCATCCTTGAAACCTAAGTGGCATGAACCACCATCATCAACACAATATTGCCTTCAAAGTTGTACAACAACTATGGAAACTAGGGTTGCATGTTCTGCAAAGTCAGCCGCTGCTTGAGAAGCAGAGGTAGCAACTTTAAATTTCATGTTCTATTCTGCCTGCCAATAGAAAAATTACCATCTCTAGGAAATGATTGCCCATATTCCAACCTTTCATCCTTGAAACCTAAGTGGCATGAACCACCATCATCAACACAATATTGCCTTGAAAGTTCTACAACAGCTCTGAAAGCTAGGCTTGCATGTTCTGCAAACTCAACCGCTGCTTGGGCAGCAGAGGTAACATCCTTAAATTTCATGTTCCAATTGTGCCTGCCAATAGAAATTTTACCATCTCAAGGATATGATTGCCCATGTTCCAACCTTTTATCCTTGAAACATAAGTGGCATGAACCACCATCATCAACACAATATGCCTTGGAAGTTCTACAACAGCTCTGGCAGCTAGGCTTGCATGTTCTGCAAACTCAGCCACTGCTTGAGCAGCAGCGGTAGCATCCTTAAATTGCATGCTCCAATCCTGCATGCCAACAGAAAAATTACCATTACCATCTCCAGGAAATGATTGCCCATGTTCCAAACATTCATTCTTGAAACCTAAGTGGCATGAACCACCATCATCAACACAATATTGCCTTGAAAGTTCTACAATAGCTCTGGCAACTAGGGTTGCATGTTCTGCAAAGTCAGCCGCTGCTTGAGCAGAAGAGGTAGCATCCTTAAATTTCATGTTCCAATTCTGCCTGCCAATAGAGAAATTACCATTACCATCACCACGAAATGATTGCCCATATTCCATCCTTTTATCCTTGAAACATAAGTGGCATGAACCACCATCATCAACACAATATTGCCTTGAAAGTTCTACAATAGCTCTGGCAACTAGGGTTGCATGTTCTGCAAAGTCAGCCGCTGCTTGAGCAGAAGAGGTAGCATCCTTAAATTTCATGTTCCAATTCTGCCTGCCAATAGAGAAATTACCATTACCATCACCACGAAATGATTGCCCATATTCCAACCTTTTTTCCTTGAAACATAAGTGGCATGAACCACCATCATCAACACAATATTACCTTGAAAGTTGTACAACAGCTCTGGAAACTAGGGTTGCAACTTCTGCAAAGTTAGCCGCTGCTTGAGAAGCAGAGGTAGGATCTTTAAATTTCATTTTCTATTCTGCCTGCCAATAGAAAAATTACCATCTCCAGGAAATGATTGCCCATATTCCAACCTTTCATCCTTGAAACCTATGTGGTATGAACCACCATTATCAACACAATATTGCCTTAAAAGTTCCACAACAGCTCTGACAGCTAGGCTTGCATGTTCTGCAAACTCAACCGTTTCTTGAGCAGCAGAGGTAGCATCCTTAAATTTCATGTTCCAATTGTGCCTGCCAATAGAAAATTTACCATCTCCAGAAAATGATTGCCCATATTCCAACCTTTTATCCTTGAAACCTAAGTGGCTTGAACCTCCATCATCAACACAATGTTGCCTTGAAAGTTCTACAACAGCTCTAGTAGCTAGGCTTGCATGTTAAGCAAACTCAGCCACTACTTGAGCAGCAGCGGTAGCATCCTTAAATTTCATGATCCAATTCTGCCTGCCAATAGAAAAAATACCATTACCATCTCCAGGAAATGATTGCCCATGTTCCAACCATTCATTCTTGAAACCTAAGTGGCATGAACCACCATCATCAACACAATATTGCCTTGAAAGTTCTCCAATAGCTCTAGCAGCTAGGCTTGCATGTTCTGCAAACTCAGCCGCTGCTTGAGTAGCAGAGGTGGCATCCTTAAATTTCATGTTTCAATTCTACCTGAAAAACAGAAAAATTACCATTACCATCTCCAGGAAATGATTGCCCATGTTCCAACCATTCATCCTTGAAACCTAAGTGGCACGAACCACCATCATCAACATAATAATGCCTTGAAAGTTCTACAACAGCTCTGGCAGCTTGGCTTGCATGTTCTGCAAACTCAGTCGTTGCTTGAGCAGCAGCGGTAGCATCCTTAAATTTCATGTTCCAATTTTGCCTGCCAACAGAAAAATTACCATTGCCATCTCCAGGAAATGATTGCCCATGTTCCAACCTTTCATCCTTGAAACTTATGTGGCATGAACCACCATCATCAACACAATATTGCCTTCAAAGTTGTACAACAACTATGGAAACTAGGGTTGCATGTTCTGCAAAGTCAGCCGCTGCTTGAGAAGCAGAGGTAGCATCTTTAAATTTCATGTTCTATTCTGCCTGCCAATAGAAAAATTACCATCTCCAGGAAATGATTGCCCATATTCCAACCTTTCATCCTTGAAACCTAAGTGGCATGAACCGCCATCATCAATACAATATTGCCTTGAATGTTCTACAACAGCTCTGACAGCTAGGCTTGTATGTTCTGCAAACTCAACCACTGCTTGGGCAGCAGAGGTAACATCCTTAAATTTTATGTTCCAATTATGCCTGCCAATAGAAAATTTACCATCTCAAGGAAATGATTGCCCATGTTCCAGCCTTTTATCCTTGAAACGTAAGTGGCATGAACCACCATCATCAACACAATATGCCTTGTAAGTTCTACAACAGCTCTGGCAGCTAGGCTTGCATATTCTGCAAACTCAGCCACTGCCTGAGCAGCAGCGGTAGCATCCTTAAATTGCATGCTCCAATCCTGCGTGCCAACAGAAAAATTACCATTACCATCTTCAGGAAATGATTGCCCATGTTCCAAACATTCATTCTTGAAACTAAGTGGCATAAACCACCATCATCAACACAATATTGCTTTGAAAGTTCTACAATAGCTCTGGCAACTAGGGTTGCATTTTCTGCAAAGTCAGCCGCTGCTTGAGCAGAAGAGGTAGCATCCTTAAATTTCATGTTCCAATTCTGCCTGCCAACAGACAAATTACCGTTACCATCTCCAAGAAATGATTGCCCATGTACCAACCTTTCATCCTTGAAACATAAGTGGCATGAACCACCATCATCAACACAATATTGCCTTGAAAGTTATACAACAGCTCTGGAAACTAGGGTTGCATGTTCTGCAAAGTTAGCCGCTGCTTGAGAAGCAGAGATAGCATCTTTAAATTTCATGTTCTATTCTGCCTGCCAATAGAAACATTACCATATCCAGGAAATGATTGCCCATATTCCAACCTTTCATCCTTGAAAACTATATGGCATGAACCACCATTATCAACACAATATTACATTGAAAGTTCTACAACAGCTCTAACAGCTAGGCTTGCATGTTCTGCAAACTCAACCACTGCTTGAGCAGCAGAGGTAGCATCCTTAAATTTCATGTTCCAATTGTGCATGCCAATAGAAAATTCACCATCTCCAGAAAATGATTGCCCATGTTCCAACCTTTTATCCTTGAAACCTAAGTGGCATGAACCACCATCATCAACTCAATATTGCCTTGAAAGTTCTACAACAGCTCTGGCAGCTAGGCTTGCATGTTCTGCAAACTCAGCCGCTGCTTGAGCAGCAGCGGTAGCATCCTTAAATTTCATGCTCCAATTCTGCATGCCAACAGAAATATTACCATTACCTTCTCTAGGAAATGATTGCACATGTTCCAAACATTCATTCTTGAAACCTAAGTGGAATGAACCACCATTATCAACACAATATTCCCTTGAAAGTTCTACAACAGCCCTGGCAGCTAGGCTTGCATGTTCTGCAAACTCAGCCGCTGCTTGAGCAGCAGAGGAAGCATCCTTAATTTCATGTTCCAATTCTGCCTGCCAACAGAAAAATTACCATCTCTAGGAAATGATTGCCCATGTTCCAACCTTTCATCCTTGAAAACTAAGATGCATGAACCACCATCATCAACACAATATTGCCTTGAAAGTTCTACAACATCTCTGGCAACTAGGGTTGCATGTTCTGCAAAGTCAGCCGCTACTTGAGAAGCAGAGGTAGCATCTTTCAATTTCATGATCAATTTGGCCAACCAATAGAAAATTTACCATCTCCAGGAAATGATTGCCCATGATCCAACCTTTCATCCTTGAAACCTAAGTGGCATGAACCACCATCATCAACACAATATTGCCTTCAAAGTTCTACAACAGCTATGGCAGCTAGGCTTGCTTGTTCTGCAAACTCAGCCACTGCTTGAGTAGTAGAGGTAGCATCCTTAAATTTCATGTTCCAATTCTACCTGCCAACAGAAAAATTACCATTACCTTCTCCAGGAAATGATTGCCAATGTTTCAACCTTTTATCCTTGAAACCTAAATTGCATGAACCCCCATCATCAACACAATATTGCCTTGAAAGTTCTACAACAGCTCTAGCAGCTAGGCTTGCATGTTCTGCAAACTCAGCCGCTGCTTGAGCTGCAGCGGTAGCATCCTTAAATTGCATGATCCAATTCTGCCTGCCAACAGAAAAATTACCATTACCATCTCCAGGAAATGATTGCCTATGTTCCAACCATTTATTCTTGAAACCTAAGTGGCATGAAACACCATCATCAACACAATATTGCCTTGAATGTTTTCCAACACCTCTAGCAGCTAGGCTTGCATGTTCTGCAAACTCAGCCACTGCTTGAGTAGCAGAGGTAGCATCCTTAAATTTCATGTTCCAATTCTACCTGCCAACAGAAAAATTACCATTACCATCTCCAGGAAATGATTGCCCATGTTCCAACCTTTCATCCTTGAAACCTAAGTGGAATGAACCACCATCATCAACATAATATTGCCTTGAAAGTTCTACAATAGCTCTGGCAGCTTGGCTTGCATGTTATGCAAATTCAGTCGTTGCTTGAGCAACAGCGGTAGCATCCTTAAATTTCATGTTCCAACTTTGCCTGCCAATAGAAAAATTACTATTGCCATCTCCAGGAAATGATTGCCCATGTTCTAACCTTTCATCCTTGAAACCGAACTGGCATAAACCACCATCATCAACACAATATTGCCTTCAAAGTTGTACAACAACTATGGAAACTAGGGTTAGAAGTTCTGCAAAGTCAGCCGCTGCTTGAGAAGCACAGGTAGCATCTTTCAATTTCATGTTCTATTCTGCCTGCCAATAGAAAAATTACCATCTCCAGGAAATGATTGCCCATATTCCAACCTTTCATCCTTGAAACCTAAGTGGCATGAACCACCATCATCAACACAATATTGCCTTGAAAGTTCTACAATAGCTCTGACAGCTAGGCTTGCATGTTCTGCAAACTCAACCGCTGCTTGGGCAGCAGAGGTAGCATCCTTAAATTTCATGATCCAATTGTGCATGCCAATAGAAAATTTACCATCTTAAGGAAATGATTGCCCATGTTCCAACCTTTTATCCTTGAAACCTAAGTGGCGTGAACCACCATCATCAACACAATATGCCTTGGAAGTTCTACAACAGCTCTTGCAGCTAGGCTTGCATGTTCTGCAAACTCAACCACTACTTGAGCAGCAGCGGTAGCATCCTTAAATTTCATGCTCCAATCCTTCGTGCCAACAAAATAATTACCATTACCATCTCCAGGAAATGATTTCCCATGTTCCAAACATTCATTCTTGAAACTTAAGTGGCATGAACCACCATCATCAACACAATATTGCCTTGAAAGTTCTACAATAGCTCTGACAGCTAGGCTTGCATGTTCTGCAAACTCAACCGCTGCTTGGGCAGCAGAGGTAGCATCCTTAAATTTCATGTTCCAATTGTGCATGCCAATAGAAAATTTACCATCATAAGGAAATGATTGCCCATGTTCCAACCTTTTATCCTTGAAACCTAAGTGGCATGAACCACCATCATCAACACAATATGCCTTGGAAGTTCTACAACAGCTCTTGCAGCTAGGCTTGCATGTTCTGCAAACTCAACCACTGCTTGAGCAGCAGTAGCATCCTTAAATTTCATGCTCCAATCCTTCGTGCCAACAAAAAAATTACCATTACCATCTCCAAGAAATGATTGCCCATGTTCCAACCTTTCATCCTTGAAACCTAAGTGGCATGAACCACCATCATCAACACAATATTGCCTTGAAAATTCTACAATAGCTCTGGCAACTAGGGTTGCATGTTCTGGAAAGTCAGCCGCTGCTTGAGAAGCAGAGGTAGCATCCTTTAATTCCATGTTCCAATTCTACCTGCCAACAGAAAAATTACCATTACCATCTCCAGGAAATGATTGCCCATATTCCAACCTTTCATCCTTGAAACCTTTGTGGCATGAACCACCATCATCAACACAATATTGCCTTGAAAGTTCTACAACAGTTCTGGCAACTAGGGTTGCATGTTCTGCAAAGTTAGTCGCTGCTTGAGAAGCAGAGGTAGCATCTTTAAATTTCATGTTCAATTCTACCTGCCAATAGAAAAATTATCATCTCCAGGAAATGATTGCTCATATTCCAACCTTTCATCCTCGAAACGTAAGTGGCAAGAACCACCATCATCAATACAATATTGCCTTGAAAGTTCTACAACAGCTCTGGCAGCTAGTCTTGCATGTTCTGCAAACTCAGCCGCTACTTGAGCAGCTGCGGTAGAATCCTTAAATTTCATGTTCCAATTTTGCCTGCCAACAGAAAAATTACCATTACCATCTCCAGGAAATGATTTCCTATGTTCCATCCATTCATTCTTGACACCTAAGTGGCATGAACCACCATCATCAACACAATATTGCCTTGAAAGTTCTCCAACAGCCCTAGCAGCTAGGCTTGCATGTTCTGCAAACTCAGCCGCCGCTTGAGCAGCAGAGGTAGCATCCTTAAATTTCATGTTCCAATTGTGCCTGCCAATAGAAAATTTACCATATCCAGGAATTGATTGCCAATGTTCCAACCTTTTATCCTTGAAACCTAAGTGGCATGAACCACCATCATCAACACAATATTGCCTTGAAAGTTCTACAACAGCTCTGGCAGCTAGGCTTGCATGATCTGCAAACTCAGCCACTGCTTGAGAAGCAACGGTAGCATCCTTAAATTTCATGCTCCAATCTTGCGTGCCAACAGAACAATTACCATTACCATCTCCAGTAAATGATTGCCCATGTTCCAAACATTCATTCTTTAAACCTAAGTGGCATGAACCAACATCATCAACACAATATTGCCTTGAAAGTTCTACAACAGCTCTGGCAGCTAGGCTTGCATGTTCTGCAAACTCAGCCGCTGCTTGAGCAGTAGAGGTAGCATCCTTTATTTCATGTTCCAATTCTGCCTGCCAATAGAAAAATTACCATCTCAAGGAAATGATAGCCCATGTTCCAGCCTTCATCCTTGAAAACTAAATGGAATAATCCACCATCATCAACACAATTTTACCTTGAAAGTTCTACAATAGCTCTAGTAGCTAGGCTTGCATGTTCTGCAAACTCAGCCACTGATTGAGTAGCAGTGGTAGCATCCTTAAATTTCATGTTCCAATTATACCTACCAACAGAAAAATTACCATTACCATGTCCAGGAAATGATTGCCCATGTTCCAACCTTTCATCCTTGAAACCTAAGTGGCATGAACCACCATCATCAACATAATATTGCCTTGAAAGTTCTATAACAGCTCTGGCAGCTTGGCTTGTATGTTTTGCAAACTCAGCCGTTGCTTGAGCAGCAACGGTAGCATCCTTAAATTTCATGTTCTAATTTTGCCTGCCAGCATAAAAATTACCATTGCCATCTCTAGGAAATGATTGCCCATGTTCCAACCTTTCATCCTTGAAACCTAAGTGGCATGAACCACCATCATCAACACAATATTGCCTTGAAAGTTGTACAACAACTATGGAAACTAGGGTTGCATATTCTGCAAAGTCAGCCGTTGCTTGAGAAGTAGAGGTAGCATCTTTAAATTTCATGTTCAATTCTTCCTGCCAATAGAAAAATTACCATCTCCAAGAAATGATTGCCCATATTCCAACCTTTCATCCTTGAAACCTAAGTGGCATGAACCACCATCATCAACACAATATTGCCTTGAAAGTTCTATAACAGCTCTGACATCTAGGCTTGCATGTTCTGCAAACTCAACCGCTGCTTGGGCAGCAGAGGTAACATCCTTAAATTTCATGTTCCAATTGTGCCTGCCAATAGAAAATTTACCATCTCAAGGAAATGATTGCCCATGTTCCAACCTTTTATCCTTGAAACATAAGTGGCATGAACCACTATCATCAACACAATATGCCTTGGAAGTTCTACAACAGCTCTGGCAGCTAGGCTTGCATGTTCTGCAAACTCAGCCACTGCTTGAGCAGCAGCGGTAGCATCCTTAAATTGCATGCTCCAATCCTGCGTGCCAACAGAAAAATTACCATTAACATCTCCAGGAAATGATTGCCAATGCTTCAAACATTCATTCTTGTAACCTAAGTGGCATGAACCACCATCATCAACACAATATTGCTTTGAAAGTTCTACAACAGCTCTGGCATCTAGGCTTGCATGTTCTGCAAACTCAGCCGCTGCTTGAGCAGCAGAGGCATCATCCTTTATTTCATGTTCCAATTCTGTCTGCCAATAGAAAAATTACCATCTCCAGGAAATGATTGCCCATGTTCTAACCTTTCATCCTTGAAACTTAAGTGGCATGAACCACCATCATCAACACAATATTGCCTTGAAAGTTCTACAACAGCTTTGGCAGCTAGAGGCTTGCATGTTCTGCAAACTCAGCCGCTGCTTGAGTAGTAGAGGTAGCATCCTTAAATTTCATGTTCCAATTCTACCTGCCAATAGAAAAATTACCATTACCATCTCCAGGAAATGATTGCCCATGTTCCAACCTTTTATACTTGAAACCTAAATGAACCACCATCATTAACACAATATTACCTTGAAATTTTTACAACAGCTCTGGCAGCTAGGCTTGTAAACTCAACCGCTGCTTGAGTAGTAGAGGTAGCATCCTTAAATTTCATGTTCCAATTCTACTTGCAAACAGAAAAATTACCATTACCATCTCTAGGAAATAATTGCCCATGTTCCAACCTTTCATATTTGAAACCTAAGTGGCATGAAGCACCATCATCAACACAATATTGCCTTGAAAGTTCTACAATAGCTCTGGAAGCTAGGCTTGCATGTTCTGCAAACTCAGCCGCTGCTTGAGCAGCAGAGGTAGCATCCTTAAATTTCATGTTCCAATTGTGCCTACCAATAGAAAATTTACCATCTCCAGGAAATGATTGCCAATGTTCCAACCTTTTATCCTTGAAACCTAAGTGGCATGAACCACCATCATCAACACAATATTGCCTTGAAAGTTGTACAACAGCTCTGGCAGCTAGGCTTGCATGTTCTGCAAACTCAGCCGCTGCTTGAGCAGCAGCGGTAGCATCCTTAAATTTCATGATCCAATTCTGCCAGCCAACAGAAAAATTACCATTACCATCTCGAGGAAATGATTGCCCATGTTCCAACAATTCATTCATTAAACCTAAGTGGCATGAACCACCAACATCGACGCAATATTGCCTTGAAAGTTCTCCAACAACTCTAGCAGCTAGGCTTGCATGTTCTGCAAACTCAGCCGCTACTTGAGTAGCAGAGGAAGCATCCTTAAATTTCATGTTCCAATTCTACCTGCCAACAGAAAAATTACCATTACCATCTCCAGGAAATGATTGCCAATGCTCCAAACATTCATTCTTGTAACCTAAGTGGCATGAACCACCATCATCAACACAATATTGCCTTGAAAGTTCTCCAACAGCCCTGGCATCTAGGCTTGCATCTTCTGCAAACTCAGCCGCTACTTGAGCAGCAGAGGCAGCATCATTTATTTCATGTTCCAATTCTTCCTGCCAACAGAAAAATTACCATCTCCAGGAAATGATAGCCCATGTTCCAATCTTTCATCCTTGAAACCTATGTGGCGTGAACCACCATCATCAACACAATTATACCTTGAAAGTTCTACAACAGCTCTAGTAGCTAGGCTAGCCTGTTCTGCAAACTCAGCCGCTGCTTGAGCAGAAGAGGTAGCATC
This sequence comes from Nicotiana tomentosiformis, assembly GCF_000390325.3. Taxonomy (NCBI): domain Eukaryota; kingdom Viridiplantae; phylum Streptophyta; class Magnoliopsida; order Solanales; family Solanaceae; genus Nicotiana; species Nicotiana tomentosiformis. Next base: position 506,644 of record NW_027174575.1, read on the forward strand.
CTTTAATTTCATTTTCCAATTCTGTCTGCCAAAAGAAAAATTACCATTAACATCTCCAAGAAATGATTGCCCATATTCCAACCTTTCATCCTTGAAACCTATGTGGCATGAACCACCATCATCAACACAATATTGCCTTGAAAGTTCTACAACAGCTCTGGCAGCTAGGCTTGCATGTTCTGCAAACTCAGCCGCTGCTTGATTAGTAGAGGTAGCATCCTTAAATTTCATGTTCCAATTCTACCTGCCAATAGAAAAATTACCATTACCATCTCCAGGAAATGATTGCCCATGTTCCAAGCTTTTATACTTGAAACCTAAGTGGCATGAACCACCATCATCAACACAATATTACCTTGAAATTTTTACAACAGCTCTGGCAGCTAGGCTTGTAAACTCTGCCGCTGCTTGAGTAGTAGAGGTAGCATCCTTAAATTTCATGTTCCAATTCTACTTGCAAACAGAAAAATTACCATTACCATCTCTAGGAAATAATTGCCCATGTTCCAACCTTTCATATTTGAAACCTAAGTGGCATGAAGCACCATCATCAACACAATATTGCCTTGAAAGATCTACAACAGCTCTGGCAACTAGGCTTGCATGTTCTGCAAACTCAGCCGCTGCTTGAGTAGTAGAGGTAGCATCCTTAAATTTCATGTTCCAATTCTACTTGCCAACAGAAAAATTACCATTACCATCTCCAGAAAATGATTGCCCATGTTCCAACCTTTCATCCTTGAAACCTAAGTGGCATGAACCACCATCATCAACACAATATTGCCTTGAATGTTCTACAACAGCTCTGGCAGCTAGGCTTGCATGTTCTGCAAACTCAGCCGCTGCTTGATTAGTAGAGGTAGCATCCTTAAATTTTATGTTCCAATTCTACCTGCCAATAGAAAAATTACCATTACCATCTCCAGGAAATGATTGCCCATGTTCCAACCTTTTATACTTGAAACCTAAGTGGCATGAACCACCATCATCAACACAATATTACCTTGAAAGTTTTACAACAGCTCTGGCAGCTAGGCTTGCATGTTCTGCAAACTCAGCCGCTGCTTGAGTAGTAGAGGTAGCATCCTTAAATTTCATGTTCCAATTCTACTTGCAAACAGAAAAATTACCATTACCATATCTAGGAAATAATTGCCCATGTTCCAACCTTTCATATTTGAAACCTAAGTGTCATGAAGCACCATCATCAACACAATATTGCCTTGAAAGATCTACAACAGCTCTGGCAACTAGGCTTGCATGTTCTACAAACTCAGCCGCTGCTTGAGTAGTAGAGGTAGCATCCTTAAATTTCATGTTCCAATTCTACTTGCCAACAGAAAAATTACCATTACTATCTCCAGGAAATGATTGCCCATGTTCCAACCTTTCATCCTTGAATCCTAAGTGGCATGAACCACCATCATCAACACAATATTGCCTTGAAAGTTCTACAATAGCTCTGGCAGCTAGGCTTGCATGTTCTGCAAACTCAGCCGCTGCTTGATTAGTAAAGGTAGTATCCTTAAATTTCATGTTCCAATTCTACCTGCCAATAGAAAAATTACCATTACCATCTCCAGGAAATGATTGCCCATGTTCCAACCTTTTATACTTGAAACCTAAGTGGCATGAACCACCATTATCAACACAATATTACCTTGAAAGTTCTACAACAGCTCTGGCAGCTAGGCTTGCATGTTCTACAAACTCAGCCGCTGCTTAAGCAGCAGAGGTAGCATCCTTAAATTTCATGTTCCAATTTTGCATGCCAATAGAAAAATTACCATCTCCAGGAAATGATTGCCCATGTTCCAACCTTTCATATTTGAAACCTAAGTGGCATGAAGCACCATCATCAACACAATATTGCCTTGAAAGTTCTACAACAGCTCTGGCAACTAGGCTTGCATGTTCTGCAAACTCAGCCGCTGCTTGAGTAGTAGAGGTAGCATCCTTAAATTTCATGTTCCAATTCTACTTGCCAACAGAAAAATTACCATTACCATCTCCAGGAAATGATTGCCCATGTTCCAACCTTTCATCCTTGAAACCTAATTGGCATGAACCACTATCATCAACATAATATTGCCTTGAAAGTTCTACAACAGCTCTGGCAGCTAGGCTTGCATGTTCTGCAAACTCAGCCGCTGCTTGATTAGTAGAGGTAGCATCCTTAAATTTCATGTTCCAATTCTACCTGCCAATAGAAAAATTATCATTACCATCTCCAGGAAATGATTGCCCATGTTCCAACATTTTATACTTGAAACCGAAGTTGCATGAACCACCATCATCAACACAATATTACCTTGAAAGTTTTACCATAGCTCTGGCAGCTAGGCTTGCAGGTTCTTCAAACTCAGCCGCTGCTTGAGTAGTAGAGGTAGCATCCTTAAATTTCATGTTCCAATTCTACTTGCAAACAGAAAAATTACCATTACCATCTCTAGGAAATAATTGCCCATGTTCCAACCTTTCATATTTGAAACCTAAGTGGCATGAAGCACCATCATCAACACAATATTGCCTTGAAAGATCTACAACAACTCTGGCAACTAGGCTTGCATGTTCTGCAAACTCAGCCGCTGCTTGAGTAGTAGAGGTAGCATCCTTAAATTTCATGTTCCAATTCTACTTGCCAACAGAAAAATTACCATTACCATCTCCAGGAAATGATTGCCCATGTTCCAACCTTTCATCCTTGAAACCTAAGTGGCATGAACCACCATCATCAACACAATATTGCCTTGAAAGTTCTACAACAGCTCTGGCAGCTAGGCTTGCATGTTCTGCAAACTCAGCCGCTGCTTGATTAGTAGAGGTAGCATCCTTAAATTTCATGTTACAATTCTACCTGCCAATAGAAAAATTACTATTACCATCTCCAGGAAATGGTTGCCCATGTTCCAACCTTTTATACTTGAAACCTAAGTGGCATGAACCACCATCATCAACACAATATTACCTTGAAAGTTTTACAACAGCTCTGGTAGCTAGGCTTGCATGTTCTGCAAACTCAGCCGCTGCTTGATTAGTAGAGGTAGCATCCTTAAATTTTATGTTCCAATTCTACCTGCCAATAGAAAAATTACCATTACCATCTCCAGGAAATGATTGCCCATGTTCCAACCTTTTATACTTGAAACCTAAGTGGCATGAACCACCATCATCAACACAATATTACCTTGAAAGTTTTACAACAGCTCTGGCAGCTAGGCTTGCATGTTCTGCAAACTCAGCCGCTGCTTGAGTAGTAGAGGTAGCATCCTTAAATTTCATGTTCCAATTCTACTTGCAAACAGAAAAATTACCATTACCATATCTAGGAAATAATTGCCCATGTTCCAACCTTTCATATTTGAAACCTAAGTGTCATGAAGCACCATCATCAACACAATATTGCCTTGAAAGATCTACAACAGCTCTGGCAACTAGGCTTGCATGTTCTACAAACTCAGCCGCTGCTTGAGTAGTAGAGGTAGCATCCTTAAATTTCATGTTCCAATTCTACTTGCCAACAGAAAAATTACCATTACTATCTCCAGGAAATGATTGCCCATGTTCCAACCTTTCATCCTTGAATCCTAAGTGGCATGAACCACCATCATCAACACAATATTGCCTTGAAAGTTCTACAATAGCTCTGGCAGCTAGGCTTGCATGTTCTGCAAACTCAGCCGCTGCTTGATTAGTAAAGGTAGTATCCTTAAATTTCATGTTCCAATTCTACCTGCCAATAGAAAAATTACCATTACCATCTCCAGGAAATGATTGCCCATGTTCCAACCTTTTATACTTGAAACCTAAGTGGCATGAACCACCATTATCAACACAATATTACCTTGAAAGTTCTACAACAGCTCTGGCAGCTAGGCTTGCATGTTCTACAAACTCAGCCGCTGCTTAAGCAGCAGAGGTAGCATCCTTAAATTTCATGTTCCAATTTTGCATGCCAATAGAAAAATTACCATCTCCAGGAAATGATTGCCCATGTTCCAACCTTTCATATTTGAAACCTAAGTGGCATGAAGCACCATCATCAACACAATATTGCCTTGAAAGTTCTACAACAGCTCTGGCAACTAGGCTTGCATGTTCTGCAAACTCAGCCGCTGCTTGAGTAGTAGAGGTAGCATCCTTAAATTTCATGTTCCAATTCTACTTGCCAACAGAAAAATTACCATTACCATCTCCAGGAAATGATTGCCCATGTTCCAACCTTTCATCCTTGAAACCTAATTGGCATGAACCACTATCATCAACATAATATTGCCTTGAAAGTTCTACAACAGCTCTGGCAGCTAGGCTTGCATGTTCTGCAAACTCAGCCGCTGCTTGATTAGTAGAGGTAGCATCCTTAAATTTCATGTTCCAATTCTACCTGCCAATAGAAAAATTATCATTACCATCTCCAGGAAATGATTGCCCATGTTCCAACATTTTATACTTGAAACCGAAGTTGCATGAACCACCATCATCAACACAATATTACCTTGAAAGTTTTACCATAGCTCTGGCAGCTAGGCTTGCAGGTTCTTCAAACTCAGCCGCTGCTTGAGTAGTAGAGGTAGCATCCTTAAATTTCATGTTCCAATTCTACTTGCAAACAGAAAAATTACCATTACCATCTCTAGGAAATAATTGCCCATGTTCCAACCTTTCATATTTGAAACCTAAGTGGCATGAAGCACCATCATCAACACAATATTGCCTTGAAAGATCTACAACAACTCTGGCAACTAGGCTTGCATGTTCTGCAAACTCAGCCGCTGCTTGAGTAGTAGAGGTAGCATCCTTAAATTTCATGTTCCAATTCTACTTGCCAACAGAAAAATTACCATTACCATCTCCAGGAAATGATTGCCCATGTTCCAACCTTTCATCCTTGAAACCTAAGTGGCATGAACCACCATCATCAACACAATATTGCCTTGAAAGTTCTACAACAGCTCTGGCAGCTAGGCTTGCATGTTCTGCAAACTCAGCCGCTGCTTGATTAGTAGAGGTAGCATCCTTAAATTTCATGTTACAATTCTACCTGCCAATAGAAAAATTACTATTACCATCTCCAGGAAATGGTTGCCCATGTTCCAACCTTTTATACTTGAAACCTAAGTGGCATGAACCACCATCATCAACACAATATTACCTTGAAAGTTTTACAACAGCTCTGGTAGCTAGGCTTGCATGTTCTGCAAACTCAGCCGCTGCTTGATTAGTAGAGGTAGCATCCTTAAATTTTATGTTCCAATTCTACCTGCCAATAGAAAAATTACCATTACCATATCCAGGAAATGATTGCCCATGTTCCAACCTTTTATACTTGAAACCTAAGTGGCATGAACCACCATCATCAACACAATATTACCTTGAAAGTTTTACAACAGCTCTGGCAGCTAGGCTTGCATGTTCTGCAAACTCAGCCGCTGCTTGAGTAGTAGAGGTAGCATCCTTAAATTTCATGTTCCAATTCTACTTGCAAACAGAAAAATTACCATTACCATCTCTAGGAAATAACTGCCCATGTTCCAACCTTTCATATTCGAAACCTAAGTGGCATGAAGCACCATCATCAACACAATATTGCCTTGAAAGATCTACAAAAGCTCTGGCAACTAGGCTTGCATGTTCTGCAAACTCAGCCGCTGCTTGAGTAGTAGAGGTAGCATCCTTAAATTTCATGTTCCAATTCTACTTGCCAACAGAAAAATTACCATTACCATCTCCAGGAAATGATTGCCCATGTTCCAACCTTTCATCCTTGAAACCTAAGTTGCATGAACCACCATCATCAACACAATATTACCTTGAAAGTTCTACAACATCTCTGGTAGCTAGGCTTGCATGTTCTAAAAACTCAGCCGCTGCTTGATTAGTAGAGGTAGCATCCTTAAATTTCATGTTCCAATTCTGCCTGCCAATAAAAAAATTAATATTACCTTGAAAGTTTTACAACGGCTCTGGCAACTAGGCTTGCATGTTCTGCAAACTCAGCTGCTGCTTGAGTAGTAGAGGTAGCATCCTTAAATTTCATGTTCCAATTATACTTGCAAATAGAAAAATTACCATTACCATCTCTAGGAAAAAATTGCCCATGTTCCAACCTTTCATATTTGAAACCTAAGTGGCATGAAGCACCATCATCAACACAATATTGCCTTGAAAGTTCTACAACAGCTCTGGAAGCTAGGCTTGCATGTTTTGCAAACTCAGCCGCTGCTTGAGCAGTAGAGGTAGCATTCTTAAATTTCATGTTCCAATTCTACCTGCCAATAGAAAAATTACCTTTACCATATCCAGGAAATGATTGCCCATGTTCCAACCTTTTATACTTGAAACCTAAGTGGCATGAACCACCATCATCAACACAATATTACCTTGAAAGTTTTACAACAGCTCTGGCAGCTAGGCTTGCATGTTCTGCAAACTCAGCCGCTGCTTTAGTAGTAGAGGTAGCATCCTTAAATTACATGTTCCGATTCTACTTGCAAACAGAAAAATTACCATTACCATCTCTAGGAAATAATTGCCCATGTTCCAACCTTTCATCCTTGAAACCTAAGTGGCATGAACCACCATCATCAACACAGTATTGCCTTGAAAGTTCTATAACAGCTCTGGCATCTAGGCTTGCATGTTCTGCAAAATCAGTCGTTGCTTTAGCAGAAGATTTAGCATCCTTAAATTTCATGTTCCAATTCTACCTGCCAACAGAAAAATTACCATTACCATCTCCAGGAAATGATTGCATGTGTTCCAACCTTTCATCCTTGAAACCTAAGTGGCATGAACCATCATCATCAACACAATATTGCCTTCAAAGTTTTACAACAGCTCTGGCAGCTGGGCTTGCATGTTCTGCAAACTCAGCCGCTGCTTGAGTAGTGGAGGTAGCATCCTTAAATTTCATGTTCCAATTCTACCTGCCAACAGAGAAATTACCATTACCATCTCCAGGAAATGATTGCCCATGTTCCAAGCTTTCATCCTTGAAACCTAAGTGGCATGAACCACCATCATCAACACAATATTGCCTTGAAATTTCTACAACAACTCTGGCAACTAGGGTTGCATGTTCTGCAAAGTCAGCCGCTGCTTGAGAAGCAGAGGTAGCATCTTTAAATTTCATGTTCAATTCTGTATACCAATAGAAAAATTACCATCTCCAGGAAATGATTGCCCATATTCCAATCTTTCATCCTTGAAACCTAAGTGGCTTGAACCACCATCATCAACACAATATTGCCTTGAAAGTTCTACAAAAGCTCTGACGGTTAGGCTTGCAAGTTCTTCAAACTCAACTGCTGCTTGAGCAGCACAGGTAGCATCCTTAAATTTCATGTTCCAATTGTGCCTGCCAATAGAAAATTTACCATCTCTAAGAAATGATTGCCCATGTTCCAACCTTTTATCATTGAAACCTAAGTGGCATGAATCACCATCATCAAATGCCTTGAAAGTTCTACAACAGCTCCGGCAGCTAAGCTTGCATGTTCTGCAAACTCAGCCGCTGCTTGAGTAGTAGAGGTAGCATCCTTAAATTTCATGTTCCAATTCTACCTGCCAACAGAAAAATTACCATTACCATCTCCAGGAAATGATTGCCCATGTTCCAACCTTTCATACTTGAAACCTAAGTGGCATGAACCACCATCATCAACACAATATTACCTTGAAAGTTCTACAACAGCTCTGGCAGCTAGGCTTGCATGTTCTGCAAACTCAACAGCAGCTTGAGTAGTAGAGGTAGCATCCTTAAATTTCATGTTCCAATTCTACCTGCCAACAGAAAAATTACCATTACCATCACCAGGAAATGATTGCCCATGTTCCAACCTTTCATACTTGAAACCTAAGTGGCATGAACCACTATCATCAACACAATATTACCTTGAAAGTTCTACAACAGCTCTGGCAGCTAGGCTTGCATGTTCTGCAAACTCAACAGCAGCTTGAGTAGTAGAGGTAGCATCCTTAAATTTCATGTTCCAATTCTACCTGCCAATAGAGAAATTACCATTACCATCTCCAGGAAATGATTGCCCATGTTCCAAGCTTTCATCCTTGAAACCTAAGTGGCATGAACCACCATCATCAACACAATATTGCCTTGAAATTTCTACAACAACTCTGGCAACTAGGGTTGCATGTTCTGCAAAGTCAGCCGCTGCTTGAGAAGCAGAGGTAGCATCTTTAAATTTCATGTTCAATTCTGTATACCAATAGAAAAATTACCATCTCCAGGAAATGATTGCCCATATTCCAATCTTTCATCCTTGAAACCTAAGTGGCTTGAACCACCATCATCAACACAATATTGCCTTGAAAGTTCTACAAAAGCTCTGACAGCTAGGCTTGCAAGTTCTTCAAACTCAACTGCTGCTTGAGCAGCACAGGTAGCATCCTTAAATTTCATGTTCCAATTGTGCCTGCCAATAGAAAATTTACCATCTCTAAGAAATGATTGCCCATGTTCCAACCTTTTATCCTTGAAACCTAAGTGGCATGAATCACCATCATCAAATGCCTTGAAAGTTCTACAACAGCTCTGGCAGCTAAGCTTGCATGTTCTGCAAACTCAGCCGCTGCTTGAGTAGTAGAGGTAGCATCCTTAAATTTCATGTTCCAATTCTACCTGCCAACAGAAAAATTACCATTACCATCTCCAGGAAATGATTGCCCATGTTCCAACCTTTCATACTTGAAACCTAAGTGGCATGAACCACCATCATCAACACAATATTACCTTGAAAGTTCTACAACAGCTCTGGCAGCTAGGCTTGCATGTTCTGCAAACTCAACAGCAGCTTGAGTAGTAGAGGTAGCATCCTTAAATTTCATGTTCCAATTCTACCTGCCAATAGAAAAATTACCATTACCATCTCCAGGAAATGATTGCCCATATTCCAACCTTTCAACCTTGAAACCTAAGTGGCATGAACCACCATCATCAACACAATATTACCTTGAAAGTTCTACAACAACTCTGGCAGCTAGGCTTGCATGTTCTTCAAACTCAGCCTCTGCTTGAGTAGCAGAGGTAGCATCCTTAAATTTCATGTTTCAATTCTACCTGCCAACAGAAAAATTACCATTACCATCTCCAGGAAATGATTGCCCATGTTCAAACCTTTCATACTTGAAACCTAAGTGGCATGAACCACCATCATCAACACAATATTGCCTTGAAAGTTCTACAACAACTCGTGCAACTAGGGTTGCATGTTCTGCTAACTCGGCCACTGCTTGAGAAGCAGAGGTAGCATCTTTGGGAAATGATTGCCCATATTCCAACCTTTCATCCTTGAAACCTAAGTGGCATGAACCACCACCATCAACACAGTATTGTCTTGAAAGTTCTATAACAGCTCTGACAGCTAGGCTTGAATGTTCTACAAAATCAGTCGTTGCTTGAGCAGAAGAGTTAGCATCCTTAAATTTTATGTTCCAATTCTGCCTGCCAACAGAAAAATTACCATTACCATCTCCAGGAAATGATTGCCCATGTTCCAACCTTTCATCCTTGAAACCTAAGTGGCATGAACCACCATTATCAACACAATATTGCCTTGAAAGTTCTACAATAGCTCTGGCAGCTAGGCTTGCATGTTCTGCAAACTCAACCGCTGCTTGAGTAGCAAAGGTAGCATCCTTAAATTTCATGTTCCAATTATGCCTGCCAACAGAAACATTACCATCACCATCTCCAGGAAGTGATTGCCCATGTTCCAACCTTTCATCCTTGAAACCTAAGTGGCATGAACCACCATCATCAACACAATATTGCCTTGAAAGTTCTACAACAGCTCTGGCAACTAGGGTTGCATGTTCTGCAAAGTCAGCCGCTGCTTGAGAAGCAGAGGTAGCATCTTTAAATTTCATGTTCAATTCTGCCTGCAAATAGAAAAATTACCATCTCCGGGAAATGATGGCCCATATTCCAACCTTTCATCCTTGAAACCTAAGTGGAATGAACCACCATCATCAACACAATATTGCCTTGAACGTTCTACAACAGCTCTGGCAACTAGGGTTACATGTTCTGCAAAGTCAGCCGCTGCTTGAGAAGCAGAGGTAGCATCTTTAAATTTCATGTTCAATTCTGCCTGCAAATAGAAACATTACCATCTCCAGGAAATGATTGCCCATATTCCAACTTTAATCCTTGAAACCTAAGTGGAATGAACCACCATCATCAACATAATATTGCCTTGAAAGTTCTACAACAGCTCTGATAGCTAGGCTTGCATGTTTTGCAAACTCAACCGTTGCTTGAGCAGCAGAGATAGCATCCTTAAATTTCATGTTCCAATTGTGCCTGCCAATAGAAAATTTACCATCTACAGGAAATGATTGCCCATGTTCCAACCTTTTATCCATGAAACCTCTGTGGCATGCACCACCATCATCAACACAGTATTGCCTTGAAAGTTCTACAACAGCTCTGGCATCTAGGCTTGCATGTTCTGCAAACTCAGCCGCTGCTTGAGTAGCAAAGGTAGCATCCTTAAATTTCATGTTCCAATTCTACCTGCCAACAAAAAAATTACCATTACCATCTCCAGGAAATGATTGCCCGTGTTCCAACCTTTCATCCTTGAAACCTAAGTGGCATGAACCACCATCATCAATACAATATTGCCTTGAACGTTCTACAACAGCTCTGGCAACTAGGGTTACATGTTCTGCAAAGTCAGCCGCTGCTTGAGAAGCAGAGGTAGCATCTTTAAATTTCATGTTCAATTCTGCCTGCAAATAGAAACATTACCATCTCCAGGAAAAGATTGCCCATATTCCAACTTTAATCCTTGAAACCTAAGTGGCATGAACCTCCATCATCAACACAATATTACCTTGAAAGTTCTACAACAGCTCTGGCAGCTAGGCTTGCATGTTCTGCAAACTCAACAGCTGCTTGAGTAGTAGAGGTAGCATCCTTAAATTTCATGTTCCAATTGAGCCTGCCAATAAAAAATTTACCATCTCCAGGAAATGATTGCCCATGTTCCAACCTTTTATCCTTGAAACCTCAGTGGCATGAACCACCATCATCAACACAATATTGCCTTGAAAGTTCTACAACAGCTCTTGCAGCTAGGCTTGCATTTTCTGCAAACTCAGCCGCTGCTTGAGTAGCAGAGGTAGCATCCTTAAATTTCATGTTCTAATTCTACTGCCAACAGAAAAATTACCATTACCATCTCCAGGAAAGGATTGCCCATGTTCCAACATTTCATACTTGAAACCTAAGTGGCATGAACCACCATCATCAACACAATATTGCCTTGAAAGTTCTACAACAGCTCTGGCAACTAGGGTTGCATGTTCTTCAAAGTCACCCGCTGCTTGAGAAGCAGAGGTAGCATCTTTAAATTTCATGTTCAATTCTGCCTGCAAATAGAAAAATTACCATCTCCAGGAAATGATTGCCCATATTCCAACTTTAATCCTTGAAACCTAAGTTGAATGAACCACCATCATCAATACAATATTGCCTTAAAAGTTCTACAACAGCTCTGATAGCTAGGCTTGCATGTTCGGCAAACTCAACCGTTGCTTGAGCACCAGAGGTAGCATCCTTAAATTTCATGTTCCAATTATGCCTGCCAACAGAAACATTACCATCACCATCTCCAGGAAGTGATTGCCCATGTTCCAACCTTTCATCCTTGAAACCTAAGTGGCATGAACCACCATCATCAACACAATATTGCCTTGAAAGTTCTACAACAGCTCTGGCAACTAGGGTTGCATGTTCTGCAAAGTCAGCCGCTGCTTGAGAAGCAGAGGTAGCATCTTTAAATTTCATGTTCAATTCTGCCTGCAAATAGAAAAATTACCATCTCCAGGAAATGATGGCCCATATTCCAACCTTTCATCCTTGAAACCTAAGTGGAATGAACCACCATCATCAACACAATATTGCCTTGAAAGTTCTACAACAGCTCTGATAGCTAGGCTTGCATGTTCTGCAAACTCAACCGTTGCTTGAGCAGCAGAAGTAGCATCCTTAAATTTCATGTTCCAATTGTGCCTGCCAATAGAAAATTTACCAACTCCAGTAAATGATTGCCCATGTTCCAACCTTTTATGCTTGAAACCTCAGTGGCATGAACCACCATCATCAACACAATATTGCCTTGAATGTTCTACAACAGCTCTGGCATCTAGGCTTGCATGTTCTGCAAACTCAGCCGCTGCTTGAGTAGCAAAGGTAGCATCTTTAAATTTCATGTTCCAATTCTACCTGCCAACAAAAAAATTACCATTACCATCTCCAGGAAATGATTGCCCGTGTTCCAACCTTTCATCTTTGAAACCTAAGTGGCATGAACCACCATCATCAACACAATATTGCCTTGAACGTTCTATAACAACTCTGGCAACTAGGGTTGCATGTTTTGCAAAGTCAGCCGATGCTTGAGAAGCAGAGGTAGCATCTTTAAATTTCATGTTCAATTCTGCCTGCAAATGGAAACATTACCATCTCCAGGAAATGATTGCCCATATTCCAACTTTAATCCTTGAAACCTAAGTGGAATGAACCACCATCATCAACACAATATTGCCTTGAAAGTTCTACAACAGCTCTGATAGCTAGGCTTGCATGTTCTGCAAACTCAACCGTTGCTTGAGCACCAGAGGTAGCATCCTTAAATTTCATGTTCCAATTGAGCCTGCCAATAAAAAATTTACCATCTCCAGGAAATGATTGCCCATGTTCCAACCTTTTATCCTTGAAACCTCAGTGGCATGAACCACCATCATCAACACAATATTGCCTTGAAAGTTCTACAACAGCTCTTGCAGCTAGGCTTGCATTTTTTGCAAACTCAGCCGCTACTTGAGTAGCAGAGGTAGCATCCTTAAATTTCATGTTCCAATTCTACTGCCAACAGAAAAATTACCATTACCATCTCCAGGAAAGGATTGCCCATGTTCCAACCTTTCATACTTGAAACCTAAGTGGCATGAACCACCATCATCAACACAATATTGCCTTGAAAGTTCTACAACAGCTCTGGCAACTAGGGTTGCATGTTCTTCAAAGTCAGCCGCTGCTTGAGAAGCAGAGGTAGCATCTTTAAATTTCATGTTCAATTCTGCCTGCAAATAGAAAAATTACCATCTCCAGGAAATGATTGCCCATATTCCAACTTTAATCCTTGAAACCTAAGTTGAATGAACCACCATCATCAATACAATATTGCCTTGAAAGTTCTACAACAGCTCTGATAGCTAGGCTTGTATGTTCTGCAAACTCAACCGTTGCTTGAGCACCAGAGGTAGCATCCTTAAATTTCATGTTCCAATTATGCCTGCCAACAGAAACATTACCATCACCATCTCCAGGAAATGATTGCCCATGTTCCAACCTTTCATCCTTGAAACCTAAGTGGCATGAACCACCATCATCAACACAATATTGCCTTGAAAGTTCTACAACAGCTCTGGCAACTAGGGTTGCATGTTCTGCAAAGTCAGCCACTGCTTGAGAAGCAGAGGTAGCATCTTTAAATTTCATGTTCAATTCTACCTGCAAATAGAAAAATTACCATCTCCAGGAAATGATGGCCCATATTCCAACCTTTCATCCTTGAAACCTAAGTGGAATGAACCACCATCATCAACATAATATTGCCTTGAAAGTTCTACAACAGCTCTGATAGCTAGGCTTGCATGTTCTGCAAACTCAACCGTTGCTTGAGCAGCAGAGGTAGCATCCTTAAATTTCATGCTCCAATTGTGCCTGCCAATAGAAAAATTACCATCTCCAGGAAATAATTGCCCATGTTCCAACCTTTTATCCTTGAAACCTAAGTGGCATTAACCACCATCATAAACACAATATTGCCTTGAAAGTTTTACAACAGCTCTGGCAGCTAGGCTTGCATGTTCTGCAAACTCAGCCGCTGCTTGAGTAGCAGAGGTAGCATCCTTAAATTTCATGTTCCAATTGTACTGCCAACAGAAAAATTTCCATTACCATCTCCAGGAAAGGATTGCCCATGTTCCAACCTGTCATACTTGAAACCTAAGTGGCATGAACCACCATCATCAACACAATATTGCCTTGAAAGTTCTACAACAGCTCTGGCTACTAGGGTTGCATGTTTTTCAAAGTCAGCCGCCGCTTGAGAAGCAGAGGTAGCATCTTTAAATTTCATGTTCAATTCTGCCAGCAAATAGAAAAATTACCATCTCCAGGAAATGATTGCCCATATTCCAACTTTAATCCTTGAAACCTAAGTTGAATGAACCACCATCATCAACACAATATTGCCTTGAAAGTTCTACAACAGCTCTGATAGCTAGGCTTGCATGTTCTGCAAACTCAACCGTTGCTTGAGCACCAGAGGTAGCATCCTTAAATTTCATGTTCCAATTATGCCTGCCAACAGAAACATTACCATCACCATCTCCAGGAAGTGATTGCCCATGTTCCAACCTTTCATCCTTGAAACCTAAGTGGCATGAACCACCATCATCAACACAATATTGCCTTGAAAGTTCTACAACAGCTCTGGCAACTAGGGTTGCATGTTCTGCAAAGTCAGCCACTGCTTGAGAAGCAGAGGTAGCATCTTTAAATTTCATGTTCAATTCTACCTGCAAATAGAAAAATTACCATCTCCAGGAAATGATGGCCCATATTCCAACCTTTCATCCTTGAAACCTAAGTGGAATGAACCACCATCATCAACATAATATTGCCTTGAAAGTTCTACAACAGCTCTGATAGCTAGGCTTGCATGTTCTGCAAACTCAACCGTTGCTTGAGCAGCAGAGGTAGCATCCTTAAATTTCATGCTCCAATTGTGCCTGCCAATAGAAAAATTACCATCTCCAGGAAATAATTGCCCATGTTCCAACCTTTTATCCTTGAAACCTAAGTGGCATTAACCACCATCATAAACACAATATTGCCTTGAAAGTTTTACAACAGCTCTGGCAGCTAGGCTTGCATGTTCTGCAAACTCAGCCGCTGCTTGAGTAGCAGAGGTAGCATCCTTAAATTTCATGTTCCAATTGTACTGCCAACAGAAAAATTTCCATTACCATCTCCAGGAAAGGATTGCCCATGTTCCAACCTGTCATACTTGAAACCTAAGTGGCATGAACCACCATCATCAACACAATATTGCCTTGAAAGTTCTACAACAGCTCTGGCTACTAGGGTTGCATGTTTTTCAAAGTCAGCCGCCGCTTGAGAAGCAGAGGTAGCATCTTTAAATTTCATGTTCAATTCTGCCAGCAAATAGAAAAATTACCATCTCCAGGAAATGATTGCCCATATTCCAACTTTAATCCTTGAAACCTAAGTTGAATGAACCACCATCATCAACACAATATTGCCTTGAAAGTTCTACAACAGCTCTGATAGCTAGGCTTGCATGTTCTGCAAACTCAACCGTTGCTTGAGCACCAGAGGTAGCATCCTTAAATTTCATGTTCCAATTATGCCTGCCAACAGAAACATTACCATCACCATCTCTAGGAAATGATTGCCCATGTTCCAACCTTTCATCCTTGAAACCTAAGTGGCATGAACCACCATCATCAACACAATATTGCCTTGAAAGTTCTACAACAGCTCTGGCAGCTAGGCTTGCATGTTCTGCAAACTCAGCCGCTGCTTGAGTAGCAGAGGTAGCATCCTTAAATTTCATGTTCCAATTCTACCTGCCAACAGAAAAATTGCCATTACCATCTCAAGGAAATGATAACCCATGTTCCAACCTTTCATCCTTGAAACCTAAGTGGCATGAACCACCATCATCAACACAATATTGCCTTGAAAGTTCTATAACAGCTCTGGCAGCTAGGCTTGCATGTTCTGCAAACTCAGCCGCTGCTTGAGTAGTAGAGGTAGCATCCTTAAATTTCATGTTCCAATTCTACTTGCAAACAGAAAAATTACCATTACCATCTCTAGGAAATAATTGCCCATGTTCCAACCTTTCATATTTGAAACCTAAGTGGCATGAAGCACCATCATCAACACAATATTGCCTTGAAAGTTCTACAACAGCTCTGGCAACTAGGCTTGCATGTTCTGCAAACTCAGCCGCGCTGCTTGAGTAGTAGAGGTAGCATCCTTAAATTTCATGTTCCAATTCTACATGCCAACAGAAAAATTACCACTACCATCTCCAGGAAATGATTGTCCATGTTCCAACCTTTCATACTTGAACCCTAAGTGGCATGAACCACCATCATCAACACAATATTGCCTTAAGTTCTACAACAGCTCTGGCAGCTAGGATTGCATGTTCTGCAAACTCAACCATTGCTTGAGCAGCAGAGGTAGCATCCTTCAATTTCATGTTCCAATTGTGCCTTCCAATAGAAAATTTACCATCTCCAGGAAATGATTGCCCATATTCCAACCTTTTATTCTTGAAACCTAAGTGGCATGAACCACCATCATCAACACAATATTGCCTTGAAAGTTCTACAATAGCTCTGGCAGCTAGGCTTGCATGTTCTGCAAACTCAGCCGCTGCTTGAGTAGTAGAGGTAGCATCCTTAAATTTCATGTTCCAATTCTACCTGCCAACAGAAAAATTACCATTACCATCTCCAGGAAATGATTGCCCATGTTCCAACCTTTCATTCTTGAAACCTAAGTGGCATGAACCACCATCATCAACACAATATTGCCTTGAAAGTTCTACAACAGCTCTAGCAACTTGGGTTGCATGTTCTGCAAAGTTAGCCGCTGCTTGAGCAGTAGAGGTAGCATCTTTAAATTTCATGTTCCAATTCGGCCTGCCAATAGAAAAATTACCATCTCTAGGAAATGATTGCCCATATTCCAACCGTTAATATTTGAAACCTAAGTGGAATGAACCACCATCATCAACATAATATTGCCTTGAAAGTTCTACAACAGCTCTGATAGCTAGGCTTGCATGTTCTGCAAACTCAACCGTTGCTTGAGCAGCAGAGGTAGCATCCTTAAATTTCATGCTCCAATTGTGCCTGCCAATAGAAAAGTTACCATATCCAGGAAATAATTGCCCATGTTCCAACCTTTTATCCTTGAAACCTAGGTGGCATTAACCACCATCATCAACACAATATTTCCTTGAAAGTTCTACAACAGCTCTGGCAGCTACGCTTGCATGTTTTGCAAACTCAGCCGCTGCATGAGTAGCAGAGGTAGCATCCTTAAATTTCATTCTCCAATTCTACCTCCAACAGAAAAATTACCATTACCATCTCCATGAAATGATTGCCCATGTTCCAACCTTTCATCCTTGAAACCTAAGTGGCATGAACCACCATCATCAACACAGTATTGCCTTGAAAGTTCTATAACAGCTCTGGCAGCTAGGCTTGCGTGTTCTGCGAAATCAGTCGTTGCTTGAGCAGAAGATTTAGCATCCTTAAATTTCATGTTCCAATTCTACCTGCCAACAGAAAAATCACCATTACCATCTCCAGGAAATGATTGCATGTGTTCCAACCTTTCATCCTTAAAACCTAAGTGGCATGAACCACCATCATTAACACAATATTGCCTTGAAAGTTCTACAACAGCTCTGGCAGCTGGGCTTCCATGTTTTGCAAACTCAGCCGCTGCTTGAGTAGTAGAGGTAGCATCCTTAAATTTCATGTTCCAATTCTACCAGCCAACAGAGAAATTACCATTACCATCTCCAGGAAAAGATTGCTCATGATCCAACCTTTCATCCTTGAAACCTAAGTGGCATGAACCACCATCATCAACACAATATTGCCTTAAAATTTCTACAACAACTCTGGCAACTAGGGTTGCATGTTCTGCAAAGTCAGCCGCTGCTTGAGAAGCAAAGGTAGCATCTTTAAATTTCATGTTCAATTCTGCATGCCAATAGAAAAATTACCATCTCCAGGAAATGATTGCCCATATTCCAACCTTTTATCCTTGAAACCTAAGTGGCTTGAACCACCATCATCAACACAATATTGCCTTGAAACTTCTACAAAAGCTCTGACAGCTAGGCTTGCATGTTCTTCAAACTCAACCGCTGCTTGAGCAGCACAGGTAGCATCCTTAAATTTCATGTTCCAATTGTGCCTGCCAATAGAAAATTTATCATCTCCGGGAAATGATTGCCCATGTTCCAACCTTTTATCCTTGAAACCTAAGTGGCATGAACCTCCATCATCAACACAATATTACCTTGAAAGTTCTACAACAGCTCTGGCAGCTAGGCTTGCATGTTCTGCAAACTCAACAGCTGCTTGAGTAGTAGAGGTAGCATCCTTAAATTTCATGTTCCAATTCAACCTGCCAACAGAAAAATTACCATTACCATCTCCAGGAAATGATTGCCTATATTCCAACCTTTCAACCTTGAAACCTAAGTGGCATGAACCACCATCATCAGCACAATATTACCTTGAAAGTTCTACAACAACTCTGGCAGCTATACTTGCATGTTCTTCAAACTCAGCCGCTGCTTGAGTAGCAGAGGTAGCAACCTTAAATTTCATGTTCCAATTCTTCCTGCCAACAGATAAATTACCATTACCATCTCCAGGAAATGATTGCCCATGTTCCAACCTTTCATCCTTGAAACCTAAGTGGCATGGACCACCATCATCAACACAATATTGCCTTGAAAGTTCTACAACAGCTCTAGCAGCTAGGCTTGAATGTTCTGCAAACTCAACCGCTGCTTGAGTAGCAAAGGTAGCATCCTTAAATTTCATGTTCCAATTCTACCTGCCAACAAAAAAATTACCATTACCATCTCCAGGAAATGATTGCCCGTGTTCCAACCTTTCATCCTTGAAACCTAAGTGGCATGAACCACCATCATCAACACAATATTGCCTTGAAAGTTCTACAACAGCTCTAGCAACTAGGGTTGCATGTTCTGCAAAGTCAGCCGCTGCTTGAGAAGCAGAGGTAGCATCTTTAAATTTCATGTTCAATTCTGCCTGCAAATAGAAAAATTACCATCTCCAGGAAATGATGGCCCATATTCCAACCTTTCATCCTTGAAACCTAAGTGGAATGAACCACCATCATCAACACAATATTCCCTTGAAAGTTCTACAACAGCTCTGATAGCTAGGCTTGCATGTTCTGCAAACTCAACCGTTGCTTGAGCAACAGAGGTAGCATCCTTAAATTTCATGTTCCAATTGTGCCTGCCAATAGAAAATTTACCATCTCCAGGAAATGATTGCCCATGTTCCAACCTTTTATCCTTGAAACCTCAGTGGCATGAACCACCATCATCAACACAATATTGCCTTGAAAGTTCTACAACAGCTCTGGCATCTAGGCTTGCATGTTCTGCAAACTCAGCCGCTGCTTGAGTAGCAAAGGTAGCATCCTTAAATTTCATGTTCCAATTCTACCTGCCAACGAAACAATTACCATTACCATCTCCAGGAAATGATTGCCCATGTTCCAACCTTTCATCCTTGAAACCTCAGTGGCATGAACCACCACCATCAACACAATATTGCTTTGAAAGTTCTACAATAGCTCTGGAAACTAGGGTTGCATGTTCTGCAAAGTCATCCGCTGCTTGAGAAGAAGAGGTAGCATCTTTAAATTTCATGTTCAATTCTGCCTACCAGTAGAAAAATTACAATCTCCAGGAAATGATTTCCCATATTCCAACCTTTCACCCTTGAAACCTAAGTGGGTTGAACCACCATCATCAACACAATATTGCCTTGAAAGTTCTACAACAGCTCTGACAGCTAGGCTTGTATGTTCTTCAAGCTCAACCGCTGCTTGAGCAGTAGAGTTAGCATCCTTAAATTTCATGTTCCAATTCTGCCTGCCAACTGAAAATTTACCATTACCATCTCCAGGAAATGATTGCCCATGTTCCAACCTTTCATCCGTGAAACCTAAGTGGCATGAACCACCATCATCAACACAATATTGCCTTGAAAGTTCTACAACAACTCTGGCAGCTAGGCTTGCATGTTCTGCAAATTCAGCCGCTGCTTGAGTAGCAGAGGTAGCATCCTTAAATTTCATGTTCCAATTCAACCTGCCAACAGAAAAATTACCATTACCATCTCTAGGAAATGATTGCCCATGTTCCAACCTTTCATACTTGAAACCTAAGTGGCATGAACCACCATCATCAACACAATATTTCCTTGAAAGTTCTACAACAGCTCTGGCAGCTAGGCTTGCATGTTCTGCAAACTCAGCCGCTGCTTGAGTAGTAGAGGTAGCATCCTTAAATTTCATATTCCAATTCTACCTGCCAACAGAAAAATTACCATTACCATCTTCAAGAAATTATTGCCCATGTTCCAACCTTTCATACTTGAAACCTAAGTGGCTTGAACCACCATCATCAACACAATATTGCCTTGAAAGTTTTACAACAGCTCTGGCAGCTAGGCCTGCATGTTCTGCAAAATCAGCCATTGCTTGAGCAGAAGAGTTAGAATCCTTAAATTTCATGTTCCAATTCTGCCTGCCAACAGAAAAATTACCATTACCATCTCCAGAAAATAATTGCCCATGTTCCAACCTTTCATCCTTGAAACCTAAGTGGCATGAACCACCATCATCAACACAATATTGCCTTAAATGTTTTACAACAGCTCTGGCAGCTAGGCTTGCATGTTCTGCAAACTCAGCCGTTGCTTGAGTAGCAGAGGTAGCATCCTTAAATTTCATGTTCCAATTCTACCTGCCAACAGAAAAATTACCATTAACATCTCCAGGAAATGATTGCCCATATTCCAACCTTTTATCCTTGAAACCTAAGTGGCTTGAACCACCATCATCAACACAATATTGCCTTGAAACTTCTACAAAAGCTCTGACAGCTAGGCTTGCATGTTCTTCAAACTCAACCGCTGCTTGAGCAGCACAGGTAGCATCCTTAAATTTCATGTTCCAATTGTGCCTGCCAATAGAAAATTTATCATCTCCGGGAAATGATTGCCCATGTTCCAACCTTTTATCCTTGAAACCTAAGTGGCATGAACCTCCATCATCAACACAATATTACCTTGAAAGTTCTACAACAGCTCTGGCAGCTAGGCTTGCATGTTCTGCAAACTCAACAGCTGCTTGAGTAGTAGAGGTAGCATCCTTAAATTTCATGTTCCAATTCAACCTGCCAACAGAAAAATTACCATTACCATCTCCAGGAAATGATTGCCTATATTCCAACCTTTCAACCTTGAAACCTAAGTGGCATGAACCACCATCATCAGCACAATATTACCTTGAAAGTTCTACAACAACTCTGGCAGCTATACTTGCATGTTCTTCAAACTCAGCCGCTGCTTGAGTAGCAGAGGTAGCAACCTTAAATTTCATGTTCCAATTCTTCCTGCCAACAGATAAATTACCATTACCATCTCCAGGAAATGATTGCCCATGTTCCAACCTTTCATCCTTGAAACCTAAGTGGCATGGACCACCATCATCAACACAATATTGCCTTGAAAGTTCTACAACAGCTCTAGCAGCTAGGCTTGAATGTTCTGCAAACTCAACCGCTGCTTGAGTAGCAAAGGTAGCATCCTTAAATTTCATGTTCCAATTCTACCTGCCAACAAAAAAATTACCATTACCATCTCCAGGAAATGATTGCCCGTGTTCCAACCTTTCATCCTTGAAACCTAAGTGGCATGAACCACCATCATCAACACAATATTGCCTTGAAAGTTCTACAACAGCTCTAGCAACTAGGGTTGCATGTTCTGCAAAGTCAGCCGCTGCTTGAGAAGCAGAGGTAGCATCTTTAAATTTCATGTTCAATTCTGCCTGCAAATAGAAAAATTACCATCTCCAGGAAATGATGGCCCATATTCCAACCTTTCATCCTTGAAACCTAAGTGGAATGAACCACCATCATCAACACAATATTCCCTTGAAAGTTCTACAACAGCTCTGATAGCTAGGCTTGCATGTTCTGCAAACTCAACCGTTGCTTGAGCAACAGAGGTAGCATCCTTAAATTTCATGTTCCAATTGTGCCTGCCAATAGAAAATTTACCATCTCCAGGAAATGATTGCCCATGTTCCAACCTTTTATCCTTGAAACCTCAGTGGCATGAACCACCATCATCAACACAATATTGCCTTGAAAGTTCTACAACAGCTCTGGCATCTAGGCTTGCATGTTCTGCAAACTCAGCCGCTGCTTGAGTAGCAAAGGTAGCATCCTTAAATTTCATGTTCCAATTCTACCTGCCAACGAAACAATTACCATTACCATCTCCAGGAAATGATTGCCCATGTTCCAACCTTTCATCCTTGAAACCTCAGTGGCATGAACCACCACCATCAACACAATATTGCTTTGAAAGTTCTACAACAGCTCTGGAAACTAGGGTTGCATGTTCTGCAAAGTCATCCGCTGCTTGAGAAGAAGAGGTAGCATCTTTAAATTTCATGTTCAATTCTGCCTACCAGTAGAAAAATTACAATCTCCAGGAAATGATTTCCCATATTCCAACCTTTCACCCTTGAAACCTAAGTGGGTTGAACCACCATCATCAACACAATATTGCCTTGAAAGTTCTACAACAGCTCTGACAGCTAGGCTTGCATGTTCTTCAAGCTCAACCGCTGCTTGAGCAGTAGAGTTAGCATCCTTAAATTTCATGTTCCAATTCTGCCTGCCAACTGAAAATTTACCATTACCATCTCCAGGAAATGATTGCCCATGTTCCAACCTTTCATCCGTGAAACCTAAGTGGCATGAACCACCATCATCAACACAATATTGCCTTGAAAGTTCTACAACAACTCTGGCAGCTAGGCTTGCATGTTCTGCAAATTCAGCCGCTGCTTGAGTAGCAGAGGTAGCATCCTTAAATTTCATGTTCCAATTCAACCTGCCAACAGAAAAATTACCATTACCATCTCTAGGAAATGATTGCCCATGTTCCAACCTTTCATACTTGAAACCTAAGTGGCATGAACCACCATCATCAACACAATATTGCCTTGAAAGTTCTACAACAACTCTGGCAGCTAGGCTTGCATGTTCTGCAAATTCAGCCGCTGCTTGAGTAGTAGAGGTAGCATCCTTAAATTTCATATTCCAATTCTACCTGCCAACAGAAAAATTACCATTACCATCTTCAAGAAATTATTGCCCATGTTCCAACCTTTCATACTTGAAACCTAAGTGGCTTGAACCACCATCATCAACACAATATTGCCTTGAAAGTTTTACAACAGCTCTGGCAGCTAGGCCTGCATGTTCTGCAAAATCAGCCATTGCTTGAGCAGAAGAGTTAGAATCCTTAAATTTCATGTTCCAATTCTGCCTGCCAACAGAAAAATTACCATTACCATCTCCAGAAAATAATTGCCCATGTTCCAACCTTTCATCCTTGAAACCTAAGTGGCATGAACCACCATCATCAACACAATATTGCCTTAAATGTTTTACAACAGCTCTGGCAGCTAGGCTTGCATGTTCTGCAAACTCAGCCGTTGCTTGAGTAGCAGAGGTAGCATCCTTAAATTTCATGTTCCAATTCTACCTGCCAACAGAAAAATTACCATTAACATCTCCAGGAAATGATTGCCCATGTTCCAACCTTTCATACTTGAAACATAAGTGGCATGAACCACCATCATCAACACAATATTGCCTTGAAATTTCTACAAAAGCTCTGGCAACTAGGCTTGCATGTTCTGCAAACTCAGCCGCTGCTTGAGTAGTAGAGGTAGCATCCTTAAATTTCATGTTCCAATTCTACCTGCTAACAGAAAAATTACCATTACCATCTCCAGGAAATGATTGCCCATGTTCCAACCTTTCATCCTTGAAATCTAAGTGGCATGAACCACCATCATCAACACAATATTGCCTTGAAATTTCTACAAAAGCTCTGGCAGCTAGGCTTGCATGTTCTGCAAACTCAGCCGCTGCTTGAGTAGTAGAGGTAGTATCCTTAAATTTCATGTTCCAATTCTACCTGCCAACAGAAAAATTACCATTACCATCTCCAAGAAATGATTGCCCATGTTCCAACCTTTCATTCTTGAAACCTAAGTGGCATGAACCACCATCATCAACACAATATTGCCTTGAAAGTTCTACAATAGCTCTGGCAACTAGGGTTGCATGTTCTGCAAAGTCAGCCGCTGCTAGAGAAACAGAGGTAGCATCTTTAAATTTCATGTTCAATTCTGCCTGCCAATAGAAAAATTACCATCTCCAGGAAATGATTGCCCATATTCCAACGTTTCATCCTTGAAACCTAAGTGGCATGAACCACCATCATCAACACAATATTGCCTTGAAAGTTCTATAACAGCTAGGCTTGCATGTTCTGCAAAATCAGCAGTTGCTTGAGCAGAAGAGTTAGAATCCTTAAATTTCATGTTCCAATTCTGCCTGTGAACAGAAAAATTACCATTACCATCTCCAGGAAATGATTGCCCATGTTCCAACCTTTCATCCTTGAAACCTAAGTGGCATGAACCACCATCATCAACACAAAATTTCCTTGAAAGTTCTACAACAGCTCTGGCAGCTAGGCTTGCATGTTCTGCAAACTCAACCGCTGCTTGAGTAGTAGAGGTAGCATCCTTAAATTTCATGTTCCAATTCTACCTGCCAACAGAAAAATTACCATTACCATCTCCAGGAAATGATTGCCCATGTTCCAACCTTTCATACTTGAAACCTAAGTGGCATGAACCACCATCATCAACACAATATTACCTTGAAAGGTTTACAACAGCTCTGGTAGCTAGGCTTGCATGTTCTCCAAACTCAGCCGCTGCTTGAGTAGTAGAGGTAGCATCCTTAAATTTCATGTTCTAATTCTACCAGCCAAGAGAAACATTACCATTACCATCTCCAAGAAATGATTGCCCATGTTCCAATCTTTCATACTTGAAACCTAAGTGGCATGAACCACCATCATCAACACAATATTGCCTTGAAAGTTCTACAACAGCTCTGGCAACTAGGGTTGCATGTTCTGCAAAGTCAACCGCTGCTTGAGAAGCAGAGGTAGCATCTTTAAATTTCATGTTCAATTTTGCCTGCCAATAGAAAAATTGCCAACTCCTGGAAATGATTGCCCATATTCCAACCTTTCATTCTTGAAACCTAAGTGGCATGAACCACAATCATCAACACAATATTGCCTTGAAAGTTTTACAACAGCTCTGGCAACTAGGCCTGCATGTTCTGCAAACTCAGCCGTTTCTTGAGTAGTAGGGTAGCATCCTTAAATTTCATGTTCCAATTCTACCTCCCAACAGAAAAATTACCATTACCATCTCTAGGAAATGATTGCCCATGTTCCAACATTTCATCCTTGAAACTTAAGTGGCATGAACCACCATCATCAACACAAAATTTCCTTGAAAGTTCTACCACAGCTCTGGCAGCTAGGCTTGCATGTTCTGCAAACTCAACCGCTGCTTGAGTAGTAGAGGTAGCATCCTTAAATTTCATGTTCCAATTCTACCTGCCAACAGAAAAATTACCATTACCATCTCCAGGAAATGATTGCCCATGTTCCAACCTTTCATACTTGAAACCTAAGTGGCATGAACCACCATCATCAACACAATATTGCCTTGAAAGTTCTACAACAGCTCTGGAAACTAGGGTTGCATGTTCTGCAAAGTCATCCGCTGCTTGAGAAGAAGAGGTAGCTTCATTAAATTTCATGTTAAATTCTGCCTACCAATAGAAAAATTACAATCTCTAGGAAAGGATTTCCCATATTCCAACCTTTCACCCTTGAAACCTAAGTGGCTTGAACCACCATCATCAACACAATATTGCCTTGAAAGTTCTACAACAGCTCTGACAGCTAGGCTTGCATGTTCTTCAAACTCAACCGCTGCTTGAGCAGTAGAGGTAGCATCCTTAAATTTCATGTTCCAATTCTGCCTGCCAACTGAAAATTTACCATTACCATCTCCAGGAAATGATTGCCCATGTTCCAACCTTTCATCCTTGAAAACTAAGTGGCATGAACCACCATCATCAACACAATATTGCCTTGAAAGTTCTACAACAGCTCTGGCAGCTAGGCTTGCATGTTCTGCAAATTCAGCCGCTGCTTGAGTAGCAGAGGTAGCATCCTTAAATTTCATGTTCCAATTCTACTGCCAACAAAAAAATTACCATTACCATCTCCAGGAAATGATTACCCGTGTTCCAACCTTTCATCCTTGAAACCTAAGTGGCATGAACCACCATCATCAACAGAATATTGCCTTGAACGTTCTACAACAACTCTGGTAACTAGGGTTGCATGTTCTGCAATGTCAGCCGCTGCTTGAGAAGCAGAGGTAGCATCTTTAAATTTCATGGTCAATTCTGCCTGCAAATAGAAAAATTACCATCTCCAGGAAATGATTTCCCATATTCCAACTTTAATTCTTGAAAACTAAGTGGAATGAACCACCATCATCAAAACAATATTGCCTTGAAAGTTCTACAACAGCTCTGATAGCTAGGCTTGCATGTTCTGCAAACTCAACCGTTGCTTGAGCACCAGAGGTAGCATCCTTAAATTTCATGTTCTAATTGTGCCTGCCAATAGAAAATTTACCATCTCCAGGAAATGATTGCCCATGTTCCAACCTTTCATCCTTGAAACCTCAGTGGCATGAACCACCACCATCAACACAATATTGCCTTGAAAGTTCTACAACAGCTCTGGCAGCTAGGCTTGCATATTCTGCAAACTCAGCCGCTGCTTGAGTAGTAGAGGTAGCATCCTTAAATTTTATGTTCCAATTCTACTGCCAACAAAAGAATTACCATTACCATCTCCAGGAAAGGATTGCCCATGTTCCAACCTTTCATACTTGAAACCTAAGTGGCATGAACCACCATCATCAACAAAATATTGCCTTGAAAGTTCTACAACAGCTCTGGAAACTAGGGTTGCATGTTCTGCAAAGTCATCCGCTGCTTGAGAAGAAGAGGTAGTAACTTTAAATTTCATGTTCAATTCTGCCTACCAATAGAAAAATTACAATCTCCAGGAAATGATTTCCCATATTCCAACCTTTCACCCTTGAAACCTAAGTGGCTTGAACCACCATCATCAACACAATATTGCCTTGAAAGTTCTACAACAGCTCTGACAGCTAGGCTTGCATGTTCTTCAAACTCAACCGCTGCTTGAGCAGTAGAGGTAGCATCCTTAAATTTCATGTTCCAATTCTGCCTGCCAACTGAAAATTTACCATTACCATCTCCAGGAAATGATTGCCCATGTTCCAACCTTTCATCCTTGAAACCTAAGTGGCATGAACCACCATCATCAACACAATATTGCCTTGAAAGTTCTACAACAGCTCTGGCAGCTAGGCTTGCATGTTCTGCAAATTCAGCCGCTGCTTGAGTAGCAGAGGTAGCTTCCTTAAATTTCATTTTCCAATTCTACCTGCCAACAGAAAAATTACCATTACCATCTCCAGGAAATGATTGCCCATGTTCCAACCTTTCATACTTGAAACCTAAGTGGCATGAACCACCATCATCAAAACAATATTGCCTTGAAAGTTCTACAACAGCTCTGGCAGCCAGGCTTGCATGTTCTGCAAACTCAGCCGCTGCTTGAGTAGTAGAGGTAGCATCCTTAAATTTCATATTCCAATTCTACCTGCCAACAGAAAAATTACCATTACCATCTTCAGGAAATGATTGCCCATGTTCCAACCTTTCATACTTGAAACCTAAGTGGCTTGAACCACCATCATCAGCACAATATTACCTTGAAAGTTCTACAACAACTCTGGCAGCTATACTTGCATGTTCTTCAAACTCAGCCGCTGCTTGAGTAGCAGAGGTAGCAACCTTAAATTTCATGTTCCAATTCTGCCTGCCAACAGAAAAATTACCATTACCATCTCCAGAAAATAATTGCCCATGTTCCAACCTTTCATCCTTGAAACCTAAGTGGCATGAACCACCATCATTAACACAATATTACCTTGAATGTTTTAGAACAGCTCTGGCAGCTAGGCTTGCATGTTCTGCAAACTCAGCCGTTGCTTGAGTAGCAGAGGTAGCATCCTTAAATTTCATGTTCCTATTCTACCTGCCAACAGAAAAATTACCATTAACATCTCCAGGAAATGATTGCCCATGTTCCAACCTTTCATACTTGAAACCTAAGTGGCATGAACCACCATCATCAACACAATATTGCCTTGAAATTTATACAAAAGCTCTGGCAACTAGGCTTGCATGTTCTGCAAACTCAGCCGCTGCTTGAGTAGTAGAGGTAGCATCCTTAAATTTCATGTTCCAATTCTACCTGCTAACAGAAAAATTACCATTACCATCTCTAGGAAATGATTGCCCATGTTCCAACATTTCATCATTGAAACCTAAGTGGCATGAACCACCATCATCAACACAAAATTTCCTTGAAAGTTCTACAACAGCTCTGGCAGCTAGGCTTGCATGTTCTGCAAACTCAACCGCTGCTTGAGTAGTAGAGGTAGCATCCTTAAATTTCATGTTCCAATTCTACCTGCCAACAGAAAAATTATCATTACCATCTCCAGGAAATGATTGCCCATGTTCCAACCTTTCATACTTGAAACCTAAGTGGCATGAACCACCATCATCAACACAATATTGCCTTGAAAGTTCTACAACAGCTCTGGAAACTAGGGTTGCATGTTCTGCAAAGTCAGCCGCTGCTAGAGAAGCAGAGGTAGCATCTTTAAATTTCATGTTCAATTCTGCCTGCCAATAGAAAAATTACCATCTCCAGGAAATGATTGCCCATATTCCAACGTTTCATCCTTGAAACCTAAGTGGCATGAACCACCATTGCCTTGAAAGTTCTGCAACAGCTCTGACAGCTAGGCTTGCATGTTCTTCAAACTCAACCGCTGCATGAGCAGTAGAGGTAGCATCCTTAAATTTCATGTTCCAATTCTGCCTGCCAACTGAAAATTTACCATTACCGTCTCCAGGAAATGATTGCCCATGTTCCAACCTTTCATCCTTAAAACCTAAGTGGCATGAACCACCATCATCAACACAATATTGCCTTGAAAGTTCTACAACAGCTCTGGCAGCTAGGCTTACATGTTCTGCAAATTCAGCCGCTGCTTGAGTAGCAGAGGGTAGCATCCTTAAATTTCATGTTCCAATTCTACCTGCCAACAGAAAAATTACCATTACCATCTCCACGAAATGATTGCCCATGTTCCAACCTTTCATACTTGAAACCTAAGTGGCATGAACCACCATCATCAACACAATATTGCCTTGAAAGTTCTACAACAGCTCTGGCAACTAGGCTTGCATATTCTGCAAACTCAGCCGCTGCTTGAGTGGTAGAGGTAGCATCCTTAAATTTCATATTCCAATTCTACCTGCCAACAGAAAAATTACCATTACCATCTTCAGGAAATGATTGCCCATGTTCCAACCTTTCATACTTGAAACCTAAGTGGCTTCAACCACCATCATCAACACAATATTGCCTTGAAAGTTTTACAATAGCTCTGGCAGCTAGGCCTGCATGTTCTGCAAAATCAGCCATTGCTTGAGCAGAAGAGTTAGAATCCTTAAATTTCATGTTCCAATTCTGCCTGCCAACAGAAAAATTACCATTACCATCTCCAGAAAATAATTGCCCATGTTCCAACCTTTCATCCTTGAAACCTAAGTGGCATGAACCACCATCATCAACACAATATTGCCTTGAATGTTTTACAACAGCTATGGCAGCTAGGCTTACATGTTCTGCAAACTCTGCAGTTGCTTGAGTAGCAGAGGTAGCATCCTTAAATTTCATGTTCCAATTCTACCTGCCAACAGAAAAATTACCATTAACATCTCCAGGAAATGATTGCCCATGTTCCAACCTTTCATACTTGAAACCTAAGTGGCATGAACCACCATCATCAACACAATATTGCCTTGAAATTTCTACAAAAGCTCTGGCAACTAGGCTTGCATGTTCTGCAAACTCAGCCGCTGCTTGAGTAGTAGAGGTAGCATCCTTAAATTTCATGTTCCAATTCTACCTGCTAACAGAAAAATTACCATTACCATCTCCAGGAAATGATTGCCCATGTTCCAACCTTTTATCCTTGAACCCTAAGTGGCATGAACCACCATCATCAACACAATATTGCCTTGAAATTTCTACAAAAGCTCTGGTAGCTAGGCTTGCATGTTCTGCAAACTCAGCCGCTGCTTGAGTAGTAGAGGTAGTATCCTTAAATTTCATGTTCCAATTCTACCTGCCAACAGAAAAATTACCATTACCATCTCCAGGAAATGATTGCCCATGTTCCAACCTTTCATCCTTGAAACCTAAGTGGCATGAATCACCATCATCAACACAATATTGCCTTGAAAGTTCTACAACAGCTCTGGCAGCTAGGCTTGCATGTTCTGCAAATTCAGCCGCTGCTTGAGTAGCAGAGGTAGCATCCTTAAATTTCATGTTCCAATTCTACCTGCCAACAGTAAAAATTACCATTACCATCTCCACGAAATGATTGCCCATGTTCCAACCTTTCATACTTGAAACCGAAGTGGCATGAACCACCATCATCAACAAAATATTGCCTTGAAAGTTCTACAACAGCTCTGACAGCTAGGCTTGCATATTCTGCAAACTCAGCCGCTGCTTGAGTGGTAGAGGTAGCATCCTTAAATTTCCTATTCCAATTCTACCTGCCAACAGAAAAATTACCATTAGCATCTTCAGGAAATGATTGCCCATGTTCCAACCTTTCATACTTGAAACCTAAGTGGCTTGAACCACCATCATCAACACAATATTGCCTTGAAAGTTTTACAATAGCTCTGGCAGCTAGGCCTGCATGTTCTGCAAAATCAGCCGTTGCTTGAGCAGAAGAGTTAGAATCCTTAAATTTCATGTTCCAATTCTGCCTGCCAACAGAAAAATTACCATTACCATCTCCAGAAAATAATTGCCCATGTTCCAACCTTTCATCCTTGAAACCTAAGTGGCATGAACCACCATCATCAACACAATATTGCCTTGAATGTTTTACAACAGCTCTAGCAGCTAGGCTTACATGTTCTGCAAACTCAGCCGTTGCTTGAGTAGCAGAGGTAGCATCCTTAAATTTCATGTTCCAATTCTACCTGCCAACAGAAAAATTACCATTAACATCTCCAGGAAATGATTGCCCATGTTCCAACCTTTCATACTTGAAACCTAAGTGGCATGAACCACCATCATCAACACAATATTGCCTTGAAATTTCTACAAAAGCTCTGGCAACTAGGCTTGCATGTTCTGCAAACTCAGCCGCTGCTTGAGTAGTAGAGGTAGCATCCTTAAATTTCATGTTCCAATTCTACCTGCTAACAGAAAAATTACCATTACCATCTCCAGGAAATGATTGCCCATGTTCCAACCTTTCATCCTTGAAACCTAAGTGGCATGAACCACCATCATCAACACAATATTGCCTTGAAATTTCTACAAAAGCTCTGGTAGCTAGGCTTGCATGTTCTGCAAACTCAGCCGCTGCTTGAGTAGTAGAGGTAGTATCCTTAAATTTCATGTTCCAATTCTACCTGCCAACAGAAAAATTACCATTACCATCTCCAAGAAATGATTGCCCATGTTCCAACCTTTCATTCTTGAAACCTAAGTGGCATGAACCACCATCATCAACACAATATTGCCTTGAAAGTTCTACAATAGCTCTGGCAATTAGGGTTGCATGTTCTGCAAAGTCAGCCGCTGCTAGAGAAGCAGAGGTAGCATCTTTAAATTTCATGTTCAATTCTGCCTGCCAATAGAAAAATTACCATCTCCAGGAAATGATTGCCCATATTCCAACGTTTCATCCTTGAAACCTAAGTGGCATGAACCACCATCATCAACATAGTATTGCCTTGAAAGTTCTCTAATAGCTAGGCTTGCATGTTCTGCAAAATCAGCAGTTGCTTGAGCAGAAGAGTTAGAATCCTTAAATTTCATGTTCCAATTCTGCCTGCCAACAGAAAAATTACCATTACCATCTCCAGGAAATGATTGCCCATGTTCCAACCTTTCATCCTTGAAACCTAAGTGGCATGAACCACCATCATCAACATAAAATTTCCTTGAAAGTTCTACAACAGCTCTGGCAGCTAGGCTTGCATGTTCTGCAAACTCAACTGCTGCTTGAGTAGTAGAGGTAGCATCCTTAAATTTCATGTTCCAATTCTACCTGCCAACAGAAAAATTACCATTACCATCTCCAGGAAATGATTGCCCATGTTCCAACCTTTCATACTTGAAACCTAAGTGGCATGAACCACCATCATCAACACAATATTGCCTTGAAAGGTTTACAATAGCTCTGGTAGCTAGGCTTGCATGTTCTGCAAACTCAGCCGCTGCTTGAGTAGTAGAGGTAGCATCCCTAAATTTCATGTTCTAATTCTACCAGCCAACAAAAACATTACCATTACCATCTCCAAGAAATGATTGCCCATGTACCAACCTTTCATACTTGAAACCTAAGTGACATGAACCACCATCATCAACACAATATTGCCTTGAAAGTTCTACAATAGCTCTGGCAACTAGGGTTGCATGTTCTGCAAAGTCAACCGCTGCTTGAGAAGCAGAGGTAGCATCTTTAAATTTCATGTTCAATTCTGCCTGCCAATAGAAAAATTGCCATCTCCTGGAAATGATTGCCCATATTCCAACTTTTTATTCTTGAAACATAAGTGGCACTAACCACCATCATCAACACAATATTGCCTTGAAAGTTTTACAACAGCTCTGGCAGCTAGGCCTGCATGTTCTGCAAACTCAGCCGTTTCTTGAGTAGTAGGGTAGCATCCTTAAATTTCATGTTCCAATTCTACCTGCCAACAGAAAAATTACCATTACCATCTCTAGGAAATGATTGCCCATGTTCCAACATTTAATCCTTGAAACCTAAGTGGCATGAACCACCATCATCAACACAAAATTTCCTTGAAAGTTCTACAACAGCTCTGGCAGCTAGGCTTGCATGTTCTGCAAACTCAACCGCTGCTTGAGTAGTAGAGGTAGCATCCTTAAATTTCATGTTCCAATTCTACCTGCCAACAGAAAAATTACCATTACCATCTCCAGGAAATGATTGCCCATGTTCCAACCTTTCATACTTGAAACCTAAGTGGCATGAACCACCATCATCAACACAATATTACCTTGAAAGGTTTACAACAGCTCTGGTAGCTAGGCTTGCATGTTCTGCAAACTCAGCCGCTGCTTGAGTAGTAGAGGTAGCATCCTTAAATTTCATGTTCTAATTCTACCTGCCAACAGAAACATTACCATTACCATCTCCAAGAAATGATTGCCCATGTTCCAACCTTTCATACTTGAAACCTAAGTGGCATGAACCACCATCATCAACACAATATTGCCTTGAAAGTTCTACAACAGCTCTGGCAACTAGGGTTGCATGTTCTGCAAAGTCAGCCGCTGCTTGAGAAGCAGAGGTAGCATCTTTAAATTTCATGTTTAATTCTGCCTGCCAATATAAAAATTGCCATCTCCTGGAAATGATTGCCCATATTCCAACCTTTCATCCTTGAAACCTAAGTGGCATGAACCACCATCATCAACACAATATTGCCTTGAAAGTTTTACAACAGCTCTGGCAGCTAGGCCTGCATGTTCTGCAAACTCAGCCGTTTCTTGAGTAGTAGAGGTAGCATCCTTAAATTTCATGTTTCAATTCTACCTGCCAACAGAAAAATTACCATTACCATCTCCAGGAAATGATTGCCCATGTTCCAACCTTTTATACTTGAAACCTAAGTTGCATGAACCACCATCATCAACACAATATTACCTTGAAAGTTTTACAACAGCTCTGGCAGCTAGGCTTGCTTGTTCTGCAAATTCAGCCGCTGCTTGAGTAGTAGAGGTAGCATCCTTAAATTTCATGTTCCAATTTTACCTGCCAATAGAAAAATTACCATTACCATCTCCAGGAAATGATTGCCCATGTTCCAACCTTTCATTCTTGAAACCTAAGTGGTATGAACCACCATCATCAACATAATATTGCCTTGAAAGTTCTACAATAGCTCTGGCAACTAGGGTTGCATGTTCTGCAAAGTCAGCCGCTGCTAGAGAAGCAGAGGTAGCATCTTTAAATTTCATGTTCAATTCTACCTGCCAATAGAAAAATTACCATCTGCAGGAAATGATTGCCCATATTCCAACCTTTCATCCTTGAAACCTAAGTGGCATGAACCACCATCATCAACATAGTATTGCCTTGAAAGTTCTATAACAGCTAGGCTTGCATGTTCTGCAAACTCAGTCGTTGCTTGAGCAGAAGAGTTAGAATCCTTAAATTTCATGTTCCAATTCTGCCTGCCAACAAAAAAATTACCATTACCATCTCCAGGAAATGATTGCCCATGTTCCAACCTTTCATCCTTTAAACCTAAGTGGCATGAACCACCATCATCAACACAATATTACCTTTAAAGTTTTACAACAGCTCTGGCAGCTAGGCTTGCATGTTCTACAAATTCAGCCGCTGCTTGAGTAGCAGAGGCAGCATCCTTAAATTTCATGTTCCAATTCTACCTGCCAATAGAAAAATTACCATTACCATCTCCAGGAAATGATTGCCCATGTTCCAACCTTTCATACTTGAAACCTAAGTGGCATGAACCACCATCATCAACACAATATTGCCTTGAAATTTCTACAAAAGCTCTGGCAACTAGGCTTGCATGTTCTGCAAACTCAGCCGCTGCTTGAGTAGTAGAGGTAGCATCCTTAAATTTCATGTTCCAATTCTACCTGCCAACAGAAAAATTACCATTACCATCTCCAGGAAATTATTGCCCATGTTCCAACCTTTCATCCTTGAAACCTAAGTGGCATGAACCACCATCATCAACACAATATGACCTTGAAATTTCTACAAAAGCTCTGGCAGCTAGGCTTACATGTTCTGCAAACTCAGCCGCTGCTTGAGTAGTAGAGGTAGTATCCTTAAATTTCATGTTCCAATTCTACCTGCCAACAGAAAAATTACCATTACCATCTCCAAGAAATGATTGCCCATGTTCCAACCTTTCATTCTTGAAACCTAAGTGGTATGAACCACCATCATCAACACAATATTGCCTTGAAAGTTCTACAATAGATCTGGCAACTAGGGTTGCATGTTCTGCAAAGTCAGTCGCTGCTAGAGAAGCAGAGGTAGCATATTTAAATTTCATGTTCAATTCTGCCTGCCAATAGAAAAATTACCATCTGCAGGAAATGATTGCCTATATTCCAACCTTTCATCCTTGAAACCTAAGTGGCATGAACCACCATCATCAACACAGTATTGCCTTGAAAGTTCTATAACAGCTAGGCTTGCATGTTCTGCAAACTCAGTCGTTGCTTGAGCAGAAGAGTTAGAATCCTTAAATTTCATGTTCCAATTCTGCCTGCCAACAAAACAATTACCATTACTATCTCCAGGAAATGATTGCCCATGTTCCAACCTTTCATCCTTGAAACCTAAGTGGCATGAACCACCATCATTAACACAAAATTACATTTAAAGTTTTACAACAGCTCTGGCAGCTAGGCTTGCATATTCTGCAAATTCAGCCGCTGCTTGAGTAGCAGAGGTAGCATCCTTAAATTTCATGTTCCAATTCTACCTGCCAACAGAAAAATTACCATTACCATCTCCAGGAAATGATTGCCCATGTTCCAACCTTTCATACTAGAAACCTAAGTGGCATGAACCACCATCATCAACACAATATTGCCTTGAAATTTCTACAAAAGCTCTGGCAACTAGGCTTGCATGTTCTGCAAACTCAGCCGCTGCTTGAGTAGTAGAGGTAGCATCCTTAAATTTCATGTTCCAATTCTACCTGCTAACAGAAAAATTACCATTACCATCTCCAGGAAATGATTGCCCATGTTCCAACCTTTCATACTTGAAACCTAAGTGGCATGAACCACCATCATCAACACAATATTGCCTTGGAATTTCTACAAAAGCTCTGGCAACTAGGCTTGCATGTTCTGCAAACTCAGTCGCTGCTTGAGTAGTAGAGGTAGCATCCTTAAATTTCATGTTCCAATTCTACCTGCCAACACAAAAATTACCATTACCATCTCCAGGAAATTATTGCCCATGTTCCAACCTTTCATCCTTGAAACCTAAGTGGCATGAACCACCATCATCAACACAATATGGCCTTGAAATTTCTACAAAAGCTCTGGCAGCTAGGCTTGCATGTTCTGCAAACTCAGCCGCTGCTTGAGTAGTAGAGGTAGTATCCTTAAATTTCATGTTCCAATTCTACCTGCCAATAGAAAAATTACCATTACCATCACCAAGAAATGATTGCCCATGTTCCAACCTTTCATTCTTGAAACCTAAGTGGTATGAACCACCATCATCAACACAATATTGCCTTAAAAGTTCTACAATAGCTCTGGTAACTAGGGTTGCATGTTCTGCAAAGTCAGCCGCTGCTAGAGAAGCAGAGGTAGCATCTTTAAATTTCATGTTCAATTCTACCTGCCAATAGAAAAATTACCATCTGCAGGAAATGATTACCCATATTCCAACCTTTCATCCTTGAAACCTAAGTGGCATGAACCACCATCATCAACA
The DNA here is from genome assembly GCF_000390325.3 of Nicotiana tomentosiformis. Classification (NCBI taxonomy): domain Eukaryota; kingdom Viridiplantae; phylum Streptophyta; class Magnoliopsida; order Solanales; family Solanaceae; genus Nicotiana; species Nicotiana tomentosiformis. The sequence continues at coordinate 543,236 of NW_027174575.1, forward strand.
CAGTATTGCCTTGAAAGTTCTATAACAGCTAGGCTTGCATGTTCTGTAAAATCAGTCGTTGCTTGAGCAGAAGAGTTAGAATCCTTAAATTTCATGTTCCAATTCTGCCTGCCAACAGAAAAATTACCATTACCATCTCCAGGAAATAATTGCCCATGTTCCAACCTTTCATCCTTGAAACCTAAGTGGCATGAACCACCATCATCAACACAATATTGCCTTGAAAGTTCTACAACAGCTCTGGCAGCTAGGCTTGCATGTTCTGCAAACTCAACCGCTGCTTGAGTAGTAGAGGTAGCATCCTTAAATTTCATGTTCCAATTCTACCTGCCAACAGAAAAATTACCATTACCATCTCCAGGAAATGATTGCCCATGTTCCAACCTTTCATACTTGAAACCTAAGTGGCATGAACCACCATCATCAACACAATATTACCTTGAAAGGTTTACAATAGCTCTAGCAGCTAGGCTTGCATGTTCTGCAAACTCAGCCGCTGCTTGAGTAGTAGAGGTAGCATCCTTAAATTTCATGTTCCAATTCTACCTGCCAACAAAAAATTACCATTACCATCTCCAAGAAATGATTGCCCATGTTCCAACCTTTCATTCTTGAAACCTAAGTGGCATGAACCACCATCATCAACACAATATTGCCTTGAAAGTTCTACAACCGCTCTGGCAACTAGGGTTGCATGTTCTGCAAAGTCAGCCGCTGCTTGAAAAGCAGAGGTAGCATCTTTAAATTTCATGTTCAATTCTGCCTGCCAATAGAAAAATTGCCATCTTCTGGAAATGATTGCCCATATTCCAACCTTTCATCCTTGAACCCTAAGTGGCATGAACCACCATCATCAATACATTATTGCCTTGAAAGTTCTATAACAGCTCTGACAGCTAGGCTTGCATGTTCTGCAAAATCAGCCGTTGCTTGAGCAGAAGAGTTAGAATCCTTAAATTTCATGTTCCAATTCTGCCTGCCAATAGAAAAATTACCATTACCATCTCCAGGAAATGATTGCCCATGTTCCAACCTTTCATCCTTGAAACCTAAGTGGTATGAACCACCATCATCAACACAATATTGCCTTGAAAGTTTTACAACAGCTCTGGCAGCTAGGCTTGCATGTTCTGCAAAATCAGCCGTTGCTTGAGCAGAAGAGTTAGAATCCTTAAATTTCATGTTCCAATTCTGCCTGCCAACAGAAAAATTACCATTACCATCTCCAGGAAATGATTGCCCATGTTCCAACCTTTCAACCTTGAAACCTAAGTGGCATTAACCACTATCATCAGCACAATATTGCCTTGAAAGTTCTACAACAGCTCTGGCAGTTAGGCTTGCATGTTCTGCAAACTCAACCGCTGCTTGAGTAGTAGAGGTAGCATCCTTAAATTTCATATTCCAATTCTACCTGCCAACAGAAAAATTACCATTACCATCTCCAGGAAATGATTGCCCATGTTCCAACCTTTCATGCTTGAAACCTAAGTGGCATGAACCACCATCATCAACACAATATTGCCTTGAAATTTCTACAAAAGCTCTGGCAACTAGGCTTGCATGTTCTGCAAACTCAGCCGCTGCTTGAGTAGTAGAGGTAGCATCCTTAAATTTCATGTTCCAATTCTACCTGCCAACACAAAAATTACCATTACCATCTCCAGGAAATGATTGCCCATGTTCCAACCTTTCATCCTTGAAAACTAAGTGGCATGAACCACCATCATCAACACAATATTGCCTTAAAATTTCTACAAAAGCTCTGGCAGCTAGGCTTGCATGTTCTGCAAACTCAGCCGCTGCTTGAGTAGTAGAGGTAGTATCCTTAAATTTCATGTTCCAATTCTACCTGCCAACAGAAAAATTACCATTGCCATCTCCAAGAAATGATTGCCCATGTTCCAATCTTTCATTCTTGAAACCTAAGTGGCATGAACCACCATCATCAACACAATATAGCCTTTAAAGTTCTACAATAGCTCTGGCAACTAGGGTTGCATGTTCTGCAAAGTCAGCCGTTGCTAGAGAAGCAGAGATAGCATCTTTAAATTTCATGTTCAATTCTTCCTGCCAATAGAAAAATTACCATCTCCAGTAAATGATCGCTCATATTCCAACCTTTCATCCTTGAAACCTAAGTGGCGTGAACCACCATCATCAACACAGTATTGCCTAGAAATTTCTATAACAGCTAGGCTTGCATGTTCTGCAAAATCAGCCGTTGCTTGAGCAGAAGAGTTAGAATCCTTAAATTTCATGTTCCAATTCTGCCTGCCAATAGAAAAATTACCATTACCATCTCCAGGAAATGATTGCCCATGTTCCAACCTTTCATCCTTGAAACCTAAGTGGCATTAACCACCATCATCAACACAATATTGCCTTGAAAGTTCTATAACAGCTCTGGCAGCTAGGCTTGCATGTTCTGCAAACTCAACGGCTGCTTGAGTAGTAGAGGTAGCATCCTTAAATTTCATGTTCCAATTTTACCTGCCAACAGAAAAATTACCATTACCATCTCCAGGAAATGATTGCCCATGTTCCAACCTTTCATACTTGAAACCTAAGTGGCATGAACCACCATCATCAACAAAATATTACCTTGAAAGGTTTACAACAGCTCTGGCAGCTAGGCTTGCATGTTCTGCAAACTCAGCCGCTGCTTGAGTAGTAGAGGTAGCATCCTTAAATTTCATGTTTCAATTCTACCTACCAACAGAAAAATTACCATTACCATCTCCAAGAAATGATTGCCCATGTTCCAACCTTTTATACTTGAAACCTAAGTGGCATGAACCACCATCATCAACAAAATATTGCCTTGAAAGTTCTACAACAGCTCTGGCAACTAGGGTTGCATGTTCTGCAATGTCAGCCGCTGCTTGAGAAGCAGAGGTAGCATCTTTAAATTTCATGTTCAATTCTGCCTGCCAATAGAAAAATTGCCATCTCCTGGAAATGATTGCCCATATTCCAACCTTTCATCCTTGAAACCTAAGTGGCATGAACCACCATCATCAACACAGTATTGCCTTGAAAGTTCTATAACAGCTCTGACAGCTAGGCTTGCATGTTCTACAAAATCAGCCGTTGCTTGAGCAGAAGAGTTAGAATCCTTAAATTTCATGGTCCAATTCTGCCTCCCAACAAAAAAATTACCATTACCTTCTCCAGGAAATGATTGCCCATGTTCCAACCTTTCATCCTTGCAACTAAGTGGCATGAACCACCATCATCAACACAATATTGCCTTGAAAGTTCTACAACAGCTCTGGCAGCTAGGCTTGCATGTTCTGCAAACTCAACCGCTGCTTGAGTAGCAAAGGTAGCATCCTTAAATTTCATGTTCCAATTCTACCTGCCAACAAAAAAATTACCATTACCATCTCCAGGAAATGAGTGCCCATGTTCCAACCTTTCATCCTTGAAACCTAAGTGGCATGAACCACCATCATCAACACAATATTGCCTTGAAAGTTCTACAACAGCTCTGGCAACTAGGGTTGCATGTTCTGCAAAGTCAGCCGCTGCTTGAGAAGCAGAGGTAGCATCTTTCAATTTTATGTTCAATTCTGCCTGCAAATAGAAAAATTACCATCTCCAGGAAATGATTGCCCATATTCCAACCTTTCATCCTTGAAACCTAAGTGGAATGAACCACCATCATCGACAAAATATTGCCTTGAAAGTTCTACAACAACTCTGATAGCTAAGCTTGCATGTTCTACAAACTCAACCGTTGCTTGAGCAGCAAAGTTAGCATCCTTAAATTTCATGTTCCAATTGTGCGTGCCAATAGAAAATTTACCATCTCCAGGAAATGATTGCCCATGTTCCAACCTTTTATCCTTGAAACCTAAGTGGCATGAACCACCATCATCAACACAATATTGCCTTGAAAGTTCTACAACAGCTCTGGCAGCTAGGCTTGCATGTTCTGCAAACTTAGCCACTGCTTGAGCAGCAGCGGTAGCATCCTTAAATTTCATGTTCCAATTCTGCCTGCCAACGGAAAAATTACCATTACCATCTCTAGGAAATGATAGCCCATGTTCCAACAATTCATTCTTGAAACTTAAGTGGCATGAACCACCATAGTCAACACAATATTGCCTAGAATGTTCTCCAACAGCTCTAGCAGCTAGGCTTGCATGTTCTGCAAACTCAGCCGCTGCTTGTGCAGCAGAGGCAGCATCATTAAATTTCATGTTCCAATTCTGCCTGCCAACAGAAAAATTACCATTACCATCTCCAGGAAATGATTGCCCATGTTCCAACCTTTCATCCTTGAAACCTAAGTGGCATTAACCACCAACATCAACACAATATTGCCTTGAAAGTTCTACAACAGCTCTGATAGCTAAGCTTGCATGTTCTACAAACTCAGCCGTTGCTTGAGCAGCAGAGTTAGCATCCTTAAATTTCATGTTCCAATTGTGCGTGCCAATAGAAAATTTACCATCTCCAGGAAATGATTGCCCATGTTCCAACCTTTTATCCTTGAAACCTAAGTGGCATGAACCACGATCATCAACGCAATATTGCCTTGAAAGTTCTACAACATCTCTGGCAGCTAGGCTTGCATATTCTACAAACTTAGCCGCTGCTTGAGCAGCAGCGGTAGCATCCTTAAATTTCATGTTCCAATTCTGCCTGCCAACGGAATAATTACCATTACCATCTCAAGGAAATGATAGCCCATGTTCCAACCATTCATTCTTGAAACATAAGTGGCATGAACCACCATAGTCAACACAATATTGCCTAGAATGTTCTCAAACAGCTCTAGCAGCTAGGCTTGCATGTTTTGCAAACTCAGCCGCTGCTTGTGCAGCAGAGGCAGCATCATTAAATTTCATGTTCCAATTCTGCCTGCCAACAGAAAAATTACCATTACCATCTCCAGGAAATGATTGCCCATGTTCCAACCTTTCATCCTTGAAACCTAAGTGGCTTGAACCACCATCATCAACACAATATTGCCTTGAAAGTTCTATAACAGCTCTGGCAACTAGGGTTGCATGTTCTGCAAAGTCAGCCGCTGCTTGAGAAGCAGAGGTAGCATCTTTCAATTTTATGTTCAATTCTGCCTGCAAATAGAAAAATTACCATCTCCAGGAAATGATTGCCCACATTCCAACCTTTCATCCTTGAAACCTAAGTGGAATGAACCACCATCATCAACAAAATATTGCCTTGAAAGTTCTACAACAGCTCTGATAGCTAAGCTTGCATGTTCTACAAACTCAGCCGTTGCTTGAGCAGCAGAGTTAGCATCCTTAAATTTCATGTTCCAATTGTGCGTGCCAATAGAAAATTTACCATCTCCAAGAAATGATTGCCCATGTTCCAACCTTTTATCCTTGAAACCTAAGTGGCATGAACCACCATCATCACCACAATATTGCCTTGAAAGTTCTACAACAGCTCTGGCAGCTAGGCTTGCATATTCTGCAAACTTAGCCGCTGCTTGAGCAGCAGCGGTAGCATCCTTAAATTTCATGTTCCAATTCTGCCTGCCAACGGAATAATTACCATTACCATCTCCAGGAAATGATAGCCCATGTTCCAACCATTCATTCTTGAAACCTAAGTGGCATGAACCACCATAGTCAACACAATATTGCCTAGAATGTTCTCAAACAGCTCTAGCAGCTAGGCTTGCATGTTTTGCAAACTCAGCCGCTGCTTGTGCAGCAGAGGCAGCATCATTAAAGTTCATGTTCCAATTCTGCCTGCCACCAGAAAAATTACCATTACCATCTCTAGGAAATGATTACCCATGTTCCAACCTTTTATCCTTGCAACATAAGTGGCATGAACCACCATCATCAACACAATATTACCTTGAAAGTTCTACAACAGCTCTGGCAGCTAGGGTTGCATGTTCTGCAAAGTTAGCCGCCGCTTGAGAAGCATAGGTAGCATCTTTAAATTTCATGTTCAATTCTGCCTGCCAATAGAAAAATTACCATTACCATCTCCAGGAAATGATTACCCATGTTCCAACCTTTCATACTTGAAACCTAAGTGGCATGAACCACCATCATCAACAGAATATTGCCTTGAAAGTTCTACAACAACTCTGGCAACTAGGGTTGCATGTACTGCAAAGTCAGCCGCCACTTGAGAAGCATAGGTAGCATCTTTAAATTTCATGTTCCATTCTGCCTGCCAATAGAAAATTTACCATCTCCAGGAAATGATTACCCATGTTCCAACCTTGTATCCTTGAAACCTAAGTGGCATGAACCACCTTCATAAACACAATATTTCCTTGAAAGTTCTACAACAGCTCTGCCAGCCAGGCTTGTATGTTCTGCAAACTCAGCCGCTGTTTGAGTAGCAGAGGTAGCATCCTTAAATTTAATGTTCCAATTCCACCTGCCAACAGAAAAATTACCATTACCATATCCAGGAAATGATTGCCCATGTTCCAACCTTTCATCCTTGAAACCTAAGTGGAATGAACCACCATCATCAACACAATATTGCCTTGAAATTTTTACAACAGCTATGGCAACTAGGGTTGCATGTTCTACAAAGTCAGCCACCGCTTGAGAAGCATAGGTAGCATCTTTAAATTTCATGTTCAATTCTGCCTGCCAATAGAAAAATTACCAACTCCAGGAAATGATTGCCCATATTCCAACCTTTCATCCTTGAAACCTAAGTGGCATGAACCACCATCATCAACACAGTATTGCCTTGAAAGTTCTATAACAGCTCTAGCAGCTAGGCTTGCATGTTCTGCAAACTCAGCCGTTGCTTGAGTAGTAGAGGTAGCATCCTTAAATTTCATGTTCCAATTCTACCAGCCGACAGAGAAATTACCATTACCATCTCCAGGAAATGATTGCCCATGTTCCAACCTTTCATCCTTGAAACCTAAGTGGCATGAACCACCATCATCAACACAATATTACCTTGAAAGTTCTATAACAGCTCTGGCAACTAGGGTTGCATGTTCTACAAAGTCAGTCGCTGCTTGAGAACAAGAGGTAGCATCTTTAAATTTCATGTTCAATTCTGCCTGCCAATAGAAAAATTACCATCTCCAGGAAATGATTGCCCATATTCCAACCTTTCATCCTTGAAACCTAAGTGGCTTGAACCACCATCATCAACACAATATTGCCTTGAAAGTTCAACTACAGCTTTGACAGCTAGGCTTGCATGTTCTTCATACTCAACCGCTGCTTGAGCAGCAGAGGTAGCATCCTTGTATTTCATGTTCCAATTGTGCCTGCCAATAGAAAATTTACCATCTCTAGGAAATGATTGCCCATGTTCCAACCTTTTATCCTTGCAACATAAGTGGCATGAACCACCATCATCAATACAATATTACCCTGAAAGTTCTACAACAGCTCTGGCAGCTAGGGTTGCATGTTCTGCAAAGTCAGCCGCCGCTTGAGAAGCATAGGTAGCATCTTTAAATTTCATGTTCAATTCTGCCTGCCAATAGAAAAATTACCATTACCATCTCCAGGAAATGATTACCCATGTTACAACCTTTCATACTTGAAACCTAGGTGGCATGAACCACCATCATCAACACAATATTGCCTTGAAAGTTCTACAACAGCTCTGGCAACAAGGGTTGCATGTTCTGCAAAGTCAGCAGCCGCTTGAGAAGCATAGGTAGCATCTTTAAATTTCATGTTCAATTCTGCCTGCCAATAGAAAAATTACCATCTCCAGGAAATGATTGCCCATATTCCAACCTTTCATCCTTGAAACCTAAGTGGCATGAACCACCATCATCAACACAGTATTGCCTTGAAAGTTCTATAACAGCTCTGACAGCTAGGCTTGCATGTTCTGTAAAATCAGCCGTTGCTTGAGCAGAAGAGTTAGAATCCTTAAATTTCATGTTCCAATTCTGCCTACCAACAGAAAAATTTCCATTACCATCTCCAGGAAATGATTGCCCATGTTCCAACCTTTCATCCTTGCAACTAAGTAGCATGAACCACCATCATCAACACAATATTCCCTTGAAAGTTCTACAACAGCTCTGGCAGCTAGGCTTGCATGTTCTGCAAACTCAACCGCTGCTTGAGTAGCAGAGGTAGCAATCTTAAATTTCATGTTCCAATTCTACCTGCCAACAGAAAAATTACCATTACCATCTCCAGGAAATGATTGCCCATGTTCCAACCTTACATCATTGAAACCTAAGTGGCATGAACCACCATCATCAATATAATATTGCCTTGAAAGTTCTACAACAGCTCTGGCAGCTAGGCTTACATGTTCTGCAAACTCAGCCGTTGCTTGAGCAGCAGCGGTAGCATCCTTAAATTTTATTTTCCAATTCTACCTGCCAACAAAAAAATTACCATTGGCATCTCTAGGAAATGATTGCCTATGTTCCAACCATTCATTCTTGAAACCTAAGTGGCATGAACCACCATCATCAACACAATATTGCCTTGAAAGTTCTCCAACAGCTCTGGCAGCTAAGCTTGCATATTCTGCAAACTCAGCCGCTGCTTGAGCAGAAGAGTTGGCATCCTTAAATTGCATGTTCCAATTTTGCCTGCCAACTTAAAAATTACCATTACCATCGCCAGGAAATGATTGCCCATGTTCCAACCTTTCATTCTTGAAACCTAAGTGGCATGAACCACCATCATCAACACAATATTGCCTTGAAAGTTCTCCAACAGCTCTAGCAACTTGGGTTGCATGTTCTGCAAAGTCAGCCACTGCTTGAGCAGCAGAGGTAGCATCTTTAAATTTAATGTTCCAATTCGGCGTGCCAATAGAAAATTTACCATCTCCAGGAAATGATTGCCCATATTCCAACCTTTAATCCTTGAAACCTAAGTGGCATGAACCACCATCATAAACACAATATTGCCTTGAAAGTGCTACAATAGCTCTGGCAGTTAGGCTTGCATGTTCTGCAAACTCAGTCGCTGCTTGAGTAGTAGAAGTAGCATCCTTCAATTTCATGTTCCAATTCTACTTGCCAATAGAAAAATTACCATTACCATCTCCAGGAAATGATTGCCCATGTTCCAACCTTTCATCCTTCAAAACCTAAGTGGCATGAACCACCATCATAAATACAATATTGCCTTGAAAGTTCTACAACAGCCCTGGCAGCTAGGCTTGCATGTTCTGCAAACTCAGCCGCTGCTTGAGCAGCAGCAGTAGCATCCTCAAATTTCATGTTCCAATTCTGCCTGCCAACGGAAAAATTACCATTACCATCTCCAGAAAATGATTGCCCATGTTCCAACCATTCATTCTTGAAACCTAAGTGGCATGAACCACCATTCTCAACATAATATTACCTTAAATGTTCTTCAACAGCTCTGGCAGCTAGGCTTGCATGTTCTGCAAACTCAGCCACCGCTTAAGCTGAAGAGGTAGCATCCTTAAATTTCATGTTCCAATTCCGCCTGCCAACAGAATAATTACCATTACCATCTCCAGGAAATGATTGCCCATGTTCCAACCTTTCATCCTCGAAACCTAAGTGGCATGAACCACCATCATCAACACAATATTGCCTTGAAAGTTCTACAACAGCTCTGGCAGCTAGGCTTGCATGTTCTGCAAATTCAACCGCTGCTTGAGTAGCAGAGGTAGCAATCTTAAATTTCATGTTCCAATTCTACCTGCCAACAGAAAAATTACCATTACCATATCCAGGAAATGATTGCCCATGTTCCAACCTTTCATCATTGAAACCTAAGTGGCATGAACCACCATCATCAACATAATATTGCCTTGAAAGTTCTACAACAGCTCTGGCAGCTAGGCTTGCATGTTCTGCAAACTCAGCCGTTGCTTGAGCAGCAACGGTAGCATCCTTAAATTTCATTTTCCAATTCTACCTGCCAACAAAATAATTACCATTGGCATCTCTAGGAAATGATTGCCTATGTTCCAACCATTCATTCTTGAAACCTAAGTGGCATGAACCACCATCATCAACACAATATTGCCTTGAAAGTTCTCCAACAGCTCTGGCAGCTAAGCTTGCATGTTCTGCAAACTCAGCCGCTGCTTGAGCAGAAGAGTTAGCATCCTTAAATTGCATGTTCCAATTCTGCCTGCCAACTTAAAAATTACTATTACCATCTCCAGGAAATGATTGCCCATGTTCCAACCTTTCATTCTTGAAACCTAAGTGGCATGAACCACCATCATCAACACAATATTGCCTTGAAAGTTCTACAACAGCTCTAGCAACTAGGGTTGCATGTTCTGCAAAGTCAGCCACTGCTTGAGCAGCAGAGGTAGCATCTTTAAATTTAATGTTCCAATTCGGCGTGCTAATAGAAAATTTACCATCGCCAGGAAATGATTGCCCATATTCCAACCTTTAATCCTTGAAACCTAAGTGGCATGAACCACCATTATCAACACAATATTGCCTTGAAAGTGCTACAACAGCTCTGGCAGTTAGGCTTGCATGTTCTGCAAACTCAGTCGCTGCTTGAGTAGTAGAAGTAGCATCCTTCAATTTCATGTTCCAATTCTACTTGCCAATAGAAAAATTACCATTACCATCTCCAGGAAATGATTGCCCATGTTCCAACCTTTCATCCTTCAAAACCTAAGTGGCATGAACCACCATCATAAATACAATATTGCCTTGAAAGTTCTACAAAAGCCCTGGCAGCTAGGCTTGTATGTTCTGCAAACTCAGCCGCTGCTTGAGCAGCAGCAGTAGCATCCTCAAATTTCATGTTCCAATTCTGCCTGCCAACGGAAAAATTACCATTACCATCTCCAGAAAATGATTGCCCATGTTCCAACCATTCATTCTTGAAACCTAAGTGGCATGAACCACCATTCTCAACACAATATTACCTTGAATGTTCTTCAACAGCTCTGGCAGCTAGGCTTGCATGCTCTGCAAATTCAGCCACTGCTTAAGCTGAAGAGGTAGCATCCTTAAATTTCATGTTCCAATTCTGCCTGCCAACAGAATAATTACCATTACCATCTCCAGGAAATGATTGCCCATGTTCCAACCTTTCATCCTTGAAACCTAAGTGGCATGAACCACCATCATCAACACAATATTGCCTTGAAAGTTCTACAACAGCTCTGGCAGCTAGGCTTGCATGTTCTGCAAACTCAACCGCTGCTTGAGTAGCAGAGGTAGCAATCTTAAATTTCATGTTCCAATTCTACCTGCCAACAGAAAAATTACCATTACCATCTCCAGGAAATGATTGCCCATGTTCCAACCTTTGATCATTGAAACCTAAGTGGCATGAACCACCATCATCAACATAATATTGCCTTGAAAGTTCTACAACAGCTCTGGCAGCTAGGCTTGCATGTTCTGCAAACTCAGCCGTTGCTTGAGCAGCAACGGTAGCATCCTTAAATTTTATTTACCAATTCTACCTGCCAACAAAAAAATTACCATTGGCATCTCTAGGAAATGATTGCCTATGTTCCAACCATTCATTCTTGAAACCTAAGTGGCATGAACCACCATCATCAACACAATATTGCCTTGAAAGTTCTCCAACAGCTCTGGCAGCTAAGCTTGTATGTTCTGCAAACTCAGCCGCTGCTTGAGCAGAAGAGTTAGCATCCTTAAATTGCATGTTCCAATTCTGCCTGCCAACTTAAAAATTACCATTACCATCTCCAGGAAATGATTGCCCATGTTCCAACCTTTCATTCTTGAAACCTAAGTGGCATGAACCACCATCATCAACACAATATTGCCTTGAAAGTTCTACAACAGCTCTAGCAACTTGGGTTGCATGTTCTGCAAAGTCAGCCACTGCTTGAGCAGCAGAGGTAGCATCTTTAAATTTAATGTTCCAATTCGGCGTGCCAATAGAATATTTACCATCTCCAGGAAATGATTGCCCATATTTCAACCTTTAATCCTTGAAACCTAAGTGGCATGAACCACCATCATCAACACAATATTGCCTTGAAAGTGCTACAACAGCTCTGGCAGTTAGGCTTGCATGTTCTGCAAACTCAGTCGCTGCTTGAGTAGTAGAAGTAGCATCCTTCAATTTCATGTTCCAATTCTACTTGCCAATAGAAAAATTACCATTACCATCTCCAGGAAATGATTGCCCATGTTCCAACCTTTCATCCTTCAAAACCTAAGTGGCATGAGACACCATCATAAATACAATATTGCCTTGAAAGTTCTACAACAGCCCTGGCAGCTAGGCTTGCATGTTCTGCAAACTCAGCCGCTGCTTGAGCAAAAGCAGTAGCATCCTCAAATTTCATGTTCCAATTCTGCCTGCCAACGGAAAAATTACCATTACCATCTCCAGAAAATGATTGCCCATGTTCCAACCATTCATTCTTGAAACCTAAGTGGCATGAACCACCATTCTCAACACCATATTACCTTGAATGTTCTTCAACAGCTCTGGCAGCTAGGCTTGCATGTTCTGCAAACTCAGCCACTGCTTAAGCTGAAGAGGTAGCATCCTTAAATTTCATGTTCCAATTCTGCCTGATAACAGAATAATTACCATTACCATCTCCAAGAAATGATTGCCAATGTTCCAACCTTTCATCCTTGAAACCTAAGTGGCATGAACCACGATCATCAATACAATATTGCCTTGAAAGTTCTACAACAGCTCTGGCAGCTAGGCTTGCATGTTCTGCAAACTCAACCGCTGCTTGAGTAGCAGAGGTAGCAATCTTAAATTTCATGTTCCAATTCTACCTGCCAACAGAAAAATTACCATTACCATCTCCAGGAAATGATTGCCCATGTTCCAACCTTTCATCATTGAAACCTAAGTGGCATGAACCACCATCATCAACGTAATATTGCCTTGAAAGTTCTACAACAGCTCTGGCAGCTAGGCTTGCATGTTCTGCAAACTCAGCCGTTGCTTGAGCAGCAACGGTAGCATCCATAAATTTCATTTTCCAATTCTACTTGCCAACAAAACAATTACCATTGGCATCTCAAGGGAATAATTGCCTATGTTCCAACCATTCATTCTTGAAACCTAAGTGGCATGAACCACCATCATCAACACAATATTGCCTTGAAAGTTCTCCAACAGCTCTGGCAGCTAAGCTTGCATGTTCTGCAAACTCAGCCGCTGCTTGAGCAGAAGAGTTAGCATCCTTAAATTGCATGTTCCAGTTCTGCCTGCCAACTTAAAAATTACCATTACCATCTCCAGGAACTGATTGCCCATGTTCCAACCTTTCATTCTTGAAACCTAAGTGGCATGAACCACCATCATCAACACAATATTGCCTTGAAAGTTCTACAACAGCTCTAGCAACTAGGGTTGCATGTTCTGCAAAGTCTGCCACTGCTTGAGCAGCAGAGGTAGCATCTTTAAATTTAATGTTCCAATTCGGCGTGCTAATAGAAAATTTACCATCGCCAGGAAATGATTGCCCATATTCCAACCTTTAATCCTTGAAACCTAAGTGGCATGAACCACCATTATCAACACAATATTGCCTTGAAAGTGCTACAACAGCTCTGGCAGTTAGGCTTGCATGTTCTGCAAACTCAGTCGCTGCTTGAGTAGTAGAAGTAGCATCCTTCAATTTCATGTTCCAATTCTACTTGCCAATAGAAAAATTACCATTACCATCTCCAGGAAATGATTGCCCATGTTCCAACCTTTCATCCTTCAAAACCTAAGTGGCATGAACCACCATCATAAATACAATATTGCCTTGAAAGTTCTACAACAGCCCTGGCAGCTAGGCTTGTATGTTCTGCAAACTCAGCCGCTGCTTGAGCAGCAGCAGTAGCATCCTCAAATTTCATGTTCCAATTCTGCCTGCCAACGGAAAAGTTACCATTACCATCTCCAGAAAATGATTGCCCATGTTCCAACCATTCATTCTTGAAACCTAAGTGGCATGAACCACCATTCTCAACACAATATTACCTTGAATGTTCTTCAACAGCTCTGGCAGCTAGGCTTGCATGCTCTGCAAACTCAGCCACTGCTTAAGCTGAAGAGGTAGCATCCTTAAATTTCATGTTCCAATTCTGCCTGCCAACAGAATAATTACCATTACCATCTCCAGGAAATGATTGCCCATGTTCCAACCTTTCATCCTTGAAACCTAAGTGGCATGAACCACCATCATCAACACAATATTGCCTTGAAAGTTCTACAACAGCTCTGGCAGCTAGACTTGCATGTTCTGCAAACTCAACCGCTGCTTGAGTAGCAGAGGTAGCAATCTTAAATTTCATGTTCCAATTCTACCTGCCAACAGAAAAATTACCATTACCATCTCCAGGAAATGATTGCCCATGTTCCAACCTTTGATCATTGAAACCTAAGTGGCATGAACCACCATCATCAACATAATATTGCCTTGAAAGTTCTACAACAGCTCTGGCAGCTAGGCTTGCATGTTCTGCAAACTCAGCCGTTGCTTGAGCAGCAACGGTAGCATCCTTAAATTTTATTTTCCAATTCTACCTGCCAACAAAAAACTTACCATTGGCATCTCTAGGAAATGATTGCCTATGTTCCAACCATTCATTCTTGAAACCTAAGTGGCATGAACCACCATCATCAACACAATATTGCCTTGAAAGTTCTCCAACAGCTCTGGCAGCTAAGCTTGTATGTTCTGCAAACTCAGCCGCTGCTTGAGCAGAAGAGTTAGCATCCTTAAATTGCATGTTCCAATTCTGCCTGCCAACTTAAAAATTACCATTACCATCTCCAGGAAATGATTGCCCATGTTCCAACCTTTCATTCTTGAAACCTAAGTGGCATGAACCACCATCATCAACACAATATTGCCTTGAAAGTTCTACAACAGCTCTAGCAACTTGGGTTGCATGTTCTGCAAAGTCAGCCACTGCTTGAGCAGCAGAGGTAGCATCTTTAAATTTAATGTTCCAATTCGGCGTGCCAATAGAATATTTACCATCTCCAGGAAATGATTGCCCATATTTCAACCTTTAATCCTTGAAACCTAAGTGGCATGAACCACCATCATCAACACAATATTGCCTTGAAAGTGCTACAACATCTCTGGCAGTTAGGCTTGCATGTTCTGCAAACTCAGTCGCTGCTTGAGTAGTAGAAGTAGCATCCTTCAATTTCATGTTCCAATTCTACTTGCCAATAGAAAAATTACCATTACCATCTCCAGGAAATGATTGCCCATGTTCCAACCTTTCATCCTTCAAAACCTAAGTGGCATGAGACACCATCATAAATACAATATTGCCTTGAAAGTTCTACAACAGCCCTGGCAGCTAGGCTTGCATGTTCTGCAAACTCAGCCGCTGCTTGAGCAGAAGCAGTAGCATCCTCAAATTTCATGTTCCAATTCTGCCTGCCAACGGAAAAATTACCATTACCATCTCCAGAAAATGATTGCCCATGTTCCAACCATTC
Source organism: Nicotiana tomentosiformis (assembly GCF_000390325.3). Lineage (NCBI taxonomy): Eukaryota > Viridiplantae > Streptophyta > Magnoliopsida > Solanales > Solanaceae > Nicotiana > Nicotiana tomentosiformis. The sequence continues at coordinate 558,610 of NW_027174575.1, forward strand.
ATTCTTGAAACCTAAGTGGCATGAACCACCATTCTCAACACCATATTACCTTGAATGTTCTTCAACAGCTCTGGCAGCTAGGCTTGCATGTTCTGCAAACTCAGCCACTGCTTAAGCTGAAGAGGTAGCATCCTTAAATTTCATGTTCCAATTCTGCCTGATAACAGAATAATTACCATTACCATCTCCAAGAAATGATTGCCAATGTTCCAACCTTTCATCCTTGAAACCTAAGTGGCATGAACCACGATCATCAATACAATATTGCCTTGAAAGTTCTACAACAGCTCTGGCAGCTAGGCTTGCATGTTCTGCAAACTCAACCGCTGCTTGAGTAGCAGAGGTAGCAATCTTAAATTTCATGTTCCAATTCTACCTGCCAACAGAAAAATTACCATTACCATCTCCAGGAAATGATTGCCCATGTTCCAACCTTTCATCATTGAAACCTAAGTGGCATGAACCACCATCATCAACGTAATATTGCCTTGAAAGTTCTACAACAGCTCTGGCAGCTAGGCTTGCATGTTCTGCAAACTCAGCCGTTGCTTGAGCAGCAACGGTAGCATCCTTAAATTTCATTTTCCAATTCTACTTGCCAACAAAACAATTACCATTGGCATCTTAAGGAAATAATTGCCTATGTTCCAACCATTTATTCTTGAAACCTAAGTGGCATGAACCACCATCATCAACACAATATTGCCTTGAAAGTTCTCCAACAGCTCTGGCAGCTAAGTTTGCATGTTCTGCAAACTCAGCCGCTGCTTGAGCAGAAGAGTTAGCATCCTTAAATTGCATGTTCCAGTTCTTCCTGCCAACTTAAAAATTACCATTACCATCTCCAGGAAATGATTGCCCATGTTCCAACCTTTCATTCTTGAAACCTAAGTGGCATGAACCACCATCATCAACACAATATTGCCTTGAAAGCTGTACAACAGCTCTAGCAACTTGGGTTGCATGTTCTGCAAAGTCAGGCACTGCTTGAGCAGCAGAGGTAGCATCTGTATATTTCATGTTCCAATTCTGCCTGCCAATGGAAAAATTACCATCTCCAGGAAATGAATTCCAATATTCCAACCTTTCATCCTTGAAATCTAAGTGGCAGGAAACCACCATCATCAACACAATATTGCCTTGAAAGTTCTACAACAGCTCTGGCAGCTAGGCTTGCATGTTCTGCAAACTCAGCCGTTGCTTGTGCAGCAGAGGTAGCATCCTTAAATTTCATGATCCAATTCTGCCTGCCAACAGAAAAATTACCATCTCCAGGAAATGATTTCCCATGTTCCAAACTTTTATCCTTGAAACCTAAGTGGTATGAACCACCATCATCAACACAATATTACCTTGAAAGTTCTACAATAGCTCTCGCAACTAGGGTTGTATGTTCTGCAAAGTCAGGTGCTGCTTGAGTAGCAGAGGTAGCATCTTTAAATTTCAGGTTCCAATTCTGCCTGCCAATAGATAAATTACCATCTCCAGGAAATGATTGCCCATATTCCAACCTTTCATCCTTGAAACCTAAGTAGCATGAACCACCATCATCAACACAATATTGCCTTGAATGTTCTCCAACAGCTCTGGCATCTAGGCTTGCATGTTCTGCAAACTCAGCCGCTGCTTGAGCTAAAGAGGTAGCATCCTTAAATTTCATGATCCAATTCTGCCTGCCAACAGAAAAATTACCATCTCTAGGAAAAGATTGCCCATGCTTCAACCTTTCATCCTAGAAACCTAAGTGGCATGAACCACCATTATCAACACAATATTGCTTTGAAAGTTCTACAATAGCTCTGGCAGCGAGGCTTGCATGTTCTGCAAACTCAGCCGCTGCTTGAGTAGCAGAGGTAGCATCCATAAATTTCATGTTCCAATTCTGCCTGCCAACAGAAAAATTACCATTACCATCTCCAGGAAATGATTGCCCATGTTCCAACCATTTATTCTTGAAACCTAAGTGGCATGAACCTCCATCATCAACACAATATTGCCTTGAATGTTCTCCAACAGCTCTGGCAGCTAGGCTTGCATGTTCTGCAAACTCAGCCGCTGCTTGAGCTAAAGAGGTAGCATCCTTAAATTTCATGATCCAATTCTGCCTGCCAACAGAAAAATTACCATCTCCAGGAAAAGATTGCCCATGCTTCAACCTTTCATCCTAGAAACCTAAGTGGCATGAACCACACTCATTAACACAATATTGCCTTGAAAGTTCTACAACAGCTCTGGCAACTTGGGTTGCATGTTCTGCAAAGTCAGCCGCTGCTTGAGCAGCAGAGGTAGCATCTTAAAATTTCATGTTCCAATTCGGCCTGCCAAGAGAAATTTTACCATCTCCAGGAAATGATTGCCCATATTCCAACCTTGAATCCTTGAAACCTAAGTGGCATGAACCACCTTCATCAACACAATATTGCCTTGAAAGTTCTACAACAGCTCTGGCAGTTAGGCTTGCATGTTCTGCAAACTCAGTCGCTGCTTGAGTAGCTAAAGTAGCATCCTTCAATTTCATGTTCCAATTCTACTTGCCAGTAGAAAAATTACCATTACCATCTCCAGGAAATGATTGCCCATGTTCCAACCTTTCATCCTTGAAACTTAAGTGGCATGAACCACCACCATCAATACAATATTGCCTTGAAAGTTCTACAACAGCTCTGGCAACTAGGCTTGCATGTTCTGCAAACTCAGCCGCTGCTTGAGCAGCAGCAGTAGCATCCTTAAATTTCATGTTCCAATTCTGCCTGCCAACGGAAAAATTACCATTACCATCTCCAGGAAATAATTGCCCATGTTCCAACCATTCATTCTTGAAACCTAAGTAGCATGAACCACCATCATCAACACAATATTACCTTGAATGTTCTCCAACAGCTCTGGCATCTAGGCTTGCATATTCTGCAAACTCAGCCGCTGCTTGAGTAGCAGAAGTAGCATCCTTAAATTTCATGTTCCAATTCTTCCTGCCAACAGAAAAATTACCATTACCATCTCCAGGAAATGATTGACCATGTTCCAACCTTTCATTCTTGAAACCTAAGTGGCATGAACCACCATCATCAACACAATATTGCCTTGAAAGTTGTACAACAGCTCTAGCAACTTGGGTAGCATGTTCTGCAAAGTCAGCCACTGCTTGAGCAGCAGAGGTAGCATCTTTATATTTCATGTTCCAATTCTGCCTGCCAATGGAAAAATTATCATCTCCAGGAAATGATTGCCCATATTCCAACCTTTCATCCTTGAAATCTAAGTGGCAGGAAACCACCATCATCAACACAATATTGCCTTGAAAGTTCTACAACAGCTCTGGCAGCTAGGCTTGCATGTTCTGCAAACTCAGCCATTGCTTGTGCAGCAGAGGTAGCATCCTTAAATTTCATGATCCAATTCTGCCTGCCAACAGAAAAATTACCATCTCCAGGAAATGATTTCCCATGTTCCAACCTTTTATCCTTGAAACCTAAGTGGTATGAACCACCACCACCAACACAATATTACCTTGAAAGTTCTACAATAGCTCTCGCAACTAGGGTTGCATGTTCTGCAAAGTCAGGTGTTGCTTGAGTAGCATAGGTAGCATCTTTAAATTTCAGGTTCCAATTCTGCCTGCCAATAGATAAATTACCATCTCCAGGAAATGATTGCCCATATTCCAACCTTTCATCCTTGAAACCTAAGTAGCATGAACCACCATCATCAACACAATATTGCCTTGAATGTTCTCCAACAGCTCTGGCATCTAGGCTTGCATGTTCTGCAAACTCAGCCGCTGCTTGAGTAGCAGAAGTAGCATCCTTAAATTTCATGTTCCAATTCTTCCTGCCAACAGAAAAATTACCATTACCATCTCCAGGAAATGATTGACCATGTTCCAACCTTTCATTCTTGAAACCTAAGTGGCATGAACCACCATCATCAACACAATATTGCCTTGAAAGTTGTACAACAGCTCTAGCAACTTGGGTTGCATGTTCTGCAAAGTCAGGCACTGCTTGAGCAGCAGAGGTAGCATCTTTATATTTCATGTTCCAATTCTGCCTGCCAATGGAAAAATTACCATCTCCAAGAAATGATTGCCCATATTCCAACCTTTCATCCTTGAAATCTAAGTGGCAGGAAACCACCATCATCAACACAATATTGCCTTGAAAGTTCTACAACAGCTCTGGCAGCTAGGCTTGCATGTTCTGCAAACTGAGCCGTTGCTTGTGCAGCAGAGGTAGCATCCTTAAATTTCATGATCCAATTCTGCCTGCCAACAGAAAAATTACCATCTCCAGGAAATGATTTCCCATGTTCCAACCTTTCATCCTTGAAACCTAAGTGGTATGAACCACCATTATCAACACAATATTACCTTGAAAGTTCTCCAACAGCTCTCGCAACTAGGCTTGCATGTTCTGCAAACTCAGGTGCTGCTTGAGTAGCAGAGGTAGCATCTTTAAATTTCAGGTTCCAATTCTGCCTGCCAATAGATAAATTACCATCTCCAGGAAATGATTGCCCATATTCCAACCTTTCATCCTTGAAACCTAAGTGGCATGAACCACCATCGTCAACATAATATTGCCTTGAAAGTTTTACAACAGCTCTGGCAGCTAGGCTTGCATGCTCTGCAAACTCAGACGCTGCTTGAGCAGCAGAGGTTGCATCCTTAAATTTCATGTTCCAATTATGCCTGCCAACAGAAACATTAACATCACCATCTCCAGGATATGATTGCCCAAGTTCCAACCTTTCATCCTTGAAACCTAAGTGGCATGAACCACCATTACCAACACAATATTGCCTTGAAAGTTCTACCACAGCTCTGGCAGCTAGGCTTGCATGTTTTGCAAACTCAGCCGCTGCTTGAGGAGCAGAGGTAGCATCATTAAATTTCATGTTCCAATTCTGCCTACCAACAGAAAAATTACCATTACCATCTCCAGGAAATGATTGCCCATGTTCCAACCTTTCATCCTTGAAACCTAAGTGGCATGAACCACCATCATAAACACAATATTGCCTTGAAAGTTCTAGAACAGATGTGGCAGCTAAGCTTGCATGTTCTGCAAACTCAGCCGCTGCTTGAGTAGAAGAGTTAGCATCCTTAAATTTCATGTTCCAATTCTGCCTGCCAACAGAAAAATTACCATTACCATCTCCAGGAAATGATTGCCCGTGTTCCAACCTTTCATCCTTGAAATCTAAGCGGCATGAACCACCATCATCAACACAATATTGCTTTGAAAGTTCTCCAACAGCTCTGGCAGCTAAGCTTGCATGTTCTGCAAACTCAGCCGCTGCTTGAGTAGAAGAGTTAGCATCCTTAAATTTCATGTTCCAATTCTGCCTGCCAACAGAAAAATTACCATTACCATCTCCAGGAAATGATTGACCATGTTCCAACCTTTCATTCTTGAAACCTAAGTGGCATGAACCACCATCATCAACACAATATTGCCTTGAAAGTTGTACAACAGCTCTAGCAACTTGGGTTGCATGTTCTGCAAAGTCAGGCGCCGCTTGAGCAGCAGAGGTAGCATCTTTATATTTAATGTTCCAATTCTGCCTGCCAATGGAAAAATTACCATCTCCAGGAAATGATTGCCCATATTCCAACCTTTCATCCTTGAAATCTAAGTGGCAGGAAACCAACAACATCAACACAATATTGCCTTGAAAGTTCTACAACAGCTCTGGCAGCTAGGCTTGCATGTTCTGCAAACTCAGCCATTGCTTGTGCAGTAGAGGTAGCATCCTTAAATTTCATGATCCAATTCTGCCTGCCAACAGAAAAATTACCATCTCCAGGAAATGATTTCCCATGTTTCAACCTTTCATCCTTGAAACCTAAGTGGCATGAACCACCATTATCAACACAATATTACCTTGAAAGTTCTACAATAGCTCTCGCAACTAGGGTTGCATGTTCTGCAAAGTCAGGTGCTGCTTGAGTAGCAGAGGTAGCATCTTTAAATTTCAGGTTCCAATTCAGCCTGCCAATAGATAAATTACCATCTCCAGGAAATGATTGCCCACATTCCAACCTTTCATCCTTGAAACCTAAGTGGCATGAACCACCATCGTCAACACAATATTGCCTTGAAAGTTTTACAACAGCTCTGGCAGCTAGGCTTGCATGCTCTGCAAACTCAGCCGCTGCTTGAGCAGCAGAGGTTGCATCCCTAAATTTCATGTTCCAATTATGCCTGCCAACAGAAACAAGCCGCTGCTTGAGCAGCAGAGGTTGCATCCCTAAATTTCATGTTCCAATTATGCCTTCCAACAGAAACATTACCATCACCATCTCCAGGATATGATTGCCCATGTTCCAACCTTTCATCCACAAACCTAAGTGGCATGAACCACCATTATCAACACAATATTGCCTTGAAAGTTCTACCACAGCTCTGGCAGCTAGGCTTGCATGTTCTGCAAACTCAGCCGCTGCTTGAGGAGCAGAGGTAGCATCCTTAAATTTCATGTTCCAATTCTGCCTACCAACCGAAAAATTACCATTACCATCTCCAGGAAATGATTGCCCATGTTCCAACCTTTCATCCTTGAAACCTAAGTGGCATGAACCACCATCATCAACACAATATTGCCTTGAAAGTTCTACATCAGCTTTGGCAGCTAGGCTTGCATGTTCTGCGAACTCAGCCACTTCTTGAGCAGCAGAGGTTGCATCCTTAAATTTCATGTTCCAATTATGCCTGCCAACAAAAACATTACCATCACCATCTCCAAGAAATGATTGCCCATGTTCCAACCTTTCATCCTTGAAACCTAAGTGGCATGAACCACCATCATCAACACAATATTGCCTTGAAAGTTCTACAACAGCTCTGGCAGCTTGGCTTGCATGTTCTTCAAACCCAGCCGCTACTTGCACAGCAGAGGTAGCATCATTAAATTTCATGTTCCAATTCTGCCTGCCAAAAGAAATATTACCATAACCATCTCCAGGAAATGATTGCCCATGTTCCAACCTTTCATCCTTGAAACCTAAGTGGCATGAACTACCATCATCAACACAGTATTGCCTTGAAAGTTCTACAACAGCTCTTGAGCTAGGCCTGCATGTTATGCAAACTCAGCCGTTGCTTGAGCAGCAGAGGTAGCATCCTTAAATTTCATGTTCCAATTCTACCTGCCAACAGAAAAATTACCATCTCCAGGAAATGATTGCCCATATTCCAACATTTCATCCTTGAAACCTAAGTGGCATGAACCACCATCGTCAACACAATATTGCCTTGAAAGTTTTAAAACAGCTCTGGCGGCTAGGCATGCATGTTTTGCAAACTCAGCCGCTTCTTGAGCAGCAGAGGTTGCATCCTTAAATTTCATGTTCCAATTATGCTTGCCAACAGAAACATTACCATCTCCAGGATATGATTGCCCATGTTCCATCCTTTCATCCTTGAAACCTAAGTGGCACGAACCACCATCATCAACACAATATTGCCTTGAAAGTTCTACAACAGCTCTGGCAGCTAGGCTTGCTTATTCTGAAAACTTAGCCGCTGCTTGAGCAGAAGAGGTAGCATCCTTAAATTTCATGTTCCAATTCTGCCTGCCAACAGAAAAATTACCATTACCATCTCCAGGAATTGATTGCCCATGTTCCAACCTTTCATTCTTGAAACCTAAGTGGCATGAACCACCATCATCAACACAGTATTGCCTTAAAAGTTCTATAATAGCTCTGACAGCTAGGCTTGCATGTTCTGCAAAATCGTCCGTTGCTTGAGCAGAAGAGTTAGAATCCTTAAATTTCATGTTCCAATTCTGCCTGCCAACAGAAAAATTACCATTACCATCTCCAGGAAATGATTGCCCATCTTCCAACCTTTCATCCTTGCAACTAAGTGGCATGAACCACCATCATCAACACAATATTGCCTTGAAAGTTCTACAATAGCTCTGGCAGCTAGGCTTGCATGTTCTGCAAACTCAACCGTTGCTTGAGTAGCAGAAGTTGCATCCTTCAATTTCATGTTCCAATTCTACGAGCCAATAGAAAAATTACCATTACCATCTCCAGGAAATGATTGCCCATGTTCTAACCTTTCATCCTTGAAGCCTAAGTGGCATGAACCACCATCATCAACACAATATTGCCTTGAAAGTTCTATACCAGCTCTAGCAGCTAGGCTTGCATGTTCTGCAAACTCAGCCGCTGCTTGAGCAGCAGCGGTAGCATCCTTAAATTTCATGTTCCAATTCTGCCTGCCAACGGAAAAAGTACCATTACCATCTCCAGGAAATTATTGCCCATGTTCCAACCATTCATTCTTGAAACCTAAGTGGCATGAACCACCATCATCAACACAATATTGCCTTTAATGTTCTCCAACAGCTCTGGCAGCTAGGCTTGTATATTCTGCAAACTCAGCCGCTGCTTGAGCTAAAGAGGTAGCATCCTTAAATTTTATGATCCAATTCTGCCTGCCAACAGAAAAATTACCATCTCCAGGAAATGATTGCCCATGTTCCAACCTTTCATCCTTGAAACCTAAGTGGCATGAACCACAATCATTAACACAATATTGCCTTGAAAGTTCTATAACAGCTCTGGCAACTTGGGTTGGATTTTCTGCAAAGTCAGCCGCTGCTTGAGCAGCAGAGGTAGCATAATTAAATTTCATGTTCCAATTCGGCCTGCCAATAGAAAATTTACCATCTCCAGGAAATGATTGCCCATATTCCAACCTTTAATCCTTGAAACCTTAGTGGCATGAACCACCTTCATCAACACAATATTACCTTGAAAGTTCTACAACAGCTCTGGCAGTTAGGCTTGCATGTTCTGCAAACTCAGTCGCTGCTTGTGTAGCAGAAGTAGCATCCTTCAATTTCATGTTCCAATTCTACTTGCCAGTAGAAAAATTACCATTACCATCTCCAGGAAATAATTGCCCATGTTCCAACCTTTCATCCTTGAAACTTAAGTGGCATGAACCACCACCATCAATACAATATTGCCTTGAAAGTTCTACAACAGCTCTGGCAACTAGGCTTGCATGTTCTGCAAACTCAGCCGCTGCTTGAGAAGCATCAGTAGCATCCTTAAATCTCATGTTCCAATTCTACCTGCCAATGGAAAAATTACCATTACCATCTCCAGGAAATGATTGCCCATGTTCCAACCATTCATTCTTGAAACCTAAGTGGTATGAACCACCTTCATCAACACAATATTGCCTTGAATGTTCTCCAACAGCTCTGGCAGCTAGGCTTGCATGTTCTGCAAACTCAGCCGCTGCTTAAGCTCAAAAGGTAGCATCCTTAAATTTCATGTTCCAATTCTGCCTGCCAACAGAATAATTACCATTACCATCTCCAGGAAATGATTGCCTTTGTTCCAACCTTTCATCCTTGAAACCTAAGTGGCATGAACCACCATCATCAACACAATATTGCCTTGAAAGTTCTACAACAGCTCTGGCAACTAGGGTTGCATGTTCTACAAAGTCAGCCACTGCTTGAGCAGCAGAGGTAGCATCTTTATATTTCATGTTCCAATTCTGCTTGCCAATGAAAAAATTACCATCTCCAGGAAATGATTGCCCATATTTCAACCTTTCATCCTTGAAATCTAAGTGGCAGGAAACCACCATCATCAACAAAATATTGCCTTGAAAGTTCTACAACAGCTCTGGCAGCTAGGCTTGCATGTTCTGCAAACTCAGCCGTTGCTTGAGTAGCAGAGGTAGCATCCTTAAATTTCATGATCCAATTCTGCCTGCCAACAAAAAAATTACCATCTCAAGGAAATGATTTCCCATGTTCCAACCTTTCATCCTTGAAAACTAAGTGGCATGAACCACCATCATCAACACAATATTACCTTGAAAGTTCTACAATAGCTCTCGCAACTAAGGATGCATGTTCTGCAAAGTCAAGTGCTGCTTGAGCAGCAGAGGTAGCATCTTTAAATTTCAGGTTCCAATTCTGCCTGCCAATAGATAAATTACCATCTCAAGGAAATGATTGCCCCTATTCAAACCTTTCATCCTTGAAACCTAAGTGGCATGAACCACCATCGTCAACACAATATTGCCTTGAAAGTTTTACAACAGCTCTGGCAGCTAGGCTTGCATGTTCTGCAAACTCAGCCGCTGCTTGAGCAGGAGAGGTTGCATCCTTAAATTTCATGTTCCAATTATGCCTGCCATCTGAAACATTACCGTCACCATCTCCAGGATATGATTGCCCATGTTCCAACCTTTCATCCTTGAAACCTAAGTGGCATGAACCACCATTATCAACATAATATTGCCTTGAAAGTTCTACCACAGCTCTGGCAGCTAGGCTTGCATGTTTTGCAAACTCAGCCGTTGCTTGAGCAGCAAAGGTAGCATCCTTAAATTTCATGATCCAATTCTGCCTGCCAACAGAAAAACTACCATCTCCAGGAAATGATTGCCCATGTTCCAACCTTTCATCCTTGAAACCTAAGTGGCATTAACCATAATCATTAACACAATATTTCCTTGAAAGTTCTACAATAGCTTTGGCAGCTAGGCTTGCATGTTCTGCGAACTCAGCCGCATCTTGAGCAGCAGAGGTTGCATCCTTAAATTTCATGTTCCAATTATGCATGCCAACAGAAACATTACCATCACCATCTCCAGGAAATGATTGCCCATGTTCCAACCTTTCATCCTTGAAACCTAAGTGGTATGAACCACCATCATCAACACAATATTGCCTTGAAAGTTCTACAATAGCTCTGGCAGCTAGGCTTGCATGTTCTGCAAATGCATCCACTACTTAGACAGCAGAGGTAGCATCATTAAATTTCATGTTCCAATTCTGCCTGCCAACAGAAAAATTACCATAACCATCTCCAGGAAATGATTGCCCATGTTCCAACCTTTCATCCTTGAAACCTAAGTGGCATGAACCACCATCATCAACACAATATTACCTTGAAAGTTCTACAACAACTCTCGCAACTAGGGTTGCATGTTGTGCAAAGTCAGGTGCTGCTTGAGCAGCAGAGGTAGCATCTTTAAATTTCAGGTTCTAATTCTGCCTGCCAATAGATAAATTACCATCTCCAGAAAATGATTGTCCATATTCCAACCTTTCATTCTTGAAACCTAAGTGGCATGAACCACTATCGTCAACACAATATTACCTTGAAAGTTTTACAACAGCTCTGGTAGCTAGGCTTGTATGTTCTGCAAACTCAGTCGCTGCTTGAGCAGCAGAGGTAGCATCCTTAAATTTTATGTTCCAATTATGCCTGCCAACAGAAATATTACCATCACCATCTCCAGGATATGATTGCCCATGTTCCAACCTTTCATCCTTGAAACCTAAGTGGCATGAACCACCATTATCAACACAATATTGCCTTGAACGTTCTACCACAGCTCTGGCAGCTAGGCGTGTATGTTCTGCAAACTCAGCAGCTGCTTGAGGAGCAGAGGTAGCATCCTTAAATTTCATGTTCCAATTCTGCTTACCAACAGAAACATTTCCATTACCATCTCCAGGAAAAGATTACCCGTGTTCCAACCTTTCATCCTTGAAACCTAAGTGGCATGAACCACCATCATCAACACAATATGGCCTTGAAAGTTCTACAACAGCTCTGGCAGTTAGGCTTGCATGTTCTGCAAACTCAGCCGCTGCTTGAGTAGCAGAAGTAGCATCCTTCAATTTCTTGTTCCAATTCTACCTGCCAATAGAAAAATTACCATTACCATCTCCAGAAAATGATTGCCCATGTTCCAACCTTTCATCCTTGATACCTAAGTGGCATGAACCACCATCATCAACACAATAATGCCTTGAAAGTTCTACAATAGCTCTGGCAGCTAGGCTTGCATGTTTTGCAAACTCAGCCGCTACTTGAGCAGCAGCGGTAGCATCCTTAAATTTCATGTTCCAATTCTGCCTGCCAACGGAAAAAAATTACCATTACCATCTACAGGAAATGATTGCCCATGTTCCAACCATTCATTCTTGAATCCTAAGTGGCATGAACCACCATGATCAACACAATATTGCCTTGAATGTTCTCCAACAGCTCTGGCAGCAAGGCTTGCATGTTCTGCAAACTCAACCGCTACTTGAGCTAAAGAGGTAGCATCCTTAAATTAAATGTTCCAATTCTGCCTGCCAACAGAAAAATTACCATTACCATCCCCAGGAAATGATTGCCCATGTTCCAACCTTTCATCCTTGAAACTTAAGTGGCATGAACCACCATCATCAACACAATATTGCCTTGAAAGTTCTACAACAGCTCTGGCAACTAGGGTTGCATGTTCTGCAAAGTCTGCCGCTGCTTGAGAAGCAGAGCTAGCATCTTTAAATTTTATGTTCCAATTCTGCCTGCCAATGGAAAAGTTACCATCTCCATTAAATGATTGCCCATATTACAACCTTTCATCCTTGAAACCTAAGTGGCATGAACCACCATCATCCACATAATATTGCCTTGAAAGTTCTACAATAGCTCTGGCAGCTAGGCTTGCATGTTCTACAAACTCAGTCGTTGCTTGAGCAGCAGAGGTAGCATCCTTAAATTTCATGACCCAATTCTGCCTGCCAACAGAAAAATTACCATCTCCAGGAAATGATTGCCCATGTGCCAACCTTTCATTCTTGAAACCTAAGTGGCATTAACCACAATCATTAACACAATATTTCCTTGAAAGTTCTACAATAGCTTTGGCAGCTAGGCTTGCATGTTCTGCGAACTCAGCCGCATCTTGAGCAGCAGAGGTTGCATCCTTAAATTTCATGTTCCAATTATGCATGCCAACAGAAACATTACCATCACCATCTCCAGGAAATGATTGCCCATGTTCCAACCTTTCATTCTTGAAACCTAAGTGGCATGAACCACCATCATCAACACAATATTGCCTTGAAAGTTCTACAATAGCTCAGGCAGCTAGGCTTGCATGTTCTGCAAATGCTGCCACTACTTGCAGAGCAGAGGTAGCAACATTAAATTTCATGTTCCAATTCTGCCTGCCAACAGAAAAATTACCATAACCATCTCCAGGAAATGATTGCCCATGTTCCAACCTTTCATCCTTGAAACCTAAATGGCATGAACCACCATCATCAACACAATATTACCTTGAAAGTTCTACACAACTCTCGCAACTAGGGTTGCATGTTCTGCAAAGTCAGTTGTTGCTTGAGCAGCAGAGGTAAAATCTTTAAATTTCAGGTTCCAATTCTGCCTGCCAATAGATAAATTACCATCTCCAGGAAATGATTGTCCATATTCAAACCTTTCATCCTTGAAACCTAAGTGGCATGAACCACCATCGTCAATACAATATTGCCTTGAAAGTTTTACAACAGCTCTGGCAGCTAGGCTTGCATGTTCTGCAAACTCAGTCGCTGCTTGAGCAGCAGAGGTAGCATCCTTAAATTTCATGTTCCAATTTTGCCAGCCAACCAAAAAATTACAATTACCATCTCTAGGAAATGATTGCCCGTGTTCCAACCTTTCATCCTAGAAATCTAAGTGGCATGAACCACCATCATCAACACAATATTGCCTTGAAAGTTCTCCAACAGCTCAGGCAGCTAAGCTTGCATGTTCTGCAAACTCAGCCGCTGCTTGAGCAGAAGAGTTAACATCCTTAAATTTCATGTTCCAATTCTGCCTGCCAACAGAAAAATTACCATTACAATCTACAGGAAATGATTGCACATGTTCCAACCTTTCATTCTTGAAACCTAAGTGGCATGAACCACAATCATTAACACAATATTGCCTTGAAAGTTCTACAACAGCTTTGGCAGCTAGGCTTGCATGTTCTGCGAACTCAGCCGCTTCTTGAGCAGCAGAGGTTGCATCCTTAAATTTCATGTTCCAATTATGCGTGCCAACAGAAACATTACCATCACCATCTCCAGGAAATGATTGCCCATGTTCTAGCCTTTCATCCTTGAAATCTAAGTGGCATGAACCACCATCATCAACACAATATTGCCTTGAAAGTTCTACAACAGCTCTGGCAGTTAGGCTTGCATGTTCTGGAAACTCAGCCGCTGCTTGAGTAGCAGAAGTAGCATCCTTCAATTTCATGTTCCAATTCTACCTGCCAATAGAAAAATTACCATTACCATCTCCAGGAAATGATTGCCCATGTTCCAACCATTCATCCTTGATACCTAAGTGGCATGAACCACCATCATCAACAAAATATTGCCTTGAAAGTTATACAACAGCTCTAGCAACTTGGGTTGCATGTTCTGCAAAGCCAGCCACTGCTTGAGCAGCAGAGGTAGCATCTTTAAATTTCATGTTCCAATTCGGCCTCCCAATAGAAAAATTACCATCTCCAAGAAATGACTGCCCATATTCTAACCTTTAATCCTAGAAACCTAAGTGGCATGAACCACAATCATCAACACAATATTGTCTTGAATGTTCTACAACAGCTCTGGCAGTTAGGCTTGCATGTTCTGCAAACTCAGCCGCTGCTTGAGTAGCAGAAGTAGCATCCTTCAATTTCATGTTTCCAATTCTACCTGCCAATAGAAAAATTACCATTACCATCTCCAGGAAATGATTGCCCATGTTCCAACCATTCATCCTTAATACCTAAGTGGCATGAACCACCATCATCAACACAATAATGCTTTGAAAGTTCTACAACAGCTCTGGCAGCTAGGCTTGCATGTTCTGCAAACTCAGCCGCTGCTTTAGCAGCAGCGGTAGCATCCTTAAATTTCATGTTCCAATTCTGCCTGCCAATGGAAAAATTACCATTACCATCTCCAGGAAATGATTGCCCATGTTCCAACCATTCATTCTTGAAACCTAAGTGGCATGAACCACAATCATCAACAAAATATTGCCTTGAATGTTCTCCAACAGCTCTAGCAGCTAGGCTTGCATGTTCTGCAAACTTAGTCGCTGCTTGAGTAGCAGAAGTAGCATCCTTCAATTTCATGTTCCAATTCTACCTGCCAATAGAAAATTACCATTACCATCTCCAGGAAATGATTGCCCATGTTCCAACCATTCATCCTTGATACCTAAGTGGCATGAACCACCATCATCAACACAATAATGCCTTGAAAGTTCTACAACATCTCTGGCAGCTAGGCTTGCATGTTCTGCAAACTCAGCCGCTGCTTGAGAAGCAGCAGTAGCATCCTTAAATTTCATGTTCCAATTCTGCCTGCCAACGGAAAAATTACCATTACCATCTCCAAGAAATGATTGCCCATGTTCCAACCATTCATTCTTGAAACCTAAGTGGCATGAACCACCATCATCAACACAATATTGCCTTGAATGTTCTCCAACAGCTCTGACAGCTAGGCTTGCATGTTCTGCAAACTCAGCCGCTGCTTAAGCTAAAGAGGTAGCATCCTTAAATTAAATATTCCAATTCTGCCTGCAAACAGAACAATTACCATCTCCAGGAAATGATTGCCCATATTCCAACCTTTCATCCTTGAAACTTAAGTGGCATGAACCACCATCATCAACACAATATTTCCTTGAAAGTTCTACAATAGCTCTGGCAACTAGGGTTGCATGTTCTGCAAAGTCAGCCGCTGCTTGAGCAGCAGAGCTAGCATCTTTAAATTTTATGTTCCAATTCTGCCTGCCAATGGAAAAGTTACCATCTCCATTAAATGATTGCCCATATTCCAGCCTTTCATCCTTGAAACCTAAGTGGCATGAACCACCATCATCAACACAATATTTCCTTGAAAGCTCTACAATAGCTCTGGCAGCTAGGCTTGCATGTTCTACAAACTCAGTCGTTGCTTGAGCAGCAGAGGTAGCATCCTTAAATTTCATGATCCAATTCTGCCTGCCAACAGAACAATTAACATCTCCAGGAAATGATTGCCTATGTTCCAACCTTTCATCCTTGAAACCTAAGTGGCATGAACCAACATCATCAACACAATATTGCCGTGAAAGTTCTACAACAGCTCTGGCAACTAGGGTTGCATGTTCTGCAAAGTCAGCCGCTGCTTGAGCAGCAGAGGTAGCATCTTTAAATTTCATGTTCCAATTCAGCCAGCCAATATAAAAATTACCATCTCAAGGAAATGATTGCCCATATTCCAACCTTTCATCCTTGAAACCTATGTGGCATGAACCACCATCATCAACACAATATTGCCTTGAAAGTTCTAAAACAGCTCTGGAAGCTAGGCTTGCATGTTCTGCAAACTCAACCGTTGCTTGAGCAGCAGAGGTAGCATCCTTAAATTTCATGATCCAATTCTGCCTGACAACAGAAAAATTACCATCTCCAGGAAATGAATGTTCCAACCTTCAAATCCTTGAAACCTAAGTGGCATGAACCACAATCATTAACACAATATTGCCTTGAAAGTTCTACAACATCTCTGGCAGCTAGGCTTGCATGTTCTGCGAACTCAGCCGCTTCTTGAGCAGCAGAGGTTGCATCCTTAAATTTCATGTTCCAATTATGCCTGCCAACAGAAACATTACCATCACCATCTCCAGGAAATGATTGCCCATGTTCCAACCTTTCATCCTTGAAACCTAAGTGGCATGAACCACCATCATCAACATAATATTGCCTTGAAAGTTCTACAACAGCTCTGGCAGCTAGGCTTGCATGTTCTACAAACTCAGTCATTGCTTGAGCAGCAAAGGTAGCATCCTTATATTTCATGATCCAATTCTGCCTGCCAACAGAACAATTACCATCTCCAGGAAATGATTGCCCATATTCCAACCTTTCATCCTTGAAACTTAAGTGGCATGAACCACCATCATCAACACAATATTTCCTTGAAAGTTCTACAATAGCTCTGGCAACTAGGGTTGCATGTTCTGCAAAGGCAGCCGCTACTTGAGCAGCAGAGCTAGCATCTTTAAATTTTATGTTTCAATTCTGCCTGCCAATGGAAAAGTTACCATCTCCATTAAATGATTGCCCATATTCCAGCCTTTCATCCTTGAAACCTAAGTGGCATGAACCACCATCATCAACACAATATTGGCTTGAAAGTTCTACAATAGCTCTGGCAGCTAGGCTTGCATGTTCTACAAACTCAGTCGTTGCTTGAGCAGCAGAGGTAGCATCCTTAAATTTCATGTTCCAAATGACTGCCAACAGAAACATTACCATCACCATCTCCAGGAAATGATTGCCCATCTTCCAACCTTTCATCCTTGAAACCTAAGTGGCATGAACCACCATCATCAACACAATATTGCCTTGAAAGTTCTACAACAGCTCTGGCAGCTAGGCTTGCATGTTCTGCAAACTCAGCCGCTTCTTGAGCAGCAGAGGTTGCATCCTTAAATTTTATGTTCCAATTATGCCTGCCATCTGAAACATTACCGTCACCATCTCCAGGATACGATTGCCCATGTTCCAACCTTTCATCCTTGAAACCTAAGTGGCATGAACCACCATTATCAACATAATATTGCCTTGAAAGTTCTACCACAGCTCTGGCAGCTAGGCTTGCATGTTTTGCAAACTCAGCCGTTGCTTGAGCAGCAAAGGTAGCATCCTTAAATTTCATGATCCAATTCTGCCTGCCAACAGAAAAACTACCATCTCCAGGAAATGATTGCCCATGTTCCAACCTTTCATCCTTGAAACCTAAGTGGCATTAACCATAATCATTAACACAATATTTCCTTGAAAGTTCTACAATAGCTTTGGCAGCTAGGCTTGCATGTTCTGCGAACTCAGCCGCATCTTGAGCAGCAGAGGTTGCATCCTTAAATTTCATGTTCCAATTATGCATGCCAACAGAAACATTACCATCACCATCTCCAGGAAATGATTGCCCATGTTCCAACCTTTCATCCTTGAAACCTAAGTGGTATGAACCACCACCATCAACACAATATTGCCTTGAAAGTTCTACAATAGCTCTGGCAGCTAGGCTTGCATGTTCTGCAAATGCATCCACTACTTAGACAGCAGAGGTAGCATCATTAAATTTCATGTTTCAATTCTGCCTGCCAACAGAAAAATTACCATAACCATCTCCAGGAAATGATTGCCCATGTTCCAACCTTTCATCCTTGAAACCTAAGTGGCATGAACCACCATCATCAACACAATATTACCTTGAAAGTTCTACAACAACTCTCGCAACTAGGGTTGCATGTTGTGCAAAGTCAGGTGCTGCTTGAGCAGCAGAGGTAGCATCTTTAAATTTCAGGTTCTAATTCTGCCTGCCAATAGATAAATTACCATCTCCAGAAAATGATTGTCCATATTCCAACCTTTCATTCTTGAAACCTAAGTGGCATGAACCACTATCGTCAACACAATATTACCTTGAAAGTTTTACAACAGCTCTGGTAGCTAGGCTTGTATGTTCTGCAAACTCAGTCGCTGCTTGAGCAGCAGAGGTAGCATCCTTAAATTTTATGTTCCAATTATGCCTGCCAACAGAAATATTACCATCACCATCTCCAGGATATGATTGCCCATGTTCCAACCTTTCATCCTTGAAACCTAAGTGGCATGAACCACCATTATCAACACAATATTGCCTTGAACGTTCTACCACAGCTCTGGCAGCTAGGCTTGTATGTTCTGCAAACCCAGCAGCTGCTTGAGGAGCAGAGGTAGCATCCTTAAATTTCATGTTCCAATTCTGCTTACCAACAGAAACATTTCCATTACCATCTCCAGGAAAAGATTACCCGTGTTCCAACCTTTCATCCTTGAAACCTAAGTGGCATGAACCACCATCATCAACACAATATGGCCTTGAAAGTTCTACAATAGCTCTGGCAGTTAGGCTTGCATGTTCTGCAAACTCAGCCGCTGCTTGAGTAGCAGAAGTAGCATCCTTCAATTTCTTGTTCCAATTCTACCTGCCAATAGAAAAATTACCATTACCATCTCCAGAAAATGATTGCCCATGTTCCAACCTTTCATCCTTGATACCTAAGTGGCATGAACCACCATCATCAACACAATAATGCCTTGAAAGTTCTACAATAGCTCTGGCAGCTAGGCTTGCATGTTTTGCAAACTCAGCCGCTACTTGAGCAGCAGCGGTAGCATCCTTAAATTTCATGTTCCAATTCTGCCTGCCAACGGAAAAAAATTACCATTACCATCTCCAGGAAATGATTGCCCATGTTCCAACCATTCATTCTTGAATCCTAAGTGGCATGAACCACCATGATCAACACAATATTGCCTTGAATGTTCTCCAACAGCTCTGGCAGCAAGGCTTGCATGTTCTGCAAACTCAACCGCTACTTGAGCTAAAGAGGTAGCATCCTTAAATTAAATGTTCCAATTCTGCCTGCCAACAGAAAAATTACCATTACCATCTCCAGGAAATGATTGCCCATGTTCCAACCTTTCATCCTTGAAACTTAAGTGTCAGGAACCACCATCATCAACACAATATTGCCTTGAAAGTTCTACAACAGCTCTGGCAACTAGGGTTGCATGTTCTGCAAAGTCTGCCGCTGCTTGAGAAGCAGAGCTAGCATCTTTAAATTTTATGTTCCAATTCTGCCTGCCAATGGAAAAGTTACCATCTCTATTAAATGATTGCCCATATTACAACCTTTCATCCTTGAAACCTAAGTGGCATGAACCACCATCATCCACATAATATTGCCTTGAAAGTTCTACAATAGCTCTGGCAGCTAGGCTTGCATGTTCTACAAACTCAGTCGTTGCTTGAGCAGCAGAGGTAGCATCCTTAAATTTCATGACCCAATTCTGCCTGCCAACAGAAAAATTACCATCTCCAGGAAATGATTGCCCATGTGCCAACCTTTCATTCTTGAAACCTAAGTGGCATTAACCACAATCATTAACACAATATTTCCTTGAAAGTTCTACAATAGCTTTGGCAGCTAGGCTTGCATGTTCTGCGAACTCAGCCGCATCTTGAGCAGCAGAGGTTGCATCCTTAAATTTCATGTTCCAATTATGCATGCCAACAGAAACATTACCATCACCATCTCCAGGAAATGATTGCCCATGTTCCAACCTTTCATTCTTGAAACCTAAGTGGCATGAACCACCATCATCAACACAATATTGCCTTGAAAGTTCTACAATAGCTCAGGCAGCTAGGCTTGCATGTTCTGCAAATGCTGCCACTACTTGCAGAGCAGAGGTAGCAACATTAAATTTCATGTTCCAATTCTGCCTGCCAACAGAAAAATTACCATAACCATCTCCAGGAAATGATTGCCCATGTTCCAACCTTTCATCCTTGAAACCTAAATGGCATGAACCACCATCATCAACACAATATTACCTTGAAAGTTCTACACAACTCTCGCAACTAGGGTTGCATGTTCTGCAAAGTCAGTTGTTGCTTGAGCAGCAGAGGTAAAATCTTTAAATTTCAGGTTCCAATTCTGCCTGCCAATAGATAAATTACCATCTCCAGGAAATGATTGTCCATATTCAAACCTTTCATCCTTGAAACCTAAGTGGCATGAACCACCATCGTCAATACAATATTGCCTTGAAAGTTTTACAACAGCTCTGGCAGCTAGGCTTGCATGTTCTGCAAACTCAGTCGCTGCTTGAGCAGCAGAGGTAGCATCCTTAAATTTCATGTTCCAATTTTGCCAGCCAACCAAAAAATTACAATTACCATCTCTAGGAAATGATTGCCCGTGTTCCAACCTTTCATCCTAGAAATCTAAGTGGCATGAACCACCATCATCAACACAATATTGCCTTGAAAGTTCTCCAACAGCTCAGGCAGCTAAGCTTGCATGTTCTGCAAACTCAGCCGCTTCTTGAGCAGAAGAGTTAACATCCTTAAATTTCATGTTCCAATTCTGCCTGCCAACAGAAAAATTACCATTACAATCTACAGGAAATGATTGCACATGTTCCAACCTTTCATTCTTGAAACCTAAGTGGCATGAACCACAATCATTAACACAATATTGCCTTGAAAGTTCTACAACAGCTTTGGCAGCTAGGCTTGCAAGTTCTGCGAACTCAGCCGCTTCTTGAGCAGCAGAGGTTGCATCCTTAAATTTCATGTTCCAATTATGCGTGCCAACAGAAACATTACCATCACCATCTCCAGGAAATGACTGCCCATATTCTAAGCTTTAATCCTAGAAACCTAAGTGGCATGAACCACAATCATCAACACAATATTGTCTTGAAAGTTCTACAACAGCTCTGGCAGTTAGGCTTGCATGTTCTGCAAACTCAGCCGCTGCTTGAGTAGCAGAAGTAGCATCCTTCAATTTCATGTTTCCAATTCTACCTGCCAATAGAAAAATTACCATTACCATCTCTAGGAAATGATTGCCCATGTTCCAACCATTCATCCTTGATACCTAAGGGGCATGAACCACCATCATCAACACAATAATGCTTTGAAAGTTCTACAACAGCTCTGGCAGCTAGGCTTGCATGTTCTGCAAACTCAGCCGCTGCTTTAGCAGCAGCGGTAGCATCCTTAAATTTCATGTTCCAATTCTGCCTGCCAATGGAAAAATTACCATTACCATCTCCAGGAAATGATTGCCCATGTTCCAACCATTCATTCTTGAAACCTAAGTGGCATGAACCACAATCATCAACAAAATATTGCCTTGAATGTTCTCCAACAGCTCTAGCAGCTAGGCTTGCATGTTCTGCAAACTTAGTCGCTGCTTGAGTAGCAGAAGTAGCATCCTTCAATTTCATGTTCCAATTCTACCTGCCAATAGAAAATTACCATTACCATCTCCAGGAAATGATTGCCCATGTTCCAACCATTCATCCTTGATACCTAAGTGGCATGAACCACCATCATCAACACAATAATGCCTTGAAAGTTCTACAACATCTCTGGCAGCTAGGCTTGCATGTTCTGCAAACTCAGCCGCTGCTTGAGAAGCAGCAGTAGCATCCTTAAATTTCATGTTCCAATTCTGCCTGCCAACGGAAAAATTACCATTACCATCTCCAAGAAATGATTGCCCATGTTCCAACCATTCATTCTTGAAACCTAAGTGGCATGAACCACCATCATCAACACAATATTGCCTTGAATGTTCTCCAACAGCTCTGACAGCTAGGCTTGCATGTTCTGCAAACTCAGCCGCTGCTTAAGCTAAAGAGGTAGCATCCTTAAATTAAATGTTCCAATTCTGCCTGCAAACAGAACAATTACCATCTCCAGGAAATGATTGCCCATATTCCAACCTTTCATCCTTGAAACTTAAGTGGCATGAACCACCATCATCAACACAATATTTCCTTGAAAGTTCTACAATAGCTCTGGCAACTAGGGTTGCATGTTCTGCAAAGTCAGCCGCTGCTTGAGCAGCAGAGCTAGCATCTTTAAATTTTATGTTCCAATTCTGCCTGCCAATGGAAAAGTTACCATCTCCATTAAATGATTGCCCATATTCCAGCCTTTCATCCTTGAAACCTAAGTGGCATGAACCACCATCATCAACACAATATTTCCTTGAAAGTTCTACAATAGCTCTGGCAGCTAGGCTTGCATGTTCTACAAACTCAGTCGTTGCTTGAGCAGCAGAGGTAGCATCCTTAAATTTCATGATCCAATTCTGCCTGCCAACAGAACAATTAACATCTCCAGGAAATGATTGCCTATGTTCCAACCTTTCATCCTTGAAACCTAAGTGGCATGAACAAACATCATCAACACAATATTGCCGTGAAAGTTCTACAACAGCTCTGGCAACTAGGGTTGCATGTTCTGCAAAGTCAGCCGCTGCTTGAGCAGCAGAGGTAGCATCTTTAAATTTCATGTTCCAATTCAGCCAGCCAATAGAAAAATTACCATCTCAAGGAAATGATTGCCCATATTCCAACCTTTCATCCTTGAAACCTATGTGGCATGAACCACCATCATCAACACAATATTGCCTTGAAAGTTCTAAAACAGCTCTGGAAGCTAGGCTTGCATGTTCTGCAAACTCAACCGTTGCTTGAGCAGCAGAGGTAGCATCCTTAAATTTCATGATCCAATTCTGCCTGACAACAGAAAAATTACCATCTCCAGGAAATGAATGTTCCAACCTTCAAATCCTTGAAACCTAAGTGGCATGAACCACAATCATTAACACAATATTGCCTTGAAAGTTCTACAACATCTCTGGCAGCTAGGCTTGCATGTTCTGCGAACTCAGCCGCTTCTTGAGCAGCAGAGGTTGCATCCTTAAATTTCATGTTCCAATTATGCCTGCCAACAGAAACATTACCATCACCATCTCCAGGAAATGATTGCCCATGTTCCAACCTTTCATCCTTGAAACCTAAGTGGCATGAACCACCATCATCAACATAATATTGCCTTGAAAGTTCTACAACAGCTCTGGCAGCTAGGCTTGCATGTTCTACAAACTCAGTCATTGCTTGAGCAGCAAAGGTAGCATCCTTATATTTCATGATCCAATTCTGCCTGCCAACAGAACAATTACCATCTCCAGGAAATGATTGCCCATATTCCAACCTTTCATCCTTGAAACTTAAGTGGCATGAACCACCATCATCAACACAATATTTCCTTGAAAGTTCTACAATAGCTCTGGCAACTAGGGTTGCATGTTCTGCAAAGTCAGCCGCTGCTTGAGCAGCAGAGCTAGCATCTTTAAATTTTATGTTCCAATTCTGCCTGCCAATGGAAAAGTTACCATCTCCATTAAATGATTGCCCATATTCCAGCCTTTCATCCTTGAAACCTAAGTGGCATGAACCACCATCATCAACACAATATTGGCTTGAAAGTTCTACAATAGCTCTGGCAGCTAGGCTTGCATGTTCTACAAACTCAGTCGTTGCTTGAGCAGCAGAGGTAGCATCCTTAAATTTCATGTTCCAAATGACTGCCAACAGAAACATTACCATCACCATCTCCAGGAAATGATTGCCCATCTTCCAACCTTTCATCCTTGAAACCTAAGTGGCATGAACCACCATCATCAACACAATATTGCCTTGAAAGTTCTACAACAGCTCTGGCAGCTAGGCTTGCATGTTCTGCAAACTCAGCCGCTGCTTGCATAGCAGAGGTAGCATTATTAAATTTCATGTTCCAATTCTGCCTGCCAACAGAAATATTACCATTACCATCTCCAGGAAATGATTGCCCATCTTCCAACCTTTCATTCTTGAAACCTAAGTGGCATGAACCACCATCATCAACACAATATTACCTTGAAAGTTCTACAACAGCTCTGGCAACTAGGGTTGCATGTTCTGCAAAGTCAGGCGCTGCTTGAGCAGCAGAGGTAGCATCTTTAAATTTCATGTTCCAATTCTGCCTACCAATAGATAAATTACCATCTCCAGGAAATGATTGCCCATATTCCACCCTTTCATCCTTGAAACCTAAGTGGCATGAACCACCATCATCAACACAATATTGCCTTGAATGTTCTCCAACAGCTCTGGCAGCTAGGTTTGCATGTTCAGCAAACTCAGCCGCTTCTTGAGCTAAAGAGGTAGCATCCTTAAATTTCATGTTCCAATTCTACCTGCCAACAGAAAAATTACCATTACCATCTCCAGGAAATGATTGCCCATGTTCCAACCTTTCATCCTTGAAACTTAAGTGGCATGACCCACCATCATCAACACAATATTGCCTGGAAAGTTATACAATAGCTCTGGCAACTAGGGTTGCATGTTCTGCAAAGTCAGCCGCTGCTTGAGCAGCAGAGCTAGTATCTTTAAATTTTATGTCCCAATTCTGCCAGCCAGTGGAAAAGTTACCATCTCCAGGAAATGATTGCCCATATTTCAAACTTTCATCCTTGAAACCTAAGTGGCATAAACCACCATCATCAACATATTATTGCCTTGAAAGTACTACAATAGCTCTGGCAGCTAGGCTTGCATGTTCTACAAACTCAGTCGTTGCTTGAGCAGCAGAGGTAGCATCCTTAAATTTCATGATCCAATTCTGCCTGCCAACAGAACAATTACCATCTCCAGGAAATGATTGCCTATGTTCCAACTTTTCATCCTTGAAACCTAAGTGGCATAAACCACCATCATCAACACAATATTGCCGTGAAAGTACTACAACAGCTCTGGCAACTAGGGTTGCATGTTCTGCAAAGTCAGCCGCTGCTTGAGCAGCAGAGGTAGCATATTTAAATTTCATGTTCCAATTCTGCCTACCAATAGAAAAATTACCATCTCAAGGAAATGATTGCCCATATTCCAACCTTTCATCCTTGAAACCTATGTGGCATGAACCACTATCATCAACACAATATTGCCTTGAAAGTTCTACAACAGCTCTGGAAGCTAGGCTTGCATGATCTGCAAACTCAGCCGTTGCTTGAGCAGCAGAGGTAGCATCCTTAAATTTCATGATCCAATTCTGCCTGACAACAGAAAAATTACCATCTCCAGGAAATGATTGCCCATGTTCCAACCTTTCATCCTTGAAACCTAAGTGGCATGAACCACAATCATTAACACAATATTGCCTTGAAAGTTCTACAACAGCTCTGGCAGCTAGGCTTGCATGTTCTGCAAACTCAGCCGCTTCTTGAGCAGCAGAGGTTGCATCCTTAAATTTCATGTTCCAATTATGCCTGCCAACAGAAACATTACCATCACCATCTCCAGGAAATGATTGCCCATGTTCCAACCTTTCATCCTTGAAACCTAAGTGGCATGAACCACCATCATCAACACAATATTGCCTTGAAAGTTCTACAACATCTTTGGCAGCTAGGCTTGTATGTTCTGCAAACTCAGACGCTGTTTGAGCAGCAGCGGTAGCATCCTTAAATTTCATGTTCCAATTCTGCCTGCCAACGAAAAAATTACAATTACCATCTCCAGGAAATGATTGCCCATGTTCCAACCATTCATTCTTGAAACTTAAGTGGCATGAACCACCATCATTAACACAATATTGCCTTGAAAGTTCTACGAAAGCTTTGGCAGCTAGGCTTGCATGTTCTGCAAACTCAGCCGCTACTTGAGCAGCAGAGGTTGCATCCTTAAATTTCATGTTCAAATTCTGCATGCCGACAGAAACATTACCATCACCATCTCCAGTAAATGATTGCCCATGTTCCAACCTTTCATCCTTGAAACCTAAGTGGCATGAACCACCATTATCAACGCAATATTACCTTGAAAGTTCTACCATAGCTCTGGCAGCTAGGCTTGCATGTTCTGCAAACTCAGCCGCTGCTTGAGGAGCAGAGGTAGCATCCTTAAATTTAATGTTCCAATTCTGCCTTCCAATAGAAAAATTACCATTACCATCTAAGGGAAATGATTGCCCATGTTCCAACCTTTCATCCTTGAAACCTAAGTGGCATGAACCACCATCATCAATACTATATTACCTTGAATGTTTGACAACAACTCTGGCAGCTAGTCTTGCATGTTCTGCAAAGTCAGCCGCTGCTTGAGGAGCAGAGGTAGCATCCTTAAATTTCATGTTCCAATTCTGCCTGCCAATAGAAAAATTACCATTACCATCTCCAGGAAATGATTGCCCATGTTCCAACCTTTCATCCTTGAAACCTATGAGGCATGAACCACCATCATCAACACAATATTACCTTGAAAGTTCTACAATAGCTCTGGCAACTAGGGTTGCATGTTCTGCAAAGTCAGCCGCTTTTTGATCAGCAGAGGTAGCATCTTTAAATTTCATGTTCCAATTCTGCCTGCCAATAGCAAAATTACCATCTTAAGGAAATGATTGCCCATATTCCAACCTTTCATCCTTGAAACCTAAGTAGCGTGAACCACCATCATCAACACAATATTGCCTTGAAAGTTCTACAACAGCTCTGGCAACTAGGGTTGCATGTTCTGCAAAGTCAGCCGCTGCTTGAGCAGCAGAGGTAGCATCTTTAAATTTCATGTTCCAATTCTGCCTACCAATAGAAAAATTACCATCTCAAGGAAATGATTGCCCATATTCCAACCTTTCATCCTTGAAACCTATGTGGCATGAACCACCATCATCAACACAATATTGCCTTGAAAGTTCTACAACAGCTCAGGAAGCTAGGCTTGCATGATCTGCAAACTCAGCCGTTGCTTGAGCAGCAGAGATAGCATCCTTAAATTTCACGATCCAATTCTGCCTGACAACAGAAAAATTACCATCTCCAGAAAATGATTGCCCATTTTCCAACCTTTCATCCTTGAAACCTAAGTGGCATGAACCACAATCATTAACACAATATTGCCTTGAAAGTTCTACAACAGCTCTGGCAGCTAGGCTTGCATGTTCTGCAAACTCAGCCGCTTCTTGAGCAGCAGAGGTTGCATCCTTAAATTTCATGTTCCAATTTTGCCTGCCAACAGAAACATTACCATCACCATCTCCAGGAAATGATTGCCCATGTTCCAACCTTTCATCCTTGAAACCTAAGTGGCATGAACCGCCATCATCAACACAATATTGCCTTGAAAGTTCTACAACAGCTTTGGCAGCTAGGCTTGCATGTTCTGCAAACTCAGACGCTGCTTGAGCAGCAGCAGTAGCATCCTTAAATTTCATGTTCCAATTCTGCTCGCCAGCAAAAAAATTACCATTACCATCTCCAGGAAATGATTGCCCATGTTCCAACCATTCATTCTTGAAACCTAAGTGGCATGAACCACCATCATTAACACAATATTGCCTTGAAAGTTCTACGAAAGCTTTGGCAGCTAGGCTTGCATATTCTGCAAACTCAGCCGCTACTTGAGCAGCAGAGGTTGCATCCTTAAATTTCATGTTCAAATTCTGCATGCCGACAGAAACATTACCATCACCATCTCCAGTAAAGGATTGCCCATGTTCCAACCTTTCATCCTTGAAACCTAAGTGGCATGAACCACCATTATCAACGCAATATTGCCTTGAAAGTTCTACCATAGCTCTGGTAGCTAGGCTTGCATGTTCTGCAAACTCAGCCGCTGCTTGAGAAGCAGAGGTAGCATCCTTAAATTTAATTTTCCAATTCTGCCTTCCAATAGAAAAATTACCATTACCATCTCAGGGAAATGATTGCCCATGTTCCAACCTTTCATCCTTGAAACCTAAGTGGCATGAACCACCATCATCAATACAATATTACCTTGAATATTTGATAGCAACTCTGGCAGCTAGTCTTGCATGTTCTGCAAAGTCAGCCGCTGCTTGAGGAGCAGAGGTAGCATCCTTAAATTTCATGTTCCAATTCTGCCTGCCAATAGAAAAATTACCATCACCATCTCCAGGAAATGATTGCCCATGTTCCAACCTTTCATCCTTGAAACCTAAGTGGCATGAACCACCATCATCAACACAATATTGCCTTGAAAGTTCTACAACAGCTTTGGCAGCTAGGCTTGCAAGTTCTGCAAACTCAGACGCTGCTTGAGCAGTAGCGGTAGCATCCTTAAATTTCATGTTCCAATTCTGCTCGCCAACGAAAAAATTACCATTACCATCTCCAGGAAATGATTGCCCATGTTCCAACCATTCATTCTTGAAACCTAAGTGGCATGAACCACCATCATTAACACAATATTGCCTTGAAAGTTCTACGAAAGCTTTGGCAGCTAGGCTTGCATATTCTGCAAACTCAGACGCTACTTGAGTAGTAGAGGTTGCATCCTTAAATTTCATGTTCAAATTCTGCATGCCGACAGAAACATTACCATCACCATCTCCAGTAAATGATTGCCCATGTTCCAACCTTTCATCCTTGAAACCTAAGTGGCATGAACCACCATTATCAACGCAATATTGCCTTGAAAGTTCTACCATAGCTCTGGTAGCTAGGCTTGCATGTTCTGCAAACTCAGCCGCTACTTGAGGAGCAGAGGTAGCATCCTTAAATTTAATGTTCCAATTCTGCCTTCCAATAGAAAAATTACCATTACCATCTCAGGGAAATGATTGCCCATGTTCCAACCTTTCATCCTTGAAACCTAAGTGGCATGAACCACCATCATCAATACAATATTACCTTGAATGTTTGACAACAACTCTGGCAGCTAGTCTTGCATGTTCTACAAAGTCAGCCGCTGCTTGAGGAGCAGAGGTAGCATCCTTAAATTTCATGTTCCAATTCTGCCTGCCAATAGAAAAGTTACCATTACCATCTCCAGGAAATGATTGCCCATGTTCTAACCTTTCATCCTTGAAACCTATGTGGCATGAACCACCATCATCAACACAATATTACCTTGAAAGTTCTACAATAGCTCTGGAAACTAGGGTTGCATGTTCTGCAAAGTCAGCCGCTTTTTGAGCAGCAGAGGTAGCATCTTTAAATTTCATGTTCCAATTCTGCCTGCCAATAGCAAAATTACCATCTTAAGGAAATGATTGCCCATATTCCAACCTTTCATCCTTGAAACCTAAGTGGCGTGAACCACCATCATCAACACAATATTGCCTTGAAAGTTCTACAACAGCTCTGGAAACTAGGGTTGCATGTTCTGCAAAGTCAGCCGCTGCTTGAGCAGCAAAGGTTGCATCATTAAATTTCAAATTCCAATTCTGCCTGCCAATAGAAAAAGTACCATCTCCAAGAAATGATTGCCCATATTCCAACCTTTCATCCTTGAAACCTAAGTGGCGTGAACCACCATCATCAACACAATATTGCCTTGAAAGTTCTACAACAGCTCTGGCAACTAGGGTTGCATAATCTGCAAAGTCAGCCGCTGCTTGAGCAGCAGAGG
The DNA here is from genome assembly GCF_000390325.3 of Nicotiana tomentosiformis. Taxonomy (NCBI): domain Eukaryota; kingdom Viridiplantae; phylum Streptophyta; class Magnoliopsida; order Solanales; family Solanaceae; genus Nicotiana; species Nicotiana tomentosiformis. The sequence goes on from NW_027174575.1 coordinate 588,237, forward strand.
TAGCATCTTTAAATTTCATGTTCCAACTCTGCCTACCAATAGAAAAATTACCATCTCAAGGAAATGATTGCCCATATTCCAACCTTTTATCCTGGAAACCTATGTGGCATGAACCACCATCATCAACACAATATTGCCTTGAAAGTTCTACAACAGCTCTGGAAGCTAGGCTTGCATGATCTACAAACTCAGTCGTTGCTTGAGCAGCAGAGGTAGCATCCTTAAAATTCACGATCCAATTCTGCCTGACAACAGAAAAATTACCATCTCCAGGAAATGATTGCCCATGTTCCAACCTTTCATCATTGAAACCTAAGTGGGTTGAACCACAATCATTAACACAATATTGCCTTGAAAGTTCTACAACAGCTCTTGCAGCTAGGCTTGCATGTTCTGCAAACTCAGCAGCTTCTTGAGCAGCAGAGGTTGCATCCTTAAATTTCGAGGTTCCAATTATGCCTGCCAACAGAAACATTAACGTCACCATCTCCAGGAAATGATTGCCCATGTTCCAACCTTTCATCCTTGAAACCTAAGTGGCATGAACCACCATCATCAACACAATATTGCCTTGAAAGTTCTACAACAGCTTTGGCAGCTAGGCTTGCATGTTCTGCAAACTCAGACGCTGCTTGAGCAGCAGCGGTAGCATCCTTAAATTTCATGTTCCAATTCTGCTCGCCAACGAAAAAATTACCATTACCATCTCCAGGAAAAGATTGCCCATGTTCCAACCATTCATTCTTGAAACCTAAGTGGCATGAACCACCATCATTAACATAATATTGCCTTGAAAGTTCTACGAAAGCTTTGGCAGCTAGGCTTGCATGTTCTGCAAACTCAGCCGCTACTTGAGCAGCAGAGGTTGCATCCTTAAATTTCATGTTCAAATTCTGCATGCCGACAGAAACATTGCCATCACCATCTCCAGTAAATGATTGCCCATGTTCCAACCTTTCATCCTTGAAACCTAAGTGGCATGAACCACCATTATCAACGCAATATTGCCTTGAAAGTTCTACCATAGCTCTGGCAGCTAGGCTTGCATGTTCTGCAAACTCAGCCGCTGCTTGAGGAGCAGAGGTAGCATCCTTAAATTTAATGTTCCAATTCTGCCTTCCAATAGAAAAATTACCATTACCATCTCAGGGAAATGATTGCCCACGTTCCAACCTTTCATCCTTGAAACCTAAGTGGCATGAACCACCATCATCAATACAATATTACCTTGAATGTTTGATAACAACTCTGGCAGCTAGGCTTGCATGTTCTGCAAACTCAGCCGCTGCTTGAGGAGCAGAGGTAGCATCCTTAAATTTCATGTTCCAATTCTGCCTGCCAATAGAAAAATTACCATTACCATCTCCAGGAAATGATTGCCCATGTTCCAACCTTTCATCCTTGAAACCTATGTGGCATGAACCACCATCATCAACACAATATTACCTTGAAAGTTCTACAATAGCTCTGGCAACTAGGGTTGCATGTTCTGCAAAGTCAGCCGCTTTTTGAGCAGCAGAGGTAGCATCTTTAAATTTCATGTTCCAATTCTGCCTGCCAATAGCAAAATTACCATCTTAAGGAAATGATTGCCCATATTCCAACCTTTCATCCTTGAAACCTAAGTGGCATGAACCACCATCATCAACACAATATTGCCTTGAAAGTTCAACAACAGCTCTGGCAACTAGGGTTGCATGTTCTGCAAAGTCAGCCGCTGCTTGAGCAGCAGAGGTAGCATCTTTAAATTTCATGTTCCAATTCTGCCTGCCAATAGAAAAATTACCATCTCCAGGAAATGATTGCCCATGTTCCAACCTTTCAATCTAGAAACCTAAGTGGCATGAACCACCATCATCAACACAATATTGCCTTGAAAGTTCTACAACAGCTCTGGCAGCTAGGCTTGCATGTTCTGCAAACTCAGACGCTTCTTGAGCAGCAGAGGTTGCATCCTTAAATTTCATGTTCCAATTATGCCTGCCAACAGAAACATTACCATCACCAATTCCAGGAAATGATTGCCCATGTTCCAACCTTTCATCCTTGAAACCTAAGTGGCATGAACCACCAACATCAACACAATATTGCCTTGAAAGTTCTACAACAGCTTTGGCAGCTAGGCTTGCATGTTCTGCAAACTCAGACGCTGCTTGAGCAGTAGCGGTAGCATCCTTAAATTTCATGTTCCAATTCTGCTCGCCAACGAAAAAATTACCATTACCATCTCCAGGAAATGATTGCCCATGTTCCAACCATTCATTCTTGAAACCTAAGTGGCATGAACCACCATCATTAACACAATATTGCCTTGAAAGTTCTATGAAAGCTTTGGCAGCTAGGCTTGCATGTTCTGCAAACTCAGCCGCTACTTGAGCAGCAGAGGTTGCAACCTTAAATTTCATGTTCAAATTCTGCATGCCCACAGAAACATTACCATCACCATCTCCAGTAAATGATTGCCCATGTTCCAACCTTTCATCCTTGAAACTTAAGTGGCATGAACCACCATTATCAACGCAATATTGCCTTGAAAGTTCTACCATAGCTCTGGCAGCTAGGCTTGCATGTTCTGCAAACTCAGCCGCTGCTTGAGGAGCAGAGGTAGCATCCTTAAATTTAATGTTCCAATTCTGCCTTCCAATAAAAAAATTACCATTACCATCTCAGGGAAATGATTGCCCATGTTCCAACCTTTCATCCTTGAAACCTAAGTGGCATGAACCACCATCATCAATACAATATTACCTTGAATGTTTGACAACAACTCTGGCAGCTAGTCTTGCATGTTCTGCAAAGTCAGCCGCTGCTTGAGGAGCAGAGGTAGCATCCTTAAATTTCATGTTCCAATTCTGCCTGCCAATAGAAAAATTACCATTACCATCTCCAGGAAATGATTGCCCATGTTCCAACCTTTCATCCTTGAAACCTATGTGGCATGAACCACTATCATCAACACAATATTACCTTGAAAGTTCTACAATAGCTCTGGCAACTAGGGTTGCATGTTCTGCAAAGTCTGCCGCTTTTTGAGCAGCAGAGGTAGCATCTTCAAATTTCATGTTCCAATTCTGCCTGCCAATAGCAAAATTACCATCTTAAGGAAATGATTGCCCATATTCCAACCTTTCATCCTTGAAACCTAAGTGGCGTGAACCACCATCATCAACACAATATTGCCTTGAAAGTTCTACAACAGCTCTTGCAACTAGGGTTGCATGTTCTGCAAAGTCAGCCGCTGCTTGAGCAGCAAAGGTTGCATCTTTAAATTTCATGTTCCAATTCTGCCTGCCAATAGAAAAATTACCATCTCTAGGAAATGATTGCCCATGTTCCAACCTTTCAATCTTGAAACCTAAGTGGCATGAACCACCATCATCAACACAATATTGCCTAGAAAATTCTACAACAGCTCTGGCAACTAGGGTTGCATGTTCTGCAAAGTCAGCCGCTTTTTGAGCAGCAGAGGTTGCATCTTTAAATTTCATGTTCCAATTCTGCCAGCCAATAGCAAAATTACCATCTTAAGGAAATGATTGCCCATATTCCAACCTTTCATCCTTGAAACCTAAGTGGCATGAACCACCATCATCAACACAATATTGCCTTGAAAGTTCTACAACAGCTCTGGCAACTAGGGTTGCATGTTCTGCAAAGTCAGCCGCTGCTTGAGCAGCAAAGGTTGCATCTTTAAATTTCATGTTCCAATTCTGCCTGCCAATAGAAAAATTACCATCTCCAGGAAATGATTACCCATGTTCCAACCTTTCAATCTTGAAACCTAAGTGGCATGAACCACCATCATCAACACAATATTGCCTTGAAAATTCTACAACAGCTCTGGCAACTAGGGTTGCATGTTCTGCAAAGTCAGCCGCTTCTTGAGCAGCAGAGGTAGCATCTTTAAATTTCATGTTCCAATTCTGCCTGCCAATAGAAAAATTACCATCTCCAGGAAATGATTACCCATGTTCCAACCTTTCAATCTTGAAACCTAAGTGGCATGAACCACCATCATCAACACAATATTGCCTTGAAAATTCTACAACAGCTCTGGCAACTAGGGTTGCATGTTCTGCAAAGTCAGCCGCTTCTTGAGCAGCAGAGGTAGCATCCATAAATTTCATATTCCAATTCTGCCTGCCAAGAGAAAAATTACCATTACCATCTCCAGGAAATGATTGCCCATGTTCCAACCTTTCATTCTTGAAACCTAAGTGGCATGAACCACCATCATCAACACAATATTGCCTTGAAAGTTCTACAACAGCTTTGGCAGCTAGGCTTGCATGTTCTGCAAACTCAGACGCTGCTTGAGCACTAGCGGTAGCATCCTTAAATTTCATGTTCCAATTCTGCTCGCCAACGAAAAAATTACCATTACCATCTCCAGGAAATGATTGCCCATGTTCCAACCATTCATTCTTGAAACCTAAGTGGCATGAACCACCATCATTAACACAATATTGCCTTGAAAGTTCTATGAAAGCTTTGGCAGCTAGGCTTGCATGTTCTGCAAACTCAGCCGCTACTTGAGCAGCAGAGGTTGCAACCTTAAATTTCATGTTCAAATTCTGCATGCCCACAGAAACATTACCATCACCATCTCCAGTAAATGATTGCCCATGTTCCAACCTTTCATCCTTGAAACTTAAGTGGCATGAACCACCATTATCAACGCAATATTGCCTTGAAAGTTCTACCATAGCTCTGGCAGCTAGGCTTGCATGTTCTGCAAACTCAGCCGCTGCTTGAGGAGCAGAGGTAGCATCCTTAAATTTAATGTTCCAATTCTGCCTTCCAATAAAAAAATTACCATTACCATCTCAGGGAAATGATTGCCCATGTTCCAACCTTTCATCCTTGAAACCTAAGTGGCATGAACCACCATCATCAATACAATATTACCTTGAATGTTTGACAACAACTCTGGCAGCTAGTCTTGCATGTTCTGCAAAGTCAGCCGCTGCTTGAGGAGCAGAGGTAGCATCCTTAAATTTCATGTTCCAATTCTGCCTGCCAATAGAAAAATTACCATTACCATCTCCAGGAAATGATTGCCCATGTTCCAACCTTTCATCCTTGAAACCTATGTGGCATGAACCACTATCATCAACACAATATTACCTTGAAAGTTCTACAATAGCTCTGGCAACTAGGGTTGCATGTTCTGCAAAGTCTGCCGCTTTTTGAGCAGCAGAGGTAGCATCTTCAAATTTCATGTTCCAATTCTGCCTGCCAATAGCAAAATTACCATCTTAAGGAAATGATTGCCCATATTCCAACCTTTCATCCTTGAAACCTAAGTGGCGTGAACCACCATCATCAACACAATATTGCCTTGAAAGTTCTACAACAGCTCTTGCAACTAGGGTTGCATGTTCTGCAAAGTCAGCCGCTGCTTGAGCAGCAAAGGTTGCATCTTTAAATTTCATGTTCCAATTCTGCCTGCCAATAGAAAAATTACCATCTCTAGGAAATGATTGCCCATGTTCCAACCTTTCAATCTTGAAACATAAGTGGCATGAACCACCATCATCAACACAATATTGCCTAGAAAATTCTACAACAGCTCTGGCAACTAGGGTTGCATGTTCTGCAAAGTCAGCCGCTTTTTGAGCAGCAGAGGTTGCATCTTTAAATTTCATGTTCCAATTCTGCCAGCCAATAGCAAAATTACCATCTTAAGGAAATGATTGCCCATATTCCAACCTTTCATCCTTGAAACCTAAGTGGCATGAACCACCATCATCAACACAATATTGCCTTGAAAGTTCAACAACAGCTCTGGCAACTAGGGTTGCATGTTCTGCAAAGTCAGCCGCTGCTTGAGCAGCAAAGGTTGCATCTTTAAATTTCATGTTCCAATTCTGCCTGCCAATAGAAAAATTACCATCTCCAGGAAATGATTACCCATGTTCCAACCTTTCAATCTTGAAACCTAAGTGGCATGAACCACCATCATCAACACAATATTGCCTTGAAAATTCTACAACAGCTCTGGCAACTAGGGTTGCATGTTCTGCAAAGTCAGCCGCTTCTTGAGCAGCAGAGGTAGCATCTTTAAATTTCATGTTCCAATTCTGCCTGCCAATAGAAAAATTACCATCTCCAGGAAATGATTACCCATGTTCCAACCTTTCAATCTTGAAACCTAAGTGGCATGAACCACCATCATCAACACAATATTGCCTTGAAAATTCTACAACAGCTCTGGCAACTAGGGTTGCATGTTCTGCAAAGTCAGCCGCTTCTTGAGCAGCAGAGGTAGCATCCATAAATTTCATATTCCAATTCTGCCTGCCAAGAGAAAAATTACCATTACCATCTCCAGGAAATGATTGCCCATGTTCCAACCTTTCATTCTTGAAACCTAAGTGGCATGAACCACCATCATCAACACAATATTGCCTTGAAAGTTCTACAACAGCTTTGGCAGCTAGGCTTGCATGTTCTGCAAACTCAGACGCTGCTTGAGCAGTAGCGGTAGCATCCTTAAATTTCATGTTCCAATTCTGCTCGCCAACGAAAAAATTACCATTACCATCTCCAGGAAATGATTGCCCATGTTCCAACCATTCATTCTTGAAACCTAAGTGGCATGAACCACCATCATTAACACAATATTGCCTTGAAAGTTCTATGAAAGCTTTGGCAGCTAGGCTTGCATGTTCTGCAAACTCAGCCGCTACTTGAGCAGCAGAGGTTGCAACCTTAAATTTCATGTTCAAATTCTGCATGCCCACAGAAACATTACCATCACCATCTCCAGTAAATGATTGCCCATGTTCCAACCTTTCATCCTTGAAACTTAAGTGGCATGAACCACCATTATCAACGCAATATTGCCTTGAAAGTTCTACCATAGCTCTGGCAGCTAGGCTTGCATGTTCTGCAAACTCAGCCGCTGCTTGAGGAGCAGAGGTAGCATCCTTAAATTTAATGTTCCAATTCTGCCTTCCAATAAAAAAATTACCATTACCATCTCAGGGAAATGATTGCCCATGTTCCAACCTTTCATCCTTGAAACCTAAGTGGCATGAACCACCATCATCAATACAATATTACCTTGAATGTTTGACAACAACTCTGGCAGCTAGTCTTGCATGTTCTGCAAAGTCAGCCGCTGCTTGAGGAGCAGAGGTAGCATCTTAAATTTCATGTTCCAATTCTGCCCGCCAATAGAAAAATTACCATTACCATCTCCAGGAAATGATTGCCCATGTTCCAACCTTTCATCCTTGAAACCTATGTGGCATGAACCACCATCATCAACACAATATTACCTTGAAAGTTCTACAATAGCTCTGGCAACTAGGGTTGCATGTTTTGCAAAGTCTGCCGCTTTTTGAGCAGCAGAGGTAGCATCTTCAAATTTCATGTTCCAATTCTGCCTGCCAATAGCAAAATTACCATCTTAAGGAAATGATTGCCCATATTCCAACCTTTCATCCTTGAAACCTAAGTGGCGTGAACCACCATCATCAACACAATATTGCCTTGAAAGTTCTACAACAGCTCTTGCAACTAGGGTTGCATGTTCTGCAAAGTCAGCCGCTGCTTGAGCAGCAAAGGTTGCATCTTTAAATTTCATGTTCCAATTCTGCCTGCCAATAGAAAAATTACCATCTCTAGGAAATGATTGCCCATGTTCCAACCTTTCAATCTTGAAACCTAAGTGGCATGAACCACCATCATCAACACAATATTGCCTAGAAAATTCTACAACAGCTCTGGCAACTAGGGTTGCATGTTCTGCAAAGTCAGCCGCTTTTTGAGCAGCAGAGGTTGCATCTTTAAATTTCATGTTCCAATTCTGCCAGCCAATAGCAAAATTACCATCTTAAGGAAATGATTGCCCATATTCCAACCTTTCATCCTTGAAACCTAAGTGGCATGAACCACCATCATCAACACAATATTGCCTTGAAAGTTCTACAACAGCTCTGGCAACTAGGGTTGCATGTTCTGCAAAGTCAGCCGCTGCTTGAGCAGCAAAGGTTGCATCTTTAAATTTCATGTTCCAATTCTGCCTGCCAATAGAAAAATTACCATCTCCAGGAAATGATTACCCATGTTCCAACCTTTCAATCTTGAAACCTAAGTGGCATGAACCACCATCATCAACACAATATTGCCTTGAAAATTCTACAACAGCTCTGGCAACTAGGGTTGCATGTTCTGCAAAGTCAGCCGCTTCTTGAGCAGCAGAGGTAGCATCTTTAAATTTCATGTTCCAATTCTGCCTGCCAATAGAAAAATTACCATCTCCAGGAAATGATTACCCATGTTCCAACCTTTCAATCTTGAAACCTAAGTGGCATGAACCACCATCATCAACACAATATTGCCTTGAAAATTCTACAACAGCTCTGGCAACTAGGGTTGCATGTTCTGCAAAGTCAGCCGCTTCTTGAGCAGCAGAGGTAGCATCCATAAATTTCATATTCCAATTCTGCCTGCCGACAGAAATATTACCATCACCATCTCCAGGAAATGATTGTCCATGTTCCAATCTTTCATCCTTGAAACCTAATAGGCATGAACCACCATCATCAATACAATATTGCCTTGAAAGTTCTACAACAGCTCTGGCAGCCAGGCTTGCATGTTCTGCAAAATCAGCCGCTGCTATAGCAGCAGAGGTAGCATCCTTAAATTTCATGTTCCAATTCTGCCAGCCAACAGAAAAATTATCATTACCATCTCCAGTAAATGATTGCCCACGTTCCAACCTTTCATCCTTGAAACCTAAGTGGCATGAACCACCATTATCAACGCAATATTGCCTTGAAAGTTCTACCACAGCTCTGGCAGCTAGGCTTGCATGTTCTGAAAACTCAGCCGCTGCTTGAGGAGCAGAGGTAGCATCCTTAAATTTAATGTTCCAATTCTGCCTACCAATAGAAAAATTACTATTACCATCTCTAGGAAATGATTGCCCATGTTCCAACCTTTCATCCTTGAAACCTAAGTGTCATGAACCACCATCATCAACATAATATTGCCTTGAAAGTTCTACAACAGCTCTGGCAACTAGGGTTGCATGTTCTGCAAAGTCAGCCGCTTCTTGAGCAGTAGAGGTAGCATCTTTAAATTTCATGTTCCAATTCTGTCGGCCAATAGAAAAATTACCATCTCAAGGAAATGATTGCCCATATTCCAACCTTTCATCCTTGAAACCTAAGTGGCATGAACCACCATAATCAACACAGTATTACCTTTAAAGTTCTACAACACCTCTGGCATCTAGGCTTGCATGTTCTACAAATTCAGCCGCTGCTTTAGCAGCAGAGGTAGCATCTTTAAATTTCATGTTCCAATTCTGCCTGCCAATAGAAAAATTACCATCTCCAGGAAATAATTGCCCATGTTCCAACCTTTCATTCTTGAAACCTAAGTGGCATGAACCACCATCATTAACAAAATATTGCCTTGAAAGTTCTACGATAGCTCTGGCAACTAGGGTTGCATGTTCTGCAAAGTCAGCCGCTTCTTGAGCAGCAGAGGTAGCATCTTTAAATTTCATGTTCCAATTCTTCCTGCCAATAGAAAAATTACCATCTCAAGGAAATGATTCCCCCATATTCCAACCTTTCATCCTTGAAACCTATTTGGCATGAACCACCATCATCAATACAATATTGCCTTGAAAGTTCTACAACAGCTCTGGAAGCTAGGCTTGCATGTTCTGCAAACTCAGCCGTTGCTTGAGCAGCAGAGGTAGCATCCTTAAATTTCATGTTCCAATTCTGCTTGCCCAATAGAAAAATTACCATTACCATCTCTAGGAAATGATTACCCATGTTGCAACCTTTTATCCTTGAAACCTAAGTGGCATGAACCACCATCATCAACACAATATTGCCTTGAAAGTTCAACAACAGCTCTGGAAGATTGGCTTGCATGTTCTGCAAACTCAGCCGCTGCTTGAGCAGCAGAGGTAGCATCCTTAAATTTCATGTTCCAATTCTGCCAGCCAATAGAAAAATTACCATTACCATGTCCAGAAAATGATTGACCATGTTCCAACCTTTCATCCTTGATACCTAAGTGGCATGAACCACCATCATTGATACAATATTACATTGAAAGTTTGACAACAACTCTGGCAGCTAGGCTTGCATATTCTGCAAACTCAGCCTCTGCTTGAGCAGCAGAGGTAGCATCCTTAAATTTCATGTTCCAATTCTACCTCCCAATAGAAAAATTACCATCTCTCCAGGAAATGATTGCCCATGTTCCAACCTTTCATCCTTGAAACCTATGTGGCATGAACCACCATCATCAATACAATATTACCTTGAAATTTCGACAACAACTTTGGTAGCTAAGCTTGCATGTTCTGCAAACTTAGCCTCTTCTTGAGCAGCCGAGGTAGCATCCTTAAATTTCATGTTCCAATTCTTCGTGCTAATAGAAAAATTACCATTACCATCTCCAGGAAATGATTGCCCACGTTCCAACCTTTCATCCTTGAAACCTAAGCGGCATGAACCACCATCATCAATACAATATTACCTTGAATGTTCGACAACAACTCTGGAAGCTAGGCTTGCAATTTCTACAAACTCAGCCTCTGCTTGAGCAGCAGAGGTTGCATCCTTAAATTTCATGTTCCAATTATGCCTGCCAACAGAAACATTACCGTCACCATCTCCAGGAAATGATTGCCCATGTTCCAACCTTTCATCCTTGAAACCTAAGTGGCATGAACCACCATCATCAACACAATATTGCCTTGAAAGTTCTACAACAGCTTTGGCAGCTAGGCTTGCATGTTCTGCAAACTCAGACGCTGCTTGAGCAGCAGCGGTAGCATCCTTAAATTTCATGTTCCAATTCTACTCGCCAACGAAAAAATTACCATTACCATCTCCAGGAAATGATTGCCCATGTTCCAACCATTCATTCTTGAAACCTAAGTGGCATGAACCACCATCATTAACACAATATTGCCTTGAAAGTTCTACGAAAGCTTTGACAGCTAGGCTTGCATGTTCTGCAAACTCAGCCGCTACTTGAGCAGTAGAGGTTGCATCCTTAAATTTCATGTTCAAATTCTGCATGCCGACAGAAACATTGCCATCACCATCTCCAATAAATGATTGCCCATGTTCCAACCTTTCATCCTTGAAACCTAAGTGGCATGAACCACCATTATCAACGCAATATTGCCTTGAAAGTTCTACCATAGCTCTGGCAGCTAGGCTTACATGTTCTGCAAACTCAGCCGCTGCTTGAGGAGCAGAGGTAGCATCCTTAAATTTAATGTACCAATTCTGCCTTCCAATAGAAAAATTACCATTACCATCTCAGGGAAATGATTGCCCATGTTCCAACCTTTCATCCTTGAAACCTAAGTGGCATGAACCACCATCATCAATACAATATTACCTTGAATGTTTGACAATAACTCTGGCAGCTAGGCTTGCATGTTCTGCAAACTCAGCCGCTGCTTGAGGAGCAGAAGTAGCATCCTTAAATTTCATGTTCCAATTCTGCCTGCCAATAGAAAAATTACCATTACCATCTCCAGGAAATGATTGCCCATGTTCCAACCTTTCATCCTTGAAACCTATATGGCATGAACCACCATCATCAACACAATATTACCTTGAAAGTTCTACAATAGCTCTGGCAACTAGGGTTGCATGTTCTGCAAAGTCAGCCGCTTTTTGAGCAGCAGAGGTAGCATCTTTAAATTTCATGTTCCAATTCTGCCTGCCAATAGCAAAATTACCATCTTAAGGAAATGATTGCCCATATTCCAACCTTTCATCCTTGAAACCTAAGTGGCGTGAACCACCATCATCAATACAATATTGCCTTGAAAGTTCTACAACAGCTCTGGCAACTAGGGTTGCATGTTCTGCAATGTCAGCCACTGCTTGAGCAGCAGAGGTAGCATCTTTAAATTTCATGTTCCAATTCTGCCTACCAATAGAAAAATTACCATCTCCAGGAAATGATTGCCCATGTTCCAACCTTTCAATCTTGAAACCTAAGTGGCATGAACCACCATCATCAACACAATATTGCCTTGAAAGTTCTACAACAGCTCTGGCAGCTAGGCTTGCATGTTCTGCAAACTCAGCCGCTTCTTGAGCAGCAGAGGTTGTATCCTTAAATTTCATGTTCCAATTATGCCTGCCAACAGAAACATTACCATCACCATTTACAGGAAATGATTGCCCATGTTCCAACCTTTCATCCTTGAAACCTAAGTGGCATGAACCACCATCATCAACACAATATTGCCTTGAAAGTTCTACAACAGCTTTGGCAGCTAGGCTTGCATGTTCTGCAAACTCAGACGCTGCTTGAGCAGCAGCGGTAGCATCCTTAAATTTCATGTTCCAATTCTGCTCGCCAACGAAAATATTACCATTACCATCTCTAGGAAATGATTGCCCATGTTCCAACCATTCATTCTTGAAATCTAAGTGGCATGAACCACCATCATTAACACAATATTGCCTTGAAAGTTCTATGAAAGCTTTGGCAGCTAGGCTTGCATGTTCTACAAACTCAGCCGCTACTTGAGCAGCAGAGGTTGCATCCTTAAATTTCATGTTCAAATTCTGCATGCCGACAGAAACATTACCATCACCATCTCCAGTAAATGATTGCTCATGTTCCAACCTTTCATCCTTGAAACCTAAGTGGCATGAACCACCATTATCAACGCAATATTGCCTTGAAAGTTCTACCATAGCTCTGGCAGCTAGGCTTGCATGTTCTGCAAACTCAGCCGCTGCTTGAGGAGCAGAGGTAGCATCCTTAAATTTAATGTTCCAATTCTGCCTTCCAATAAAAAAATTACCATTACCATCTCAGGGAAATGATTGCCCATGTTCCAACCTTTCATCCTTGAAACCTAAGTGGCATGAACCACCATCATCAATACAATATTACCTTGAATGTTTGACAACAACTCTGGCAGCTAGTCTTGCATGTTCTGCAAAGTCAGCCGCTGCTTGAGGAGCAGAGGTAGCATCCTTAAATTTCATGTTCCAATTCTGCCTGCCAATAGAAAAATTACCATTACCATCTCCAGGAAATGATTGCCCATGTTCCAACCTTTCATCCTTGAAACCTATGTGGCATGAACCACCATCATCAACACAATATTACCTTGAAAGTTCTACAATAGCTCTGGCAACTAGGGTTGCATGTTCTGCAAAGTCAGCCGCTTTTTGAGCAGCAGAGGTAGCATCTTCAAATTTCATGTTCCAATTCTGCCTGCCAATAGCAAAATTACCATCTTAAGGAAATGATTGCCCATATTCCAACCTTTCATCCTTGAAACCTAAGTGGCGTGAACCACCATCATCAACACAATATTGCCTTGAAAGTTCTACAACAGCTCTGGCAACTAGGGTTGCATGTTCTGCAAAGTCAGCCGCTGCTTGAGCAGCAAAGGTTGCATCTTTAAATTTCATGTTCCAATTCTGCCTGCCAATAGAAAAATTACCATCTCCAGGAAATGATTGCCCATGTTCCAACCTTTCAATCTTGAAACCTAAGTGGCATGAACCACCATCATCAACACAATATTGCCTTGAAAATTCTACAACAGCTCTGGCAACTAGGGTTGCATGTTCTGCAAAGTCAGCCGCTTTTTGAGCAGCAGAGGTAGCATTTTTAAATTTCATGTTCCAATTCTGCCAGCCATAGCAAAATTACCATCTTAAGGAAATGATTGCCCATATTCTAACCTTTCATCCTTGAAACCTAAGTGGCATGAACCACCATCATCAACACAATATTGCCTTGAAAGTTCTACAACAGCTCTGGCAACTAGGGTTGCATGTTCTGCAAAGTCAGCCGCTGCTTGAGCAGCAAAGGTTGCATCTTTAAATTTCATGTTCCAATTCTGCCTGCCAATAGAAAAATTACCATTACCATCTCCAGGAAATGATTGCCCATGTTCCAACCTTTCAATCTTGAAACCTAAGTGGCATGAACCACCATCATCAACACAATATTGCCTTGAAAATTCTACAACAGCTCTGGCAACTAGGGTTGCATGTTCTGCAAAGTCAGCCGCTTCTTGAGCAGCAGAGGTAGCATCTTTAAATTTCATGTTCCAATTCTGCCTGCCAATAGAAAAATTACCATCACAAGGAAATGATTGCCCAGATTCGAATCTTTCATCCTTGAAACCTAAGTGGCATGAACCACTATCATCAACACAATATTACCTTGAAAGTTCTACAACAGCTCTGGCAGCTAGGCTTGTATATTCTGCAAACTCAGCCGCTGCTTGAGCAGTAGAGGTTGCATCCTTAAATTTCATGTTCCAATTCTGCCTGCCGACAGAAATATTACCATCACCATCTCCAGGAAATGATTGTCCATGTTCCAATCTTTCATCCTTGAAACCTAATAGGCATGAACCACCATCATCAATACAATATTGCCTTGAAAGTTCTACAACAGCTCTGGCAGCCAGGCTTGCATGTTCTGCAAAATCAGCCGCTGCTATAGCAGCAGAGGTAGCATCCTTAAATTTCATGTTCCAATTCTGCCAGCCAACAGAAAAATTATCATTACCATCTCCAGTAAATGATTGCCCACGTTCCAACCTTTCATCCTTGAAACCTAAGTGGCATGAACCACCATTATCAACGCAATATTGCCTTGAAAGTTCTACCACAGCTCTGGCAGCTAGGCTTGCATGTTCTGAAAACTCAGCCGCTGCTTGAGGAGCAGAGGTAGCATCCTTAAATTTAATGTTCCAATTCTGCCTACCAATAGAAAAATTACCATTACCATCTCTAGGAAATGATTGCCCATGTTCCAACCTTTCATCCTTGAAACCTAAGTGTCATGAACCACCATCATCAACATAATATTGCCTTGAAAGTTCTACAATAGCTCTGGCAACTAGGGTTGCATGTTCTGCAAAGTCAGCCGCTTCTTGAGCAGTAGAGGTAGCATCTTTAAATTTCATGTTCCAATTCTGTCGGCCAATAGAAAAATTACCATCTCAAGGAAATGATTGCCCATATTCCAACCTTTCATCCTTGAAACCTAAGTGGCATGAACCACCATCATCAACACAGTATTACCTTGAAAGTTCTACAACGCCTCTGGCATCTAGGCTTGCATGTTCTACAAATTCAGCCGCTGCTTGAGCAGCAGAGGTAGCATCTTTAAATTTCATGTTCCAATTCTGCCTGCCAATAGAAAAATTACCATCTCCAGGAAATAATTGCCCATGTTCCAACCTTTCATTCTTGAAACCTAAGTGGCATGAACCACCATCATCAACAAACTATTGCCTTGAAAGTTCTACGACAGCTCTGGCAACTAGGGTTGCATGTTCTGCAAAGTCAGCCGCTTCTTGAGCAGCAGAGGTAGCATCTTTAAATTTCATGTTCCAATTCTTCCAGCCAATAGAAAAATTACCATCTCAAGGAAATGATTCCCCCATATTCCAACCTTTCATCCTTGAAACCTATGTGGCATGAACCACCATCATCAATACAATATTGCCTTGAAAGTTCTACAACAGCTCTGGAAGCTAGGCTTGCATGTTCTGCAAACTCAGCCGTTGCTTGAGCAGCAGAGGTAGCATCCTTAAATTTCATGTTCCAATTCTGCTTGCCCAATAGAAAAATTACCATTACCATCTCTAGGAAATGATTACCCATGTTGCAACCTTTTATCCTTGAAACCTAAGTGGCATGAACCACCATCATCAACACAATATTTCCTTGAATGTTCAACAACAGCTCTGGAAGTTTGGCTTGCATGTTCTGCAAACTCAGCCGCTGCTTGAGCAGCAGAGGTAGCATCCTTAAATTTCATGTTCCAATTCTGCCAGCCAATAGAAAAATTACCATTACCATGTCCAGAAAATGATTGACCATGTTCCAACCTTTCATCCTTGATACCTAAGTGGCATGAACCACCATCATTAATACAAAATTACATTGAAAGTTTGACAACAACTCTGGCAGCTAGGCTTGCATATTCTGCAAACTCAGCCTCTGCTTGAGCAGCAGAGGTAGCATCCTTAAATTTCATGTTCCAATTCTACCTCCCTATAGAAAAATTACCATCTCTCCAGGAAATGATTGCCTATGTTCCACCATTACCATGTCCAGAAAATGATTGACCATGTTCCAACCTTTCATCCTTGAAACCTATGTGGCATGAACCACCATCATCAATACAATATTACCTTGAAATTTCGACAACAACTCTGGTAGCTAAGCTTGCATGTTCTGCAAACTTAGCCTCTTCTTGAGCAGCCGAGGTAGCATCCTTAAATTTCATGTTCCAATTCTTCGTGCCAATAGAACAATTACCATTACCATCTCCAGGAAATGATTGCCCATGTTCCAACCTTTCATCCTTGAAACTTAAGTGGCATGAACCACCATCATCAATACAATATTACCTTGAATGTTCGACAACAACTCTGGAAGCTAGGCTTGCAATTTCTACAAACTCAGCCTCTGCTTGAGCAGCAGAGGTAGCATCCTTAAATTTCTTGTTCCAATTCTTCCTGCCAACAGAAAAAGTATCATTACCATCTCCAGGAAATGATTGACTATGTTACAACCTTTCATCCTTGAAACCTAAGTGGCATGAACCACCAGCATTAACATAATATTGCCTTGAAGGTTCGATAACAACTCTGGTAGCTAGGCTTGCATGTTCTGCAAACTCAGTCGCTGCTTGAGCAACAGAGGTAGCAACGTTAAATTTTATGTTCCAATTCTGCCTGCCAACAAAAAATTACCATTACCATCTCCAGGAAATGATTGCCCATGTTCCAACCTTTCATCCTTGAAACCTAAGTGGCATGAACCACCATCATCAATATAATATTACCTTGAAAGTTCGACAACAGCTCTGGCAGCTAGGCTTGCATGTTCTGCAAAGTCAACCGCTGCTTGAACTGTAGAGGTAGCATCCTTAAATTTCATTTTCCGGCAGAATTAAACATGAAATTTAAAGATGCTACCTCTGCTTCTCAAGTAGCGGCTGACTTTGCAGAACATGCAACCCTAGTTGCCAGAGCTGTTGTAGAACTCTCAAGGCAATATTGTGTTGATGATGGTGGTTCATGCCACTTAGTTTTCAAGGATGAAAGGCTGGAACACGGGCAATCATTTCCTGGAGATGGTAATTTTTCTATTGGCAGGCAGAATTGGAACATGAAATTAAGGATGCTGCCTCTGCTGCTCAAGCAGCGGCTGAGTTTGCAGAACAAGCAAACCTAGCTGCCAGAGCTGTTGTACAACTTTCAAGGCAATATTGTGTTGATGATGGTGGTTCATGCCACTTAGGTTTCAAGGATAAAAGGTTGGAACATGGGCAATCATTTCCTGGAGATGGTAAATTTTCTATTGGCAGGCACAATTGGAACATGAAATTTAACGATGCTACCTCTGCTGCTCAAGCAGCGGTTGAGTTTGAAGAACATGCAAGCCTAGCTGTTAGAGTTTGTAGAACTTTCAAGGCAATATTGTGTTGATGATGGTGGTTCATGCCACTTAGGTTTCAAGGTTGAAAGTTTGGAATATTGATAATCATTTTCTGGAGATGGTAATTCTTCTATTGGCAGGCAGAATTGAACATGAAATGTAAAGATGCTACCTCTGCTTCTCAAGCAGCGGCAGACTTTGCAGAACATGCAACCCTAGTTTCCAGAGCTGCTGTACAACTTTCAAGGCAATATTGTATTGATGATGGTGGTTCATGCCACTTTGGTTTCAATGATGAAAGTTTGGAACATGGGCAATCATTTCCTGGAGATGGTAATGGTAATTTGTCTGTTGGTAGGTAGAATTGGAACATCAAATTTAAGGATGCTACCTCTTCTGCTCAAGCTGCGGCTAAGTTTGCAGAACATGCAAGCCTAGCTACCAGAGCTGTTGGAGAACTTTCAAGGCAATATTGTGTTGATGATGGTGGTTCATGCCACTTAGGTTTCAAGAATGAATGGTTGGAACATCGGCAATCATTTCCTAGAGATGGTAATGGTAATTTTTCTTTTGGTAGGCAGAATTGGAACATGAAATTAAAGGATGCTACCGTTGTTGCTCAAGCAGTGACTGAGTTTGCAGAACATCCAAGCCTAGCTACCAGAGCTATTGTAGAACTTTCAAGGCAATATTGTGTTGATGATGGTGGTTCATGCCACTTTGGTTTCAATGATGAAAGGTTGGAACATGGGTAATCATTTCATGGAGATGGTAATGGTAATTGTTCTGTTGGCAGGCATAATTGGAACATGAAATTTAAGGATGCTACCTCTGCTGCTCAAGGAGCGGCTGATTTTGCAGAACATGCAAGCCTAGTTGCCAGAGCTGTTGTGGAACTTTCAAGGCAATATAGTGTTGATGATGGTGGTTCATGCCACTTAGGTTTCAAGGATTAAAGGTTGGAACATGGGCAATCATTTCATGGAGATGGTAATGGTAATTTTTCTGTAGGCAGGTAGAATTCGAACATGAAATTTAAGGTTGCTACCTCTGCTACCCAAGCAGTGGCTGAGTTTGCAGAACATGCAAGCCTAGCTGCCAGAGCTGTTGTAGAACTTTGAAGGCAATATTGTGTTGATCATGGTGGTTCATGTCACTTAGGTTTCAAGGATAAAAGGTTGGAACATGGGTAATCATTTCCTGGAGATGGTAAATTTTCTATTGGCTGGTAGAATTGAACATGATATTTAAAGATGCTACCTCTCCTTCTCAAGTAGCGGCTTACTTTGCAAAACATGCAACCCTAGTTGCCAGAGCAATTGTAGAACTTTCAAGGCAATATTGTGTGGATGATGGTGGTTCATGCCACTTAGTTTTCAAGGATGAAATGTTGGAACACGGGCAATCATTTCCTGGAGATGGTAATTTTTCTGTTGGCAAGCAGAATTGTAACATGAAATTAAGGATGCTGCCTCTGCTGCTCAAGCAGCAGCCGAGTTTGCAGAACATGCTAGCCTAGCTGCCAGGGCTGCTGGAGAACTTTCAAGGCAATATTGTGTTGATGATGGTGGTTCATGCCACTTAGGTTTCAAGAATGAATGGTTGTAACATGGACAATCATTTCCTGGAGATGGTAATGGTAATTTTTCTATTGGCAGGAAGAAAATTAACATGAAATTTAAGGATGCTACCGTTGCTGCTCAAGAAGCGGCTGAGTTTGCAGAACATGCAAGCCTAGCTGCTAGAGCTGTTGTAGAACTTTCAAGGTAATATTTGGTTGATGATGGTGGTTCATGCCACTTAGGTTTCAAGGATAAAAGGTTAGAACACGGGCAATCATTTCCTGGAGATGGTAAATTTTCTGTTGGCAGGCAGAATTGGAACATGAAATTAAGGATGTTGCCTCTGCTGCTCAAGCAGCGGCTGAGTTTGCAGAACATGCAAGCCTAGCTGCCAGGGCTGTTGGAGAACTTTCAAGGCAATATTGTATTGATGATGGTGGTTCATGCCACTTAGGTTTCAAGAATGAAAGGTTGTAACATGGGCAATTTTTTCCTGGAGATGGTAATGGTAATTTTTCTATTGGCAGGCAGAATTGGAACATGAAATTTAAGGATGCTACCGCTGCTGCTCAAGCAGCGGCTGAGTTTGCAAAACATGCAAGCCTAGCTGCCGGAGCTGTTGTAGAACTTTCAAGGCAATATTGTGTTGATGGTGGTGGTTCATGCCACTTAGGTTTCAAGGATAAAAGGTTGGAACATGGTCAATCATTTCCTGGAGATGGTAAATTTTCTATTGGCAGGCACAATTGGAACATGTAATTTAAGGATGCTACCTCTGCTGCTCAAGCAGCGGTTGACTTTGCAGAACATGCAAGCCTAGCTGTCAGAGCTGTTGTAGAACTTTCAAGGCAATATTGTGTTGATGATGGTGGTTCATGCCACTTAGGTTTCAAGGATAAAAGGTTGGAACATGGGTAACCATCTCCTGGAGATGGTAAATTTTCTATTGGATGGCAGAATTGAACATGAAATTTAAAAATGCTACCTCAGCTTCTCAAGCAGCGGCTGACTTTGCAGAACATGCAACCCTAGTTGCCAGATCTGTTATAGAACTTTCAAGGCAATATTGTGTTGGTGATGGTGGTTCATGCCACTTAGGTTTCAGGGATTAAAGGTTGGAGCATGGGCAATCATTTCCTGGAGATGGTAATGGTAATTTTTCTGTTGGCAAGCAGAATTGGAACATGAAATTTAAGGATGCTACCACTTCTGCTCAAGTCGCGGCTGAGTTTGCAGAACATGCAAGCCTAGCTGCCAGAGCTGTTGTAGAACTTTCAAGCCAATATTGTGTTGATGATGGTGGTACATGCCACTTAGGTTTCAAGAATGAATGGTTGGAACATGGGCAATCATTTCCTAGATATGGTAATAGTAATGTTTCTGTTGGCAGGCAGAATTGGAACTTGAAATTTAAGGATTCTACCGCTGCTGCTCAAGCAGCGGCTGAGTTTTCTGAACATGCAAGACTAGCTGCCAGAGCTGTTGTAGAACTTTCAAGGCAATATTGTGTTGATGATGGTGGTTCATGCCACTTAGGTTTCAAGGATGAAAGGTTTGAACATGGGAAATCATTTCCTAGAGATGGTAATTTTTCTGTTGGCAGGCAGAATTGGAACATGAAATTAAAGATGTTGCCTCTGCTGCTCAAGCAGCGGCTGAGTTTACAGAACATGCAAGCCTAGCTGCCAGGGCTATTAGATAACTTTCAAGGCAAAATTGTGTTGATGATGGTGGTTCATGCACTTAGGTTTCAAGAATGAATGGTTGGAACATGGGCAATCATTTCCTGGAGATGGTAATTTTTCTATTGGTTAGCAGAATTGAACATGAAATTTAAAGTTGCTACCTCTATTTCTCAAGTAGCGGCTTACTTTGCAGAACATGCAACCCTAGTTGCCAGAGCTGTTGTAGAACTTTCAAGGCAATATTGTGTTGATGATGGTAGTACATGCCACTTAGGTTTCAAGGATAAAAGGTTGGAACATGGGTAACCATCTCCTGGAGATGGTAAATTTTCTATTGGATGGCAGAATTGAACATGAAATTTAAAAATGCTACCTCAGCTTCTCAAGCAGCGGCTGACTTTGCAGAACATGCAACCCTAGTTGCCAGATCTGTTATAGAACTTTCAAGGCAATATTGTGTTGGTGATGGTGGTTCATGCCACTTAGGTTTCAGGGATTAAAGGTTGGAGCATGGGCAATCATTTCCTGGAGATGGTAATGGTAATTTTTCTGTTGGCAAGCAGAATTGGAACATGAAATTTAAGGATGCTACCACTTCTGCTCAAGTCGCGGCTGAGTTTGCAGAACATGCAAGCCTAGCTGCCAGAGCTGTTGTAGAACTTTCAAGCCAATATTGTGTTGATGATGGTGGTTCATGCCACTTAGGTTTCAAGGATGAAAGGTTGGAACATGGGCAATCATTTCCTGGAGATGGTAATGGTTATTTTACTGTTGGCAGGTAGAATTGGAACATGAAATTTAAGGATGCTACCTCTGCTAATCAAGCAGCGGCTGAGTTTGCAGAACATGCAAGCCTAGCTGCCAGAGCTGTTGTAGAACTTTCAAGGCAATATTGTGTTGATGATGGTGGTTCATGCCACTTAGGTTTCAAGGATAAAAGGTTGGAACATGGGTAGTCATTTCTTGGATATGTTAAATTTTCTATTGGCTGGCAGAATTGAACATGAAATTTAAAGATGCTACCTATGCTTCTCAAGTAGCGGCTGACTTTGCAGAACACGCCACCCTAGTTGCCAGAGCTGTTGTAGAACTTTCAAGGCAATATTGTGTTGATGATGTTGGTTAATTCCACTTAGATTTCAAGGATGAAAGGTTGGAACATGGGCAATCATTTCCTTGAGATGGTAATGGTAATGTTTCTGTTTGCATGCAGAATTGGAACATGAAATTTAAGGATGCTACCTCTGATACTCAAGCAGCGGCTGAGTTTGCAGAACATGCAAGCCTAGCTGCCAGAGCTGTTGTAGAACTTTCAAGGAAATATTGTGTTGATGATGGTGATTCATTCCACTTAGTTACAAGGATGAAAGGTTGGATTATGGGAAATCATTTCCTGGAGATGATAAATTTTCTATTGGCAGGCACAATTGGAACATGAAATTTAAGGATGCTACCTCTGCTGCTCAAGCAGCAGTTGAGTTTGCAGAATATGCAAGCCTAGCTGTCAGAGCTGTTGTAGAACTTTCAAGGCAATATTGTGTTGATGATAGTGGTTCAAGACACTTAAGTTTCAAGGATGAAAGGTTGGAATATGGGCAATCATTTCCTGGAGATGGTAATTTTTCTATTGGCAGGCAGAATTGAACATGAAATTTAAAGATGCTATCTCTGCTTCTCAAGCAGCGGCTGACTATGCAGAACATGCAACCCTAGTTGCCAGAGCTGTTGTAGAACTTTATAGGCAATATTGTGTTGATGATGGTGGTTCATGCCATATAGGTTTCAGGGATGAAAGGTTGGAACATGGGCAATCATTTCTTAGAGATGGTAATGGTAATTTTTCTGTTGGCAGGCAAAATTGGAACATGAAATTTAAGGATGCAACCTCTTCTGCTCAAGCAGCGGCTGAGTTTACAAAACATGCAAGCCTAGCTGCCAAGGCTGTTGTAGAACTTTCAAGGCAATATTGTGTTGATGATGGTGGTTCATGCCACTTAGGTTTCAAGGATGAAAGGTTGGAACATGGGCAATCATTTCCTGGAGATAGTAATGGTAATTTGTCTGTTGGCAGGCAGAATTGAAACATGAAATTTAAGGATGCAACCTCTTCTGCTCAAGCAGTGACTGAGTTTGCAGAACATGCAAGCATAGCTGCCAGAGCTGTTGTAGAACTTTCAAGGCAATATTGTGTTGATGATGGTGGTTCATGCCACTTAGGTTTCAAGGATAAAAGGTTGGAACATAGGCAATCATTTCCTGGAGATGGTAAATTTTCTATTGGCTGGCAGAATTGATAATGAAATTTAAAAATGCTACCTCTTCTTCTCAAGTAGCGGCTGACTTTGCAGAACATGCAACCCTAGTTGCCAAAGCTGTTGTAGAACTTTCAAGGCAATATTGTGTTGATGATGGTGGTTCATGCAACTTAGGTTTCAGGGATGAAAGGTTGGAACATGGGCAATCATTTCCTGGAGATGGTAATGGTAATTTTTATGTTGGCAGGCAGAATTGGAACATAAAATTTAAGGAAGCTAACTCTTCTGCTCAAGCAGCGGCTAAGTTTGCAGATTATGCAAGCCTAGCTGCCAGAGCTGTTGTGGAACTTTCAAGCCAATATTGTGTTGATGATGATGGTTCATGCCACTTAGGTTTCAAGGATAAAAGATTGGAACATGGGCAATCATTTCCTGGAGATGGTAAATTTTCTATTGGCAGGCACAATTGGAACATGAAATTTAAGGATGCTGCCTCTGCTGCTCAAGCAACGGTTGAGTTTGCAGAACATGCAAGCCTAGCTGTCAGAGCTATTGTAGAACTTTCAAGGCAATATTGTGTTGATGATGGTGGTTCATGCCACTTAGGTTTCAAGGATAAAAGGTTGGAACATGGGTAATCATTTCCTGGAGATGGTAAATTTTCTATTGGTTAGCAGAATTGAACATGAAATTTTAAGTTGCTACCTCTATTTCTCAAGTAGCAGCTTACTTTGCAGAACATGCAACCCTAGTTGCCAGAGCTGTTGTAGAACTTTCAAGGCAATATTGTGTTGATGATGGTGGTTCATGCCACTGAATTTTCAAGGATGAAAGGTTGGAACAAGGGCAATCATTTCCCGGAGATGGTAATTTTTCTGTTGGCAGGCATAATTGGGACATGAAATTAAGGATGTTGCCTCTGCTGCTCAAGCAGTGGCTGAGTTTGCAGAACATGCAAGCCTAGCTGCCAGGGCTGTTAGAGAACTTTCAAGGCAATATTGGGTTGATGATGGTGGTTCATGCCACTTAGGTTTCAAGAATGAATGGTAGTAACATGGGCAATCATTTCCTGGAGTTGGTAATGGTAATTTTTCTGTTGGCAGGCAGAATTGGAACATGAAATTTAAGGATGCTACCGCTGCTGCACAAGCAGCGGCTGAGTTTCAGAACATGCAAGCCTAGCTGCCAGAGCTGTTGTAGAACTTTCAAGGCAATATTGTGTTGATGATGGTGGTTCATGCCACTTAGGTTTCAAGGATGAAAGGTTGGAACATGGGCAATCATTTCCTGGAGATAGTAATGGTAATTTGTCTGTTGGCAGGCAGAATTGGAACATGAAATTTAAGGATGCAACCTCTTCTGCTCAAGCAGCAACTGAGTTTGCAGAATATGCAAGCATAGCTGCCAGAGCTGTTGTAGAACTTTCAAGGCAATATTGTGTTGATGATGGTGGTTCATGCCACTTAGGTTTCAAGGATAAAAGGTTGGAACATAGGCAATCATTTCCTGGAGATGGTAAATTTTCTATTGGCTGGCAGAATTGATAATGAAATTTAAAAATTCTACCTCTTCTTCTCAAGTAGCGGCTGACTTTGCAGAACATGCAACCCTAGTTGCCAAAGCTGTTGTAGAACTTTCAAGGCAATATTGTGTTGATGATGGTGGTTCATGCCACTTAGGTTTCAGGGATGAAAGGTTGGAACATGAGCAATCATTTCCTGGAGATAGTAATGGTAATTTTTATATTGGCAGGCAGAATTGGAACATGAAATTTAAGGAAGCTAACTCTTCTGCTCAAGCAGCGGCTAAGTTTGCAGAACATGCAAGCCTAGCTGCCAGAGCTGTTGTGGAACTTTCAAGCCAATATTGTGTTGATGATGATGGTTCATGCCACTTAGGTTTCAAGGATTAAAGGTTGGAACATGGGCAATCATTTCCTGGAGATGGTAAATTTTCTATTGGCAGGCACAATTGGAACATGAAATTTAAGGATGCTACCTCTGCTGCTCAAGCAACGGTTGAGTTTGCAGAACATGCAAGCCTAGCTTTCAGAGCTGTTGTAGAACTTTCATGGCAATATTGTGTTGATGATGGTGGTTCATGCCACTTAGGTTTCAAGGATAAAAGGTTGGAACATGGGTAATCATTTCCTGGAGATGGTAAATTTTTTATTGGTTGGCAGAATTGAACATGAAAATTTAAGTTGCTACCTCTATTTCTCAAGTAGCAGCTTACTTTGCAGAACATGCAATCCTAGTTGCCAGAGCTGTTGTAGAACTTTCAAGGCAATATTGTGTTGATGATGGTGGTTCATGCCACTGAATTTTCAAGGATGAAAGGTTGGAACAAGGGCAATCATTTCCCGGAGATGGTAATTTTTCTGTTGGCAGGCATAATTGGGACATGAAATTAAGGATATTGCCTCTGCTGCTCAAGCAGTGGCTGAGTTTGCAGAACATGCAAGCCTAGCTGCCAGGGTTGTTAGAGAACTTTCAAGGCAATATTGGGGGTATGATGGTGGTTCATGCCACTTAGGTTTCAAGAATGAATGGTTGTAACATGGGCAATCATTTCCTGGAGTTGGTAATGGTAATTTTTCTGTTGGCAGGCAGAATTGGAACATGAAATTTAAGGATGCTACCGCTGCTGCACAAGCAGCGGCTGAGTTTTCAGAACATGCAAGCCTAGCTGCCAGAGCTGTTGTAGAACTTTCAAGGCAATATTGTGTTGATGATGGTGGTTCATGCCACTTAGGTTTCAAGGATGAAAGGTTGGAACATGGGCAATCATTTCCTGGAGATAGTAATGGTAATTTGTCTGTTGGCAGGCAGAATTGGAACATGAAATTTAAGGATGCAACCTCTTCTGCTCAAGCAGCGACTGAGTTTGCAGAACATGCAAGCATAGCTGCCAGAGCTGTTGTAGAACTTTCAAGGCAATATTGTGTTGATGATGGTGGTTCATGCCACTTAGGTTTCAAGGATAAAATGTTGGAACATAGGCAATCATTTCCTGGAGATGGTAAATTTTCTATTGGCTGGCAGAATTGATAATGAAATTTAAAAATGCTACCTCTTCTTCTCAAGTAGCGGCTGACTTTGCAGAACATGCAACCCTAGTTGCCAAAGCTGTTGTAGAACTTTCAAGGCAATATTGTGTTGATGATGGTGGTTCATGCCACTTAGGTTTCAAGGATGAAAGCTTGGAACATGGGCAATCATATCCTAGATATGGTAATGGTAATTTTTATGTTGGCAGGCAGAATTGGAACATGAAATTTAAGGAAGCTAACTCTTCTGCTCAAGCAGCGGCTAAGTTTGCAGAACATGCAAGCCTAGCTGCCAGAGCTGTTGTAGAACTTTCAAGCCAATATTGTGTTGATGATGATGGTTCATGCCACTTAGGTTTCTAGGATAAAAGGTTGGAACATGGGCAATCATTTCCTGGAGATAGTAAATTTTCTATTGGCAGGCACAATTGGAACATGAAATTTAAGGATGCTACCTCTGCTGCTCAAGCAACGATTGAGTTTGCAGAACATGAAATTTAAGGATGCTACCTCTGCTTCTCAAGCAGCGGCTGACTATGCAGAACATGCAACCCTAGTTGCCAGAGCTGTTGTAGAACTTTATAGGCAATATTGTGTTGATGATGGTGGTTCATGCCACATAGGTTTCAGGGATGAAAGGTTGGAACATGGGCAATCATTTCTTGGAGATGGTAATGGTAATTTTTCTGTTGGCAGGCAAAATTGGAACATGAAATTTAAGGATGCAACCTCTTCTGCTCAAGCAGCGGCTGAGTTTGCAGAACATGCAAGCCTAGCTGCCATAGCTATTGTAGAACTTTCAAGGCAATATTATGTTGATGATGGTGGTTCATGCCACTTAGGTTTCAAGGATGAAAGGTTGGAACATGGGCAATCATTTCCTGGAGATAGTAATGGTAATTTGTCTGTTGGCAGGCAGAATTGGAACATGAAGTTTAAGGATGCAACCTCTTCTGCTCAAGTAGTGGCTGAGTTTGCAAAACATGCAAGCCTAGCTGCCTGAGCTGTTGTAGAACTTTCAAGGCAATATTGTGTTGATGATGGTGGTTCATGCCACTTAGGTTTCAAGGATAAAATGTTGGAACATGGATAATCACTTCCTGGAGATGGTAAATTTTCTATTGGCTGGCAGAATTGAACATGAAATTTAAGGATGCTGCCTCTGCTGCTCAAGCAGCGGCTGAGTTTGAATAACATGCAAGCCTAGCTGCTAGGGCTGTTGGAGAACATTCAAGGCAATATTATGTTGATGATGGTGGTTCATGCCACTTAGGTTTCAAGAATGAATGGTTGGAACATGGGCAATCATTTCCTAGAGATGGTAATGGTAATGTTTCCTTTGGCAGGCAGAATTGGAACTTGAAATTTAAGGGTTCTACCGCTGCTGCTCAAGAAGCGGCTGAGTTTTCTGAACATGAAAGACTAGCTGCCAGAGCTATTATAGAACTTTCAAGGCAATATTGCGTTGATGATGGTGGTTCATGCCACTTAGGTTTCAAGGATAAAAGGTTGGAACATGGGCAATCATTTCCTGGAGATGGTAAATTTTCTATTGGCAGGCACAATTGGAACATGAAATTTAAGGATGCTACCTCTGCTGCTCAAGCAGCGGTTGAGTTTGCAGAACATGCAAGCCTAGCTGTTAGAGCTGTTGTAGAACTTTCAAGGCAATATTGTCTTGATGATGGTGGTTCATGCCACTTAGGTTTCAAGGATAAAAGGTTGGAACATGGGTAATCATTTCCTAGAGATGGTAAATTTTCTATTGGCTGGCACAATTGAACATGAAATTTAAAGATGCTACCTATGCTTCTCAAGCAGCGGCTGACTTTGCAGAACATGCAACCCTAGTTACCAGAGCTGTTTTAGAACTTTCAAGGCAATATTGTGTTGATGATGGTGGTTCATGCCACTTAGATTTCAAGGATGAAAAGTTGGAACATGGGCAATCATTTCCTTTAGATGGTGGCAGGCAGAATTGGAACATGAAAGTTTAGGATGCTACCTCTGCTACTCAAGCAGCGGGTGAGTTTGCAGAACATGCAAGCCTAGCTGCCAGAGGTGTTGTAGAACTTTCAAGGCAATATTGTGTTGATGATGGTGGTTCATACCACTTAGGTTTCAAGGATGAAAGGTTGGAACATGGGAAATCATTTCCTGGAGATGGTAATTTTTCTGTTGGCAGGCAGAATTGGAACATGAAATTAAAGATGTTGCCTCTGCTGCTCAAGCAGCGGCTGAGTTTACAGAACATGCAAGCCTAGCTGCCAGGGCTATTGGAGAACTTTCAAGGCAATATTGTGTTGGTGATGGTGGTTCATGCCACTTAGGTTTCAGGGATTAAAGGTTGGAGCATGGGCAATCATTTCTTGGAGATGGTAATGGTAATTTTTCTGTTGGCAAGCAGAATTGGAACATGAAATTTAAGGATGCTACCACTTCTGCTCAAGTCGCGGCTGAGTTTGCAGAACATGCAAGCCTAGCTGCCAGAGCTGTTGTAGAACTTTCAAGCCAATATTGTGTTAATGATGGTGGTTCATGCCACTTAGGTTTCAAGGATGAAAGGTTGGAACATGGGCAATCATTTCCTGGAGATGGTAATGGTTATTTTTCTGTTGGCAGGTAGAATTGGAACATGAAATTTAAGGATTCTACCTCTGCTACTCAAGCAGCGGCTGAGTTTGCAGAACATGCAAGCCTAGCTGCCAAAGCTGTTGTAGAAATTTCAAGGCAATATTGTGTTGATGATGGTGGTTCATGCCACTTAGGTTTCAAGGATAAAAGGTTGGAACATGGGTAGTCATTTCCTGGAGATGTTAAATTTTCTATTGGCTGGCAGAATTGAACATGAAATTTAAAGATGCTACCTATGCTTCTCAAGTAGCGGCTGACTTTGCAGAACATGCCACCCTAGTTGCCAGAGCTGTTGTAGAACTTTCAAGGCAATATTGTGTTGATGATGGTGGTTAATTCAACTTAGATTTCAAGGATGAAAGGTTGGAACATGGGCAATCATTTTCTTGAGATGGTAATGGTAATTTTTATGTTTGCATGCAGAATTGGAACATGAAATTTAAGGATGCTACCTCTGATACTCAAGCAACGACTGAGTTTGCAGAACATGCAAGCCTAGCTGCCAGAGCTGCTGTAGAACTTTCAAGGAAATATTGTGTTGATGATGGTGATTCATTCCACTTAGTTACAAGGATGAAAGGTTGGAACATGGGAAATCATTTCCTGGAGATGATAAATTTTCTATTGGCAGGCACAATTGGAACATGAAATTTAAGGATGCTACCTCTGCTGCTCAAGCAGCGGTTGAGTTTGCAGAACATGCAAGCCTAGCTGTCAGAGCTGTTGTAGAACTTTCAAGGCAATATTGTGTTGATGATAGTGGTTCAAGACACTTAAGTTTAAAGGATGAAAGGTTGGAATATGGGCAATCATTTCCTGGAGATGGTAATTTTTCTATTGGCAGGCAGAATTGAACATGAAATTTAAAGATGCTACCTCTGCTTCTCAAGCAGCGGCTGACTATGCAGAACATGCAACCCTAGTTGCCAGAGCTGTTGTAGAACTTTAAAGGCAATATTGTGTTGATGATGGTGGTTCATGCCATATAGGTTTCAGGGATGAAAGGTTGGAACATGGGCAATCATTTCCTGGAGATGGTAGTGGTAATTTTTCTGTTGGCAGGCAAAATTGGAACATGAAATTTAAGGATGCAACCTCTTCTGCTCAAGCAGCGGCTGAGTTTGCAGAACATGCAAGCCTAGCTGCCAAGGCTGTTGTAGAACTTTCAAGGCAATATTGTGTTGATGATGGTGGTTCATGCCACTTAGGTTTCAAGGATGAAAGGTTAGAACATGGGCAATCATTTCCTGGAGATAGTAATGGTAATTTGTCTGTTGGCAGGCAGAATTGGAACATGAAATTTAAGGATGCAACCTCTTCTGCTCAAGCAGCGACTGAGTTTGCAGAACATGCAAGCATAGCTGCCAGAGCTGTTGTAGAACTTTCAAGGCAATATTGTGTTGATGATGGTGGTTCATGCCACTTAGGTTTCAAGGATAAAAGGTTGGAACATAGGCAATCATTTCCTGGAGATGGTAAATTTTCTATTGGCTGGCAGAATTGATAATGAAATTTAAAGATGCTACCTCTTCTTCTCAAGTAGCGGCTGACTTTGCAGAACATGCAACCCTAGTTGCCAAAGCTGTTGTAGAACTTTCAAGGCACTATTGTGTTGATGATGGTGGTTCATGCCACTTAGGTTTCAGGGATGAAAGGTTGGAACATGGGCAATCATTTCCTGGAGATGGTAATGGTAATTTTTATGTTGGCAGGCAGAATTGGAACATGAAATTTAAGGAAGCTAACTCTTCTGCTCAAGCAGCGGCTAAGTTTGCAGAACATGCAAACGTAGCTGCCAGAGCTGTTGTAGAACTTTCAAGCCAATATTGTGTTGATGATGATGGTTCATGCCACTTAGGTTTCAAGGATAAAAGGTTGGAGCATGGGCAATCATTTCCTGGAGATGGTAAATTTTCTATTGGCAGGCACAATTGGAACATGAAATTTAAGGATGCTACCTCTGCTGCTCAAGCAACGGTTGAGTTTGCAGAACATGCAAGCCTAGCTGTCAGAGCTGTTGTAGAACTTTCAAGGCAATATTGTGTTGATGATGGTGGTTCATGCCACTTAGGTTTCAAGGATAAAAGGTTGGAACATGGGTAATCATTTCCTGGAGATGGTAAATTTTCTATTGGTTAGCAGAATTGAACATGAAATTTAAAGTTGCTACCTCTATTTCTCAAGTAGCGGCTTACTTTGCAGAACATGCAACCCTAGTTGCCAGAGCTGTTGTAAAACTTTCAAGGCAATATTGTGTTGATGATGGTGGTTCATGCCACTTAATTTTCAAGGATGAAAGGTTGGAACAAGGGCAATCATTTCCCGGAGATGGTAATTTTTCTGTTAGCAGGCATAATTGGGACATGAAATTAAGGATGTTGCCTCTGCTGCTAAAGCAGTGGCTGAGTTTGCAGAACATGCAAGCCTAGCTGCCAGGGCTGTTAGAGAACTTTCAAGGCAATATTGGGTTGATGATGGTGGTTCATGCCACTTAGGTTTCAAGAATGAATGGTAGTAACATGGGCAATCATTTCCTGGAGTTGGTAATGGTAATTTTTCTGTTGGCAGGCAGAATTGGAACATGAAATTTAAGGATGCTACCGCTGCTGCACAAGCAGCGGCTGAGTTTCCAAAACATGCAAGCCTAGCTGCCAGAGCTGTTGTAGAACTTTCAAGGCAATATTGTGTTGATGATGGTGGTTCATGCCACTTAGGTTTCAAGGATGAAAGGTTGGAACATGAGCAATCATTTCCTGGAGATAGTAATGGTAATTTGTCTGTAGGCAGGCAGAATTGGAACATGAAATTTAAGGATGCAACCTCTTCTGCTCAAGCAGCGACTGAGTTTGCAGAACATGCAAGCATAGCTGCCATAGCTGTTGTAGAACTTTCAAGGCAATATTGTGTTGATGATGGTGGTTCATGCCACTTAGGTTTCAAGGATAAAAGGTTGGAACATAGGCAATCATTTCCTGGAGATGGTAAATATTCTATTGGCTGGCAGAATTGATAATGAAATTTAAAGATGCTACCTCTTCTTCTCAAGCAGCGGCTGACTTTGCACAACATGCAACCCTAGTTGCCAAAGCTGTTGTAGAACTTTCAAGGCAATATTGTGTTGATGATGGTGGTTCATGCCACTTAGGTTTTAGGGATGAAAGGTTGGAACATGGGCAATCATTTCCTAGATATGGTAATGGTAATTTTTATGTTGGCAGGCAGAATTGGAACATGAAATTTAAGGAAGCTAACTCTTCTGCTCAAGATGCGGCTAAGTTTGCAGAACATGCAAGCCTAGCTGCCAGAGCTGTTGTAGAACTTTCAAGCCAATATTGTGTTGATGATGATGGTTCATGCCACTTAGGTTTCAAGGATAAAAGGTTGGAACATGGGCAATCATTTCCTGGAGATGGTAAATTTTCTATTGGCAGGCACAATTGGAACATGAAATTTAAGGATGCTACCTCTGCTGCTCAAGCAACGGTTGAGTTTGCAGAACATGCAAGCCTAGCTATCAGAGCTGTTGTAGAACTTTCAAGGCAATATTGTATTGATAATGGTGGTTCATGCCACTTAGGTTTCAAGGATGAAAGGTTGGAATATGGGCAATCATTTCCTGGAGATTGTAATTTTTCTATTGGAAGGCAGAATTCAACATGAAATTTAAAGATGCTACCTCTGCTTCTCAAGCAACGGCATACTTTGCAGAACATGCAACCCTAGTTGCCAAAGTTGTTATAGAACTTTCAAGGCAATATTGTGTTGATGATGGTGGTTCATGCCACTTAGGTTTCAAGGATAAAAGGTTGGAACATGGGTAATCATTTCCTGGAGATGGTAAATTTTCTATTGGTTGGCAGAATTGAACATGAAATTTAAAGTTGCTACCTCTATTTCTCAAGTAGCGGCTTACTTTGCAGAACATGCAACCCTAGTTGCCAGAGCTGTTGTAAAACTTTCAAGGCAATATTGTGTTGATGATGGTGGTTCATGCCACTTAATTTTCAAGGATGAAAGGTTGGAACAAGGGCAATCATTTCCTGGAGATGGTAATTTTTCTGTTGGCAGGCATAATTGGGACATGAAATTAAGGATGTTGCCTCTGCTGCTAAAGTAGTGGCTGAGTTTGCAGAACATGCAAGCCTAGCTGCCAGGGCTGTTAGAGAACTTTCAAGGCAATATTGGGTTGATGATGGTGGTTCATGCCACTTAGGTTTCAAGAATGAATGGTAGTAACATGGGCAATCATTTCCTGGAGTTGGTAATGGTAATTTTTCTGTTGGCAGGCAGAATTGGAACATGAAATTTAAGGATGCTACCGCTGCTGCACAAGCAGCGGCTGAGTTTCCAGAACATGCAAGCCTAGCTGACAGAGCTGTTGTAGAACTTTCAAGGCAATATTGTGTTGATGATGGTGGTTCATGCCACTTAGGTTTCAAGGATGAAAGGTTGGAACATGAGCAATCATTTCCTGGAGATAGTAATGGTAATTTGTATGTTGGCAGGCAGAATTGGAACATGAAATTTAAGGATGCAACCTCTTCTGCTCAAGCAGCGACTGAGTTTGCAGAACATGCAAGCATAGCTGCCATAGCTGTTGTAGAACTTTCAAGGCAATATTGTGTTGATGATGGTGGTTCATGCCACTTAGGTTTCAAGGATAAAAGGTTGGAACATAGGCAATCATTTCCTGGAGATGGTAAATATTCTATTGGCTGGCAGAATTGATAATGAAATTTAAAGATGCTACCTCTTCTTCTCAAGCAGCGGCTGAATTTGCACAACATGCAACCCTAGTTGCCAAAGCTGTTGTAGAACTTTCAAGGCAATATTGTGTTGATGATGGTGGTTCATGCCACTTAGGTTTCAGGGATGAAAGGTTGGAACATGGGCAATCATTTCCTAGATATGGTAATGGTAATTTTTATGTTGGCAGGCAGAATTGGAACATGAAATTTAAGGAAGCTAACTCTTCTGCTCAAGCAGCGGCTAAGTTTGCAGAACATGCAAGCCTAGCTGCCAGAGCTGTTGTAGAACTTTCAAGCCAATATTGTATTGATGATGATGGTTCATGCCACTTAGGTTTCAAGGATAAAAGGTTGGAACATGGGCAATCATTTCCTGGAGATGGTAAATTTTCTATTGGCAGGCACAATTGGAACATGAAATTTAAGGATGCTACCTCTGCTGCTCAAGCAACGGTTGAGTTTGCAGAACATGCAAGCCTAGCTATCAGAGCTGTTGTAGAACTTTCAAGGCAATATTGTGTTGATAATGGTGGTTCATGCCACTTAGGTTTCAAGGATGAAAGGTTGGAATATGGGCAATCATTTCCTGGAGATTGTAATTTTTCTATTGGAAGGCAGAATTCAACATGAAATTTAAAGATGCTACCTCTGCTTCTCAAGCAACGGCATACTTTGCAGAACATGCAACCCTAGTTGCCAAAGTTGTTATAGAACTTTCAAGGCAATATTGTGTTGATGATGGTGGTTCATGCCACTTAGGTTTCAGGGTTGAAAGGTTGGAATATGGGCAATCATTTCTTGGAGATGGTAATGGTAATTTTTCTGTTGGCAGGAAAAATTGGAACATGAAATTTAATGATGCAACCTTTTTTGCTCAAGCAGCGACTGAGTTTGCAGAACATGCAAGCCTAGCTGCCAGAGCTGTTGTAGGACTTTCAAGGTAATATTGTGTTGATGATGGTGGTTCATGCCACTTAGGTTTGAAGGATGAAAGGTTGGAACATGGGCAATCATTTCCTAGAGATGGTAATGGTAATTTTTCTGTTGGCTGGTAGAATTGGAACATGAAATTTAAGGATGCTACCTCTGCTACTCAAGCAGCGGCTGAGTTTGCAGAACATGCAAGCCTAGATGCTAGAGCTGTTGTAGAACTTTCAAGGCAATATTGTGTTGATGATGGTGGTTCATTCCACTTAGGTTTCAAGGATGAAATGTTGGAACAAGGGAAATCATTTCCTGGAGATGGAAATTTTTCTGTTGGCAGGCAGAATTGGAACATGAAATTAAGGATGCTGCCTCTGCTGCTCAAGCAGCGGCTGAGTTTGCAAAACATGTAAGCCTAGCTGCCAAGGCTGTTGGAGAACTTTCAAGGCAATATTGTGTTGATGATGGTGGTTCA
The DNA here is from genome assembly GCF_000390325.3 of Nicotiana tomentosiformis. Taxonomy (NCBI): domain Eukaryota; kingdom Viridiplantae; phylum Streptophyta; class Magnoliopsida; order Solanales; family Solanaceae; genus Nicotiana; species Nicotiana tomentosiformis. Next base: position 623,016 of record NW_027174575.1, read on the forward strand.
TGCCACTTAGGTTTCAAGAATGAATGGTTGGAACATGGGCAATCATTTCCTAGAGATCGTAATGGTAATTTTTCTGTTGGCAGGTAGAATTGGAACATGAAATTTAAGGATGCTACCTCTGCTACTCAAGCAGCGGCTGAGTTTGCAGAACATGCAAGCCTAGCTGCCAGAGCTGTTGTAGAACTTTCAAGGCAATATTGTGTTGATGATGGTGGTTCATGCCACTTAGGTTTCAAGGATAAAAGGTTGGAACATGGGTAGTCATTTCCTGGAGATGTTAAATTTTCTATTGGCTGGCAGAATTGAACATGAAATTTAACGATGTTACCTATGCTTCTCAAGTAGCGACAGACTTTGCAGAACATGCCACCCTAGTTGCCAGAGCTGTTGTAGAACTTGCAAGGTAATATTGTGTTGATGATGGTGGTTAATGCCACTTAGATTTCAAGGATGAAAGGTTGGAACATGGGCAATCATTTCCTTGAGATGTTAATGGTAATTTTTTTGTTTGCATGCAGAATTGGAACATGAAATTTAAGGATGCTACCTCTGATACTCAAGCAGCGGCTGAGTTTGCAGAACATGCAAGCCTAGCTGCCAGAGCTGTTGTAGAACTTTCAAGGAAATATTGTGTTAATGATGGTGATTCATTCCACTTAGTTACAAGGATGAAAGGTTGGAACATGGGAAATCATTTCCTGGAGATGATAAATTTTCTATTGGCAGGCACAATTGGAACATGAAATTTAAGGATGCTACCTCTGCTGCTCAAGCAGCGGTTAAGTTTGCAGAACATGCAAGCCTAGCTGTCAAAGCTGTTGTAGAACTTTCAAGGCAATATTATGTGGATGATAGTGGTTCAAGACACTTCAGTTTCAAGAATGAAAGGTTGGAATATGGGCAATCATTTCCTGGAGATGGTAATTTTTCTATTGGCAGGCAGAATTGAACTTGAAATTTAAAGATGCTACCTCTACTTCTCAAGAAGCGGCTGACTATGCAGAACATGCAACCCTAGTTGCCAGAGCTGTTGTAGAACTTTATAGGCAATATTGTGTTGATGATGGTGGTTCATGCCACATAGGTTTCAGGGATGAAAGGTTGGAACATGGGCAATCATTTCTTGGAGATGGTAATGGTAATTTTTCTGTTGGCAGGCAAAATTGGAACATGAAATTTAAGGGTGCAACCTCTTCTGCTCAAGCAGCGGCTGAGCTTGCAGAACATGCAAGCCTAGCTGCCAGAGCTGTTGTAGAACTTTCACGGCAATATTGTGTTGATGATGGTGGTTCATGCCACTTAGGTTTCAAGGATGAAAGGTTGGAACATGGGCAATCATTTCCTGGAGATAGTAGTGGTAATTTGTATGTTGGCAAGCAGAATTTGAACATGAAATTTAAGGATGCAACCTCTTCTGCTCAAGCAGCGACTGAGTTTGTAGAACATGCAAGCATAGCTGCCAGAGCTGTTGTAGAACTTTCAAGGCAATATTGTGCGGATGATGGTGGTTCATGCCACTTAGGTTTCAAGGATAAAAGGTTGGAACATAGGCAATCATTTCCCGGAGATGGTAAATTTTCTATTGGCTGGCAGAATTGATAATGAAATTTAAAGATGCTACCTCTTCTTCTCAAGCAGCGGCTGAGTTTGCAGAACATACAAGCCTAGCTGCCAGAGCTGTTATAGAACTTTCAAGGAAATATTGTGTTGATGATGGTGATTCATTCCACTTAGTTACAAGGATGAAAGGTTGGAACATAGGAAATCATTTCCTGGAGATGATAAATTTTCTATTGGCAGGCACAATTGGAACATGAAATTTAAGGATGCTACCTCTGCTGCTCAAGCAGCGGTTAAGTTTGCAGAACATGCAAGCCTAGCTGTCAAAGCCGTTGTTGAACTTTCAAGGCAATATTGTGTTGATGATAGTGGTTCAAGACACTTCAGTTTCAAGAATGAAAGGTTGGAATATGGGCAATCATTTCCTGGAGGTGGTAATTTTTCTATTGGCAGGCAGAATTGAACATGAAATTTAAAGATGCTACCTCTACTTCTCAAGAAGCGGCTGACTATGCAGAACATGCAACCCTAGTTGCCAGAGCTGTTGTAGAACTTTATAGGCAATATTGTGTTGATGATGGTGGTTCATGCCACATAGGTTTCAGGGATGAAAGGTTGGAACATGGGCAATCATTTCTTGGAGATGGTAATGGTAATTTTTCTGTTGGCAGGCAAAATTGGAACATGAAATTTAAGGATGCTACCTCTTCTGCTCAAGCAGCGGCTGAGTTTGCAGAACATGCAAGCCTAGCTGCCAGAGCTGTTGTAGAACTTTCAAGGCAATATTGTGTTGATGATGGTGGTTCATGCCACTTAGGTTTCAAGGATAAAAGGTTGGAACATGGGTAGTCATTTCCTGGAGATGTTAAATTTTCTATTGGCTGGCAGAATTGAACATGAAATTTAAAGATGCTACCTATGCTTCTCAAGTAGCGGCTGACTTTGCAGAACATGCCACCCTAGTTGCCAGAGCTGTTGTAGAACTTGCAAGGTAATATTGTGTTGATGATGGTGGTTAATGCCACTTAGATTTCAAGGATGAAAGGTTGGAACATGGGCAATCATTTCCTTGAGATGGTAATGGTAATTTTTTTGTTTGCATGCAGAATTGGAACATGAAATTTAAGGATGCTACCTCTGATACTCAAGCAGCGGCTGAGTTTGCAGAACATGCAAGCCTAGCTGCCAGAGCTGTTGTAGAACTTTCAAGGAAATATTGTGTTGATGATGGTGATTCATTCCACTTAGTTACAAGGATGAAAGGTTGGAACATGGGAAATCATTTCCTGGAGATGATAAATTTTCTATTGGCAGGCACAATTGGAACATGAAATTTAAGGATGCTACCTCTGCTGCTCAAGCAGCGGTTAAGTTTGCAGAACATGCAAGCCTAGCTGTCAAAGCTGTTGTAGAACTTTCAAGGCAATATTATGTGGATGATAGTGGTTCAAGACACTTCAGTTTCAAGAATGAAAGGTTGGAATATGGGCAATCATTTCCTGGAGATGGTAATTTTTCTATTGGCAGGCAGAATTGAACATGAAATTTAAAGATGCTACCTCTACTTCTCAAGAAGCGGCTGACTATGCAGAACATGCAACCCTAGTTGCCAGAGCTGTTGTAGAACTTTATAGGCAATATTGTGTTGATGATGGTGGTTCATGCCACATAGGTTTCAGGGATGAAAGGTTGGAACATGGGCAATCATTTCTTGGAGATGGTAATGGTAATTTTTCTGTTGGCAGGCAAAATTGGAACATGAAATTTAAGGGTGCAACCTCTTCTGCTCAAGCAGCGGCTGAGCTTGCAGAACATGCAAGCCTAGCTGCCAGAGCTGTTGTAGAACTTTCACGGCAATATTGTGTTGATGATGGTGGTTCATGCCACTTAGGTTTCAAGGATGAAAGGTTGGAACATGGGCAATCATTTCCTGGAGATAGTAGTGGTAATTTGTATGTTGGCAAGCAGAATTTGAACATGAAATTTAAGGATGCAACCTCTTCTGCTCAAGCAGCGACTGAGTTTGTAGAACATGCAAGCATAGCTGCCAGAGCTGTTGTAGAACTTTCAAGGCAATATTGTGTGGATGATGGTGGTTCATGCCACTTAGGTTTCAAGGATAAAAGGTTGGAACATAGGCAATCATTTCCCGGAGATGGTAAATTTTCTATTGGCTGGCAGAATTGATAATGAAATTTAAAGATGCTACCTCTTCTTCTCAAGCAGCGGCTGAGTTTGCAGAACATACAAGCCTAGCTGCCAGAGCTGTTATAGAACTTTCAAGGAAATATTGTGTTGATGATGGTGATTCATTCCACTTAGTTACAAGGATGAAAGGTTGGAACATAGGAAATCATTTCCTGGAGATGATAAATTTTCTATTGGCAGGCACAATTGGAACATGAAATTTAAGGATGCCACCTCTGCTGCTCAAGCAGCGGCTGAGTTTGCAGAACATGCAAGCCTAGCTGCCAGAGCTGTTGTAGAACTTTCAAGGCAATATTGTGTTGATGATGGTGGTTCATGCCACTTAGGTTTCAAGGATGAAAGGTTGGAACATGGGCAATCATTTCCTGGAGATGGTAATGGTAATTTTTCTGTTGGCAGGCAGAATTGGAACATGAAATTTAAGGATGCTACCTCTGCTGCTCAAGCAGCGGCTGAGTTTGCAGAACATGCAAGCCTAGCTGCCAGAGCTGTTGTAGAACTTTCAAGGCAATATTGTGTTGATGATGGTGGTTCATGCCACTTAGGTTTCAAGGATGAAAGGTTGGAACATGGGCAATCATTTCCTGGAGATGGTAATGGTAATTTTTCTGTTGGCAGGCAGAATTGGAACATGAAATTTAAGGATGCTACCTCTGCTGCTCAAGCAGCGGCTGAGTTTGCAGAACATGCAAGCCTAGCTGCCAGAGCTGTTGTAGAACTTTCAAGGCAATATTGTGTTGATGATGGTGGTTCATGCCACTTAGGTTTCAAGGATGAAAGGTTGGAACATGGGCAATCATTTCCTGGAGATAGTAATGGTAATTTGTATGTTGGCAAGCAGAATTGGAACATGAAATTTAAGGATGCAACCTCTTCTGCTCAAGCAGCGACTGAGTTTGCAGAACATGCAAGCATAGCTGCCAGAGCTGTTGTAGAACTTTCAAGGCAATATTGTGTTGATGATGGTGGTTCATGCCACTTAGGTTTCAAGGATAAAAGGTTGGAACATAGGCAATCATTTCCTGGAGATGGTAAATTTTCTATTGGCTGGCAGAATTGATAATGAAATTTAAAGATGCTACCTCTTCTTCTCAAGCAGCGGCTGACTTTGCAGAACATGCAGCCCTAGTCGCCAAAGCTGTTGTAGAACTTTCAAGGCAGTATTGTGTTGATGATGGTGGTTCATGCCACTTAGGTTTCAGGGATGAAAGGTTGGAACATGGGCAATCATTTCCTGGAGATGGTAATGGTAATTTTTATGTTGGCAGGCAGAATTGGAACATGAAATTTAAGGAAGCTAACTCTTCTGCTCAAGCAACGGCTAAGTTTACAGAACATGCAAGCCTAGCTGCCAGAGCTGTTGTAGAACTTTCAAGCCAAAAATGTGTTGATGATGATGGTTCATGCCACTTAGGTTTCAAGGATAAAAGGTTGGAACATGGGCAATCATTTCCTGGAGATGGTAAATTTTCTATTGGCAAGCACAATTGGAACATGAAATTTAAGGATGCTACCCCTGCTGCTCAAGCAACTGTTGAGTTTGCAGAACATGCAAGCCTAGCTGTCAGAGCTGTTGTAGAACTTTCAAGGCAATATTGTGTTGATGATGGTGGTTCATGCCACTTAGGTTTCAAGGATAAAAGGTTGGAACATGGGTAATCATTTCCTGGAGATGGTAAATTTTCTATTGGCAGGCACAATTAGAACATGAAATTTAAGGATGCTACCTCTGCTGCTCAAGCAGCGGTTGCATTTGCAGAACATGCAAGCCTAGCTGTCAGAGCTGCTGTAGAACTTTCAAGGCAATATTGTGTTGATAATGGTGGTTCATGCCACTTAGGTTTCAAGGAAGAAAGGTTGGAATATGGGCAATCATTTCCTAAAGATGGTAATTTTTCTATTGGCAGGCAGAATTGAACATGAAATTTAAAGATGCTACCTCTGCTTCTAAAGCAGCGGCTGACTTTGCAGAACAGGCAACCCTAGTTGCCAAAGCTGTTATAGAACTTTCAAGGCAATATTGTGTTGATGATGGTGGTTCATGCCACTTAGGTTTCAGGGATGAAAGGTTGGAACATGGGCTATCATTTCTTGGAGATGGTAATGGTAATTTTTCTATTGGCAAGAAGAATTGGAACATGAAATTTAATGATGCAACCTTTTCTGCTCAAGCAACGACTGAGTTTGCAGAACATGCAAGCATAGCTGCCAGAGCTGTTGTAGAACTTTCAAGGTAATATTGTGTTGATGATGGTGGTTCATGCCACTTAGGTTTGAATGATGAAAGGTTGGAACATGGGCAATCATTTCCTGGAGAAGGTAATGGTAATTTTTCTGTTGGCTGGTAGAATTGGAACATGAAATTTAAGGATGCTACCTCTGCTACTCAAGCAGCGGCTGAGTTTGCAGAACATGCAAGCCTAGATGTTAGAGCTGTTGTAGAACTTTCTAGGCAATATTGTGTTGATGATGGTGGTTCATTCCACTTAGGTGTCAAGGATGAATGGTTGGAACATGGGAAATCATTTCCTGGAGATGGTAATTTTTCTGTTGGCAGGCAGAATTGGAACATGAAATTAAGGATGCTGCCTCTGCTGCTCAAGCAGCGGCTGAGTTTGCAGAACATGCAAGCTTAGCTGCCAGAGATGTTGTAGAACTTTCAAGGCAATATTGTGTTGATGATGGTGTATCATGCCACTTAGGTTTCAAGGATAAAAGGTTGGAACATGGGTAATCATTTCCTGGAGATGGTAAATTTTCTATTGGCAGGCAGAATTGAACATGAAATTTAAATTTGCTACCTCTATTTCTCAAGCAGCGGCTGACTTTGCAGAATATGCAACCCTAGTTGCCAAAGCTGTTGTAGAACTTTCAAGGCAATATTGTGTTGATGATGATGGTTCATGCCACTTAGTTTTCAAGGATGAAAGGTTGGAACACGGGCAATCATTTCCTGGAGAAGGTAATTTTTCTGTTGGCAGGCATAATTGGAACATGAAATTAAGGATGTTGCCTCTGCTGCTCAAGCAGTGGCTGAGTTTACAGAACTAGCAAGCCTAGCTGTCAGGGCTGTTGGAGAACTTTCAAGGCAATATTGTGTTGATGATGGTGGTTCATGCCACTTAGGTTTCAAGAATGAATGGTAGTAACATGGGCAATCATTTCCTGGAGTTGGTAATGGAAATTTTTCTGTTTGGCAGGTAGAATTGGAACATGAAATTTAAGGATGCTACCGTTGCTGCTCAAGCAGCGGCTGAGTTTGCAGAACATGCAAGCCTAGCTGCCAGAGCTGTTGTAGAACTTTCAAGGAAATATTATGTTGATGATGGTGGTTCATGCCACTTAGGTTTCAAGGATAAAAGGTTGGAACATGGGCAATCATTTCCTGGAGATGGTAAATTTTCTATTGGCAGGCACAATTAGAACATGAAATTAAAGGATGCTACCTCTGCTGCTCAAGCAGCGGTTGCATTTGCAGAACATGCAAGCCTAGCTGTCAGAGCTGTTGTAGAACTTTCAAGGAAATATTATGTTGATGATGGTGGTTCATGCCACTTAGGTTTCAAGGATAAAAGGTTGGAACATGGGCAATCATTTCCTGGAGATGGTAAATTTTCTATTGGCAGGCACAATTAGAACATGAAATTTAAGGATGCTACCTCTGCTGCTCAAGCAGCGGTTGCATTTGTAGAACATGCAAGCCTAGCTGTCAGAGCTGTTGTAGAACTTTCAAGGCAATATTGTGTTGATAATGGTGGTTCATGCCACTTAGGTTTCAAGGAAGAAAGGTTGGAATATGGGAAATCATTTCCTAAAGATGGTAATTTTTGTATTGGCAGGCAGAATTGAACATGAAATTTAAAGATGCTACCTCTGCTTCTAAAGCAGCGGCTGACTTTGCAAAACAGGCAACCCTAGTTGCCAAAGCTGTTATAGAACTTTCAAGGCAATATTGTGTTGATGATGGTGGTCCATGCCACTTAGGTTTCAAGGATAAAAGGTTGGAACATGGGCAATCATTTCCTGGAGATGGTAATGGTAATTTTTCTGTTGGCAGGTAGAATTGGAACATGAAATTTAAGGATGCAACCTCTGCTACTCAAGCAGCGGCTGAGTTTGCGGAACATGCAAGCCTAGCTGCCAGAGCTGTTGTAGAACTTTCAAGGCAATATTGTGTTGATGATGGTGGTTCATGCCACTTAGGTTTCAAGGATAAAAGGTTAGAACATGGGCAATCATTTCCTGGACATGGTAAATATTCTATTGGCAGGCACAATTGGAATATGAAATTTAAGGATGCTACCTCTGCTGCTCAAGCAGCGGTTGAGTTTGCAGAACATGCAAGCCTAGCACTCAGAGCTGTTGTAGAACTTTCAAGACAATATTGTGTTGATAATGGTGGTTCATGCCACTTAGGTTTCAAGAATGAATGGTAGTAACATGGGCAATCATTTCCTGGAGTTGGTAATGGAAATTTTTCTGTTTGGCAGGTAGAATTGGAACATGAAATTTAAGGATGCTACCGTTGCTGCTCAAGCAGCGGCTGAGTTTGCAGAACATGCAAGCCTAGCTGCCAGAGCTGTTGTAGAACTTTCAAGGAAATATTATGTTGATGATGGTGGTTCATGCCACTTAGGTTTCAAGGATAAAAGGTTGGAACATGGGCAATCATTTCCTGGAGATGGTAAATTTTCTATTGGCAGGCACAATTAGAACATGAAATTTAAGGATGCTACCTCTGCTGCTCAAGCAGCGGTTGCATTTGCAGAACATGCAAGCCTAGCTGTCAGAGCTGTTGTAGAACTTTCAAGGAAATATTATGTTGATGATGGTGGTTCATGCCACTTAGGTTTCAAGGATAAAAGGTTGGAACATGGGCAATCATTTCCTGGAGATGGTAAATTTTCTATTGGCAGGCACAATTAGAACATGAAATTTAAGGATGCTACCTCTGCTGCTCAAGCAGCGGTTGCATTTGTAGAACATGCAAGCCTAGCTGTCAGAGCTGTTGTAGAACTTTCAAGGCAATATTGTGTTGATAATGGTGGTTCATGCCACTTAGGTTTCAAGGAAGAAAGGTTGGAATATGGGAAATCATTTCCTAAAGATGGTAATTTTTCTATTGGCAGGCAGAATTGAACATGAAATTTAAAGATGCTACCTCTGCTTCTAAAGCAGCGGCTGACTTTGCAGAACAGGCAACCCTAGTTGCCAAAGCTGTTATAGAACTTTCAAGGCAATATTGTGTTGATGATGGTGGTTCATGCCACTTACGTTTCAGGGATGAAAGGTTGGAACATGGGCAATCATTTCTTGGAGATGGTAATGGTAATTTTTCTGTTGGCAGGCAGAATTGGAACATGAAATTTAAGGATGCAACCTCTTCTGCTCAAGCAGCGACTGAGTTTGCAGAACATGCAAGCCTAGCTGCCAGAGCTGTTGTAGAACTTTCAAGGCAATATTGTGCTGATGATGGTGGTTCATGCCACTTAGGTTTCAAGGATGAAAGGTTGGAACATGGGCAATCATTTCCTGGAGATGGTAATGGTAATTTTTCTATTGGTAGGTAGAATTGGAACATGAAATTTAAGGATGCTACCTCTGCTACTCAAGCAGTGGCTGAGTTTACAGAACATGCAAGCCTAGCTGCCAGAGCTGTTGTAGAACTTTCAAGGCAATATTGTGTTGATGATGGTGGTCCATGCCACTTAGGTTTCAAGGATAAAAGGTTGGAACATGGGTAATCATTTCCTAGAGATAGTAAATTTTCTATTGGCTGGCAGAATTGAACATGAAGTTTAAAGATGCTACCTTTGCTTCTCAAGCAGCGGCTGACTTTGCAGAACATGCAACCCTATTTGCCAAAGCTGTTACAGAACTTTCAAGGCAATATTGTGTTGATGATGGTGGTTCATGCCACTTAGGTTTCAGGGATGAAAGGTTGGAGCATGGGCAATCATTTCCTGGAGATGGTAATAGTAATTTTTTTGTTGGCAGGTAGAATTGGAACATGAAATTTAAGGATGCTACCTCTTCTGCTCAAGCAGCGGCTGAGTTTGCAGAACATGCAAGCCTAGTTGCCAGAGCTGTTGTAGAACTTTCAAGCCAATATTGTGTTGATGATGGTGGTTCATGCCACTTAGGTTTCAAGGATGAAAGGTTGGAACATGGGCAATCATTTCCTGGAGATGATAATGGTAATTTTTCTATTGGTAGGTAGAATTGGAACATGAAATTTAAGGATGCTACCTCTGCTACTCAAGCAGCGGCTGAGTTTGCAGAACATGCAAGCCTAGCTGCCAGAGCTGTTGTAGAACTTTCAAGGCAATATTGTGTTGATGATGGTGGTCCATGCCACTTAGGTTTCAAGGATAAAAGGTTAGAACATGGGCAATCATTTCCTGGACATGGTAAATATTCTATTGGCTGGCAGTATTGAACATGAAGTTTAAAGATGCTACCTTTGCTTCTCAAGCAGCGGCTGACTTTGCAGAACATGCAACCCTATTTGCCAAAGCTGTTACAGAACTTTCAAGGCAATATTGTGTTGATGATGGTGGTTCATGCCACTTAGGTTTCAGGGATGAAAGGTTGGAGCATGGGCAATCATTTCCTGGAGATGGTAATGGTAATTTTTTTGTTGGCAGGTAGAATTGGAACATGAAATTTAAGGATGCTACCTCTTCTGCTCAAGCAGCGGCTGAGTTTGCAGAACATGCAAGCCTAGTTGCCAGAGCTGTTGTAGAACTCTCAAGGCAATATTGTGATGATGATGGTGGTTCATCCCACTTAGGTTTCAAGGATGAAAGGTTGGAACATGGGCAATCATTTCCTGGAGATGGTAATGGTAATTTTTCTGTTGGCAGGCAGAATTGGAACATGAAATTTAAGGATGCAACCTCTTCTGCTCAAGCAGCGACTGAGTTTGCAGAACATGCAAGCCTAGCTGTCAGAGCTGTTGTAGAACTTTCAAGGCAATATTGTCTTGATGATGGTGGTTCATGCCACTTAGGTTTCAAGGATGAAAGATTGGAACATGGGCAATCATTTCCTAGAGAAGGTAATGGTAATTTTTCTATTGGTAGGTAGAATTGGAACATGAAATTTAAGGATGCTACCTCTGCTACTCCAGCAGCGGCTGAGTTTGCAGAACATGCAAGCCTAGCTGCCAAAGCTATTGTAGAACTTTCAAGGCAATATTATGTTGATGATGGTGGTCCATGCCACTTAGGTTTCAAGGATAAAAGGTTGGAACATGGGTAATCATTTCTTGGAGATGGTAAATTTTCTATTGGCTGGCAGAATTGAACATGAAATTTAAAGATGCTACCTCTGCTTCTCAAGTAGCAGCTGACTTTGCAGAACATGCAACCCTAGTTGCCAAAGCTGTTATAGAACTTTCATGGCAATATTGTGTTGAAGATGATGGTTCATGCCACTTAGGTTTCAGGGTTGAAAGGTTGGAGCATGGGCAATCATTTCCTGGAGATGGTAATGGTAATTTTTCTGTTGGCATGTAGAATTGGAACATGAAATTAAAGGATGCTACCTCTTCTGCTCAAGCAGCGACTGAGTTTGCAGAACATGCAAGCCTAGCTGCTAGAGCTGTTGTAGAACTTTCAAGCCAATATTGTGTTGATGATGGTGGTTCATTCTACTTAGGTTTCAAGGATGAAAGGTTAGAACATGGGCAATCATTTCCTGGAGATGGTAATGGTAATTTTTCTGTTGGCAGGTAGAATTGGAACATGAAATTTAAGGATGCTACCTCTTCTACTCAAGCAGCGGCTGAGTTTGCAGAACATGCAAGCCTAGCTGACAGAGCTGTTGTAGAACTTTCAAGGCAATATTGTGTTGATTATGGTGGTTCATGCCACTTAGGTTTCAAGGATAAAAGGTTGGAACATGGATAATCATATCCTGGAGATGGTAAATTTTATATTGGCTGGAAGAATTGAACATGAAATCTAAAGATGCTACCTATGCTTCTCAAGCAGCGGCTGACTTTGCAGAACATGCAACCCTAGTTTCCAGAGCTATTGTAGAACTTTCAAGGCAATATTGTGTTGATGATGGTGGTTCATGCCACTTAGATTTCAAGGATGAAAGGTTGGAACATGGGCAATCATTTTCTTGAGATGGTAATGGTAATTTTTCAGTTGGCAAGCAGAATTGGAACATAAAAGTTGAGGATGCTACCTCTGCTACTCAAGCAGCGGCTGAGTTTGCAGAACATGCTAGCCAAGCTGCCAGGGCTGTTGGATAACTTTCAAGGCAATATTGTGTTGATGATGGTGGTTCATGCCACTTAGGTTTCAAGAATGAATGGTTGGAACATGGGCAATCATTTCCTGGAGATGGTAATGGTAATTTTTCTGTTGGCAGGCAGAATTGGAACATGAAATTTAAGGATTCTACCACTGCTGCTCAAGCAGCGGCTGAGTTTTCAGAATATGCAAGACTAGCTGCTAGAGCTGTTGTAGAACTTTCAAGGCAATATTGTGTTGATGATAGTGGTTCATGCCGCTTAGGTTTCAAGTATAAAAGGTTGGAACATGGGCTATCATTTCTTGGAGATGGTAAATTTCTATTGGCAGGCACAATTGGAACATGAAATTTAAGGATGCTACCTCTGCTGCTCAAGCAGCGGCTGAGTTTGCAGAACATGCAAGCCTAGCGGTTAGAGCTGTTGTAGAACTTTCAAGACAATATTGTGTTGATGATGGTAGTTCATGCCACTAAGGTTTCAAGGATGAAAGGTTGGAACATGGGCAATCTTTTCCTGGAGATGGTAATGGTAATTATTCTGTTGGTAGGTAGAATTGGAACATGAAATTTAAGGATGCTACCTCTGCTACTCAAGTAGCGGCTGAGTTTGCAGAACATGCAAGCCTAGCTGCCAGAGCTGTTGTAGAACTTTCAAAGCAATATTGTGTTGATGATGGTGGTTCATGCCACTTAGGTTTCAAGGATGAAAGGTTAGAACATGGGCAATCATTTCCTGGAGATGGTAATTTTTATATTGGTAGGCCGAATTGGAACATGAAATTTAAGGATGCTACCTCTGCTGCTCAAGCAGCGGCTGAGTTTGCAGAATATGCAAGCCTAGCTACCAGAGCTGTTGTAGAACTTTCAAGGCAATATTGTGTTGATGATAGTGGTTCATGCCACTTAGGTTTCAAGGATGAAAGGTTGGAACATGGGTAATCATTTCCTGGAGATGGTTAATTTTCTATTGGCTGGCAGAATTGAACATGAAATTTAAAGATGCTACCTCTGCTTCTCAAGCAGCGGCTGACTTTGCAGAATATGCAACCCTAGTTGCCAAATCTGTTATAGAACTTTCAAGGCAATATTGTGTTGATGATGGTGGTTCATTCCACTTAGGTTTCAGGGATGAAAGGTTGGAGCATGGGCAATCATTTCCTGGAGATGGTAATGGTAATTTTTCTGTTGGCAGGTAGAATTGGAACATGAAATTTAAGGACGCTACCTCTTCTGCTCAAGCAGCGGCTGAGTTTGCAGAACATGCAAGCCTAGCTGCTAGAGCTGTTGTAAAACTTTCGAGCCAATATTGTGTTAATGATGGTGGTTCATCCCACTTAGGTTTCAGGGATGAAAGGTTAGAACATGGGCAATCATTTCCTGGAGATGGTAATGGTAATTTTTCTGTTGGCAGGTAGAATTGGAACATGAAATTTAAGGATGCTACCTCTTCTACTCAAGCAGCGGCTGAGTTTGCAGAACATGCAAGCCTAGCTGACAGAGCTGTTGTAGAACTTTCAAGGCAATATTGTGTTGATTATGGTGGTTCATGCCACTTAGGTTTCAAGGATAAAAGGTTGGAACATGGATAATAATATACTGGAGATGGTAAATTTTATATTGGCTGGCAGAATTGAACATGAAATTTAAAGATGCTACCTATGCTTCTCAAGCAGCAGCTGACTTTGCAGAACATGCAACCCTAGTTTCCAGAGCTATTGTAGAACTTTCAAGGCAATATTGTGTTGATGATGGTGGTTCATGCCACTTAGATTTCAAGGATGAAAGGTTTGAACATGGGAAATCATTTCCTTGAGATGGTAATGGTAATTTTTCAGTTGGCAGGCAGAATTGGAACATAAATGTTGAGGATGCTACCTCTGCTACTCAAGCAGCGGCTGAGTTTGCAGAACATGCAAGCCTAGCTACCAGGGCTGTTGGATAACTTTCAAGGCAATATTGTGTTGATGATGGTGGTTCATGCCACTTAGGTTTCAAGGATGAAAGGTTGGAATTTGGGTAATCATTTCCTGGAGATGGTAAATTTTCTATTGGCTGGCAGAATTGAACATGAAATTTAAAGATGCTACCTCTGCTTCCAAAGCAGCGGCTGACTTTGCAGAACATGCAACCCTAGTTGCCAAAGCTGTTATAAAACTTTCAAGGCAATATTGTGTTGATGATGGTGGTTCATGCCACTTAGGTTTCAGGGATGAAAGGTTGGAGCATGGGCAATCATTTCCTGGAGATGGTAATGGTAATTTTTCTGTTGGCAGGTTGAATTGGAACATGAAATTTAAGGACGCTACCTCTTCTGCTCAAGCAGCGGCTGAGTTTGCAGAACATGCAAGCCTAGCTGCTAGAGCTGTTGTAGAACTTTCGAGCCAATATTGTGTTGATGATGGTGGTTCATCCCACTTAGGTTTCAAGGATGAAAGGTTAGAACATGGGCAAACATTTCCTGGAGATGGTAATGGTAATTTTTCTGTTGGCAGGTAGAATTGGAACATGAAATTTAAGGATGCTACCTCTTCTACTCAAGCAGCGGCTGAGTTTGCAGAACATGCAAGCCTAGCTGACAGAGCTGTTGTAGAACTTTCAAGGCAATATTGTGTTGATTATGGTGGTTCATGCCACTTAGGTTTCAAGGATAAAAGATTGGAACATGGATAATAATATCTTGGAGATGGTAAATTTTATATTGGCTGGCAGAATTGAACATGAAATTTAAAGATGCTACCTATGCTTCTCAAGCAGCAGCTGACTTTGCAGAACATGCAACCCTAGTTTCCAGATCTATTGTAGAACTTTCAAGGCAATATTGTGTTGATGATGGTGGTTCATGCCACTTAGGTTTCAAGGATGAAAGGTTGGAACATGGGTAATCATTTCCTTGAGATGGTAAATTTTCTATTGGCTGGCAGAATTGAACATGAAATTTAAAGATGCTACCTCTGCTTCTCAAGCAGCGGCTGACTTTGCAGAACATGCAACCCCAGTTGCCAAAGTTGTTATAGAACTTTCAAGGCAATATTGTGTTGATGATGGTGGTTCATGCCACTTAGGTTTCAGGGATGAAAGGTTGGAGCATGGGCAATCATTTCCTGGAGATGGTAATGGTAATTTTTCTGTTGGCAGGTAGAATTGGAACATGAAATTTAAGGACGCTACCTCTTCTGCTCAAGCAGCGGCTGAGTTTGCAGAACATGCAAGCCTAGCTGCCAGAGCTGTTGTAGAACTTTCAAGCCAATATTGTGTTGATGATGGTGGTTCATCCCACTTAGGTTTCAAGGATGAAAGGTTGGAACATGGGCAATCATTTCCTGGAGATGGTAATGGTAATTTTTCTGTTGGCAGGCAGAATTGGAACATGAAATTTAATGATGCTACCTCTGCTACTCAAGCAGTGGCTGAGTTTGCAGAACATGCAAGCCTAGCTGCCAGAGCTGTTGTAGAACTTTCAAGGCAATATTGTGTTGATGATGGTGGTTCATGCCACTTAGGTTTCAAGGCTGGCAGAATTGAACATGAAATTTAAAGATGCTACCTATGCTTCTCAAGCAGCGGCTGACTTGGCAGAACATGCAACCCTAGTTGCCAGAGCAATTGTAGAACTTTCAAGGCAATATTGTGTTGATGATGGTGGTTCATGCCACTTAGATTTCAATGATGAAAGGTTAGAACATGGGCAATCATTTCCTGGAGATGGTAATGGTAATTTTTCTGTTGGCAGGCAGAATTGGACCATGAAAGTTGAGGATTCTACCTCTGCTACTCAAGCAGCGGCTGAGTTTGCAGAAGATGCTAGCCTAACTTCCAGAGATGTTGTAGAACTTTCAAGGAAATATTGTGTTGATGATGGTGGTTCATTCCACTTAGATTTCAAGGATGAAAGGTTAGAACATGGGCAATCATTTCCTTGAGATGGTAATGGTAATTTTTCTGTTGGCAGGCAGAATTGGACCATGAAAGTTGAGGATGCTACCTCTGCTACTCAAGCAGCGGCTGAGTTTGCAGAAGATGCAAGCCTAACTTCTAGAGATGTTATAGAACTTTCAAGGCAATATTGTGTTGATGATGGTGGTTAATTCCACTTAGGTTTCAATGATGAATGGTTGGAACATAGGAAATCATTTCCTGGAGATGGTAATTTTTTTGTTGGCAGGTAGAATTGGAACATGAAATTAAGGATGCTGCTCAAGCAGCGGCTGAGTTTGCAGAACATGCAAGACTAGCTTCTAGAGCTGTTGTTGAACTTTCAAGGCAAAATTGTGTTGATGATGGTGGTTCATGCCACTTAGGTTTCAAGCTTGAAAGGTCGGAACATGGGCTATCATTTCCTGGAGATGGTAATTTTTCTGTTGGCAGGCAGAATTGGAACATGAAATAAAGGATGTTGCCTCTGCTGCTCAAGCACCGGCTAAGTTTGCAGAACATGCAAGCCTAGCTACCAGGGCTGTTGGATAACTTTCAAGGTAATATTATGTTGATGATGGTGGTTCATGCCACTTAGGTTTCAAGAATGAATGGTTGGAACATGGGCAATCATTTCCTGGAGATGGTAATGGTAATTGTTCTGTTGGCAGGTAGAATTGGAACATGAAATTTAAGGATGCTACCTTTGCTACTCAAGCAGCGGCTGAGTTTGCAGAACATGCAAGCCTAGCTGCCAGAGCTGTTGTAGAACTTTCAAAGCAATATTGTGTTGATGATGGTGGTTCATGCCACTTAGGTTTCAAGGATGAAAGGTTAGAACATGGGCAATCATTTTCTGGAGATGGTAATTTTTATATTGGTAGGCAGAATTGGAACATGAAATTTAAGGATGCTACCTCTGCTGCTCAAGCAGCGGCTGAGTTTGCAGAACATGCAAGCCTAGCTGCCAGAGCTGTTGTAGAACATTCAAGGCAATATTGTGTTGATGATGGTGGTTCATGCCACTTAGGTTTCAAGGATGAAAGGTTGGAACATGGGTAATCATTTCCTGGAGATGGTAAATTTTCTATTGGCTGGCAGAATTGAACATGAAATTTAAAGATGCTACCTCTGCTTCTCAAGCAACGGCTGACTTTGCAGAACATGCAACCCTAGTTGCCAAAGCTGTTATAGAACTTTCAAGGCAATATTGTGTTGATGATGGTGGTTCATGTCACTTAGGTTTCAGGGATGAAAGGTTGGAGCATGGGCAATCATTTTCTGGAGATGGTAATAGTAATTTTTCTGTTGGCAGGTAGAATTGGAACATTAAATTTAAGGATGCTACCTCTGCTACTCAAGCAGCGGCTGAGTTTGCAGAACATGCAAGCCTAGCTGCCAGAGCTGTTGTAGAACTTTCAAAGCAATATTGTGTTGATGATGGTGGTTCATGCCACTTAGGTTTCAAGGATGAAAGGTTAGAACATGGGCAATCATTTCCTGGAGATGGTAATTTTTATATTGGTAGGCAGAATTGGAACATGAAATTTAAGGATGCTACCTCTGCTGCTCAAGCAGCGGCTGAGTTTGCAGAACATGCAAGCCTAGCTGCCAGAGGTGTTGTATAACCTTCAAGGCAATATTGTGTTGATGATGGTGGTTCGTGCCACATAGGTTTCAAGGATGAAAGGTTGGAACATGGGTAATCATTTTCTGGAGATGGTAAATTTTCTATTGGCTGGCAGTATTGAACATGAAATTTAAAGATGCTACCTCTGCTTCTCAAGCAGCGACTGACTTTGCAGAACATGCAACCCTAGTTGCCAGAGCTGTTGTAGAACTTTCAAGGCAATATTGTGTTGATGATGGTGGTTCATGCCACTTAGGTTTCAGGGATGGAAGGTTGGAGCATGGGCAATCATTTCCTGGAGATGGTAAAGGTAATTTTTCTGTTGGCAGGTAGAATTGAAACATGAAATTTAAGGATGCTACCTTTTTCTGCTCAAGCAGCGGCTGAGTTTGCAGAACATGCAAGCCTAGCTGCCAGAGCTGTTATAGAACTTTCAAGCCAATATTGTGCTGATGATAGTGGTTCATCCCACTTAGGTTTCAAGGATGAAAGGTTGGAACATGGGCAATCATTTCCTGGAGATGGTAATGGTAATTTTTCTATTGGCAGGTAGAATTGGAACATGAAATTTAAGGATGCTACCTCTGCTACTCAAGCAGTGGCTGAGTTTGCAGAACATGCAAGCCTAGCTGCCAGAGCTGTTGTAGATCTTTCAAGGCAATATTGTGTTGATGATGGTGGTTCGTGCCACATAGGTTTCAAGGATGAAAGGTTGGAACATGGGTAATCATTTCCTGGAGATGGTAAATTTTCTATTGGCTGGCAGTATTGAACATGAAATTTAAAGATGCTACCTATGCTTCTCAAGCAGCGGCTGACTTTGCAGAACATGCAACCCTAGTTGCCAGAGCTATTGTAGAACTTTCAAGGAAATATTATGTTGATGATGGTAGTTCATGCCACTTAGGTTTCAGGGATGAAAGGTTGGAGCATGGGCAATCATTTTCTGGAGCTAGTAATGGTAATCTTTCTGTTGGCAGGTAGAATTGGAACATGAAATTTAAGGATGCTACCTCTGCTACTCAAGTTGCGGCTGAGTTTGCAGAACATGCAAGCCTAGCTGCCAGAGCTGTTGTAGAACTTTCAAAGCAATATTATGTTGATGATGGTGGTTCATGCCACTTAGGTTTCAAGGATGAAAGGTTAGAACATGGGCAATCATTTCCTGGAGATGGTAATTTTTATATTGGTAGGCAGAATTGGAACATGAAATTTAAGGATGCTACCTCTGCTGCTCAAGCAGCGGCTGAGTTTGCAGAACATGCAAGCCTAGCTGCTAGAGCTGTTGTAGAACTTTCAAGGCAATATTGTGATGATGATGGTGGTTCATGCCACTTAGGTTTCAAGGATGAAAGGTTGGAACATGGGTAATCATTTCCTGGAGATGGTAAATTTCCTATTGGCTGGCAGAATTGAACATGAAATTTAAAGATGCTACCTCTGCTTCTCAAGCAGCGACTGACTTTGCAGAACATGCAACCCTAGTTGCCAGAGCTGTTGTAGAACATTCAAGGCAATATTGTGTTGATGGTGGTGGTTCATGCCACTTAGGTTTCAGGGATGGAAGGTTGGAGCATGGGCAATCATTTCCTGGAGATGGTAATGGTAATTTTTCTGTTGGCTGGCAGAATTGAACATGAAATTTAAAGATGCTACCTCTGCTTCTCAAGCAGTGACTGACTTTGCAGATCATGCAACCCTAGTTGCCAGAGCTGTTGTAGAACTTTCAAGGCAATATTGTGTTGATGGTGGTGGTTCATGCCACTTAGGTTTTAGGGATGGAAGGTTAGAGCATGGGCAATCATTTCCTGGAGATGGTAATGGTAATTTTTCTGTTGGCAGGTAGAATTGGAACATGAAATTTAAGGATGCTACCTCTTCTGCTCAAGCAGCGGCTGAGTTTGCAGAACATGCAAGCCTAGCTGCCAGAGCTGTTGTAGAACTTTCAAGCCAATATTGTGCTGATGATGGTGGTTCATCCCACTTAGGTTTCAAGGATGAAAGGTTGGAACATGGGCAATCATTTCCTGGAGATGGTAATGGTAATTTTTCTTTTGGCAGGTAGAATTGGAACATGAAATTTAAGGATGCTACCTCTGCTACTCAAGCAGCGGCTGAGTTTGCAGAACATGCAAGCCTAGCTGCCAGAGCTGTTGTAGATCTTTCAAGGCAATATTGTGTTGATGATGGTGGTTCATTCCACTTAGGTTTGAAGGATAAAAGGTTGGAACATGGGTAATCATTTCCTGGAGATGCTAAATTTTCTATTGGCTGGCAGAATTGAACATGAAATTTAAAGATGCTACCTATGCTTCTCAAGCAGCGGCTGACTTTGCAGAACATGCAACCCTAGCTGCCAGAGCTATTGTAGAACTTTCAAGGCAATATTGTGTTGATGATGTTGGTTCATGCCACTTAGGTTTCAGGGATGAAAGGTTGGAGCATGGGCAATCATTTCCTGGAGATGGTAATGGTAATTTTTCTGTTGGCAGGTAGAATTGGAACATGAAATTTAAGGATGCTACCTCTTCTGCTCAAGCAGCGGCTGAGTTTGCAGAACATGCAAGCCTAGCTGCCAGAGCTGTTATAGGACTTTCAAGCCAATATTGTGCTGATGATAGTGGTTCATCCCACTTAGGTTTCAAGGATGAAAGGTTGGAACATGGGCAATCATTTCCTGGAGATGGTAATTTTTATATTGGTAGGCAGAATTGGAACATGAAATTTAAGGATGCTACCTCTGCTGCTCAAGCAGCGGTTGAGTTTGCAGAATATGCAAGCCTAGCTGTCAGAGCTGTTGTAGAACTTTCAAGGCAATATTGTGTTGATGATAGTGGTTCAAGACACTTAAGTTTCAAGGATGAAAGGTTGGAATATGGGCAATCATTTCCTGGAGATGGTAATTTTTCTATTGGCAGGCAAAATTGAACATGAAATTTAAAGATGCTACCTCTGCTTCTCAAGCAGCGGCTGACTATGCAGAACATGCAACCCTAGTTGCCAGAGCTGTTGCAGAACTTTCAAGGAAATATTGTGTTGATGGTGGTGGTTCATGCCACTTAGGTTTCAGGGATGGAAGGTTGGAGCATGGGCAATCATTTCCTGGAGATGGTAATGGTAATTTTTCTGTTGGCTGGCAGAATTGAACATGAAATTTAAAGATGCTACCTCTGCTTCTCAAGCAGCGACTGACTTTGCAGAACATGCAACCCTAGTTGCCAGAGCTGTTGTAGAACTTTCAAGGCAATATTGTGTTGATGGCGGTGGTTCATGCCACTTAGGTTTTAGGGATGGAAGGTTGGAGCATGGGCAATCATTTCCTGGAGATGGTAATGGTAATTTTTCTGTTGGCAGGTAGAATTAGAACATGAAATTTAAGGATGCTACCTCTTCTGCTCAAGCAGCGGCTGAGTTTGCAGAACATGCAAGCCTAGCTGCCAGAGCTATTGTAGAACTTTCAAGCCAATATTGTGCTGATGATGGTGGTTCATCCCACTTAGGTTTCAAGGATGAAAGGTTGGAACATGGGCAATCATTTCCTGGAGACGGTAATGGTAATATTTCTGTTGGCAGGTAGAATTGGAACATGAAATTTAAGGATGCTACCTCTGCTACTCAAGCAGCGGCTGAGTTTGCAGAACATGCAAGCCTAGCTGCCAGAGCTGTTGTAGATCTTTCAAGGCAATATTGTGTTGATGATGGTGGTTCATGCCACTTAGGTTTCAAGGATAAGAGGTTGGAACATGGGTAATCATTTCCTGGAGATGGTAAATTTTCTGGAATTGGAACATGAAATTTAAGGATGCTACCTCTGCTACTCAAGCAGCGACTGACTTTGCAGAACATGCAACCCTAGTTGCCAGAGCTGTTGTAGAACTTTCAAGGCAATATTGTGTTGATGGTGGTGGTTCATGCCACTTAGGTTTTAGGGATGGAAGGTTGGAGCATGGGCAATCATTTCCTGGAGATGGTAATGGTAATTTTTCTGTTGGCAGGTAGAATTAGAACATGAAATTTAAGGATGCTACCTCTTCTGCTCAAGCAGCGGCTGAGTTTGCAGAACATGCAAGCCTAGCTGCCAGAGCTGTTGTAGAACTTTCAAGCCAATATTGTGCTGATGATGGTGGTTCATCCCACTTAGGTTTCAAGGATGAAAGGTTGGAACATGGGCAATCATTTCCTGGAGACGGTAATGGTAATTTTTCTGTTGGCAGGTAGAATTGGAACATGAAATTTAAAGATGCTACCTATGCTTCTCAAGCAGCGACTGACTTTGCAGAACATGCAACCCTAGCTGCCAGAGCTATTGTAGAACTTTCAAGGCAATATTGTGTTGATGATGGTGGTTCATGCCACTTAGGTTTCAGGGATGAAAGGTTGGAGCATGGGCAATCATTTCCTGGAGATGGTAATGGTAATTTTTCTATTGGCAGGTAGTATTGGAACATGAAATTTAAGGATGCTACCTCTGCTACTCAAGCAGCGGCTGAGTTTGCAGAACATGCAAGCCTAGCTGCCAGAGCTATTGTAGAACTTTCAAAGCAATATTGTGTTGATGATGGTGGTTCATGCCACTTAGGTTTCAAGGATGAAAGGTTAGAACATGGGCAATCATTTCCTGGAGATGGTAATTTTTATATTTGTAGGCAGAATTGGAACATGAAATTTAAGGATGCTACCTCTGCTGCTCAAGCAGCGGCTGAGTTTGCAGAACATGCAAGCCTAGCTGCCAGAGCTGTTGTAAAACTTTCAAGGCAATATTATGTTGATGATGGTGGTTCATGCCACTTAGGTTTCAAGGATGAAAGGTTGGAACATGGGTAATCATTTCCTGGAGATGGTAAATTTTCTATTGGCTGGTAGAATTGAACATGAAATTTAAAGATGCTACCTCTGCTTCTCAAGCAGCGACTGACTTTGCAGAACATGCAACCCTAGTTGCCAGAGCTGTTGTAGAACTTTCAAGGCAATATTGTGTTGATGATGATGGTTCATGCCACTTAGGTTTCAGGGATGGAAGGTTGGAGCATGGGCAATCATTTCCTGGAGATGGTAATGGTAATTTTTCTGTTGGCACGTAGAATTGGAACATGAAATTTAAGGATGCTACCTCTTCTGCTCAAGCAGCGGCTGAGTTTGCAGAACATGCAAGCCTAGCTGCCAGAGCTGTTGTAGAACTTTCAAGCCAATATTGTGCTGATGATGGTAGTTTATCCTACTTAGGTTTCAAGGATGAAAGGTTGGAACATGGGCAATCATTTCCTGGAGATGGTAATGGTAATTTTTCTGTTGGCAGGTAGAATTGGAACATGAAATTTAAGGATGCTACCTCTTCTACTCAAGCAGCGGCTGAGTTTGCAGAACATGCAAGCCTAGCTGCCAGAGCTGTTGTAGTTCTTTCAAGGCAATATTGTGTTGATGATGGTGGTTCATGCCACTTAGGTTTCAAGGATAAAAGGTTGGAACATGGGTAATCATTTCCTAGAGATGGTAAATTTTCTATTGGCTGGCAGAATTGAACATGAAATTTAAAGATGCTACCTATGCTTCTCAAGCAGCAGCTGACTTTGCAGAACATGCAACCGTAGTTGCCAGAGCTATTGTAGAACTTTCAAGGCAATATTGTGTTGATGATGGTGGTTCATGCCACTTAGATTTCAAGGATGAAAGGTTGGAACATGGGCAATTATTTCCTTGAGATGGTAATGGTAATTTTTCTGTTGGCAGGCAGAATTGGAACATGAAAGTGGAGGATGCTACCTCTGCTACTCAAGCAGCGGCTGAGTTTGCAGAACATGCAAGCCTAACTTCCAGAGATGTTGTAGAACTTTCAAGGCAATATTTTGTTGATGATGGTGGTTCATTCCACTTAGGTTTCAATGATGAATGGTTGAAACATGGGAAATCATTTCTTGGAGATGGTAATTTTTCTGTTGGCAGGCAGAATTGGAACATGAAAATAAGGATGCTGCCTCTGCTGCTCAAGCAGTGGCTGAGTTTGCAGAACATGCAAGACTAGCTGCTAGAGCTGTTGTAGAACTTTCAAGGCAATATTGTGTTGATGATAGTGGTTCATGCCACTTAGGTTTCAAGGATAAAAGGTTGGAACATGGGCAATCATTTCTTGGATATGGCAAATTTCTATTGGCAGGCATAATTAGAACATGAAATTTAAGGATGCTACCTCTGCTGCTCAAGCAGCGGCTGACTTTGCAGAACATGCAAGCCTAGCCGCCAGAGCTGTTGTAGAAATTTCAAGGCAATATTGTGTTGATGATGGTGGTTCATGCCACTTAGGTTTCAAGGATGAAAGGTTGGAACATGGGTAATCATTTCCTGGAGATGGTAAATTTTCTATTGGCTGGCAGAATTGAGCAAGAAATTTAAAGATGCTACCTCTGCTTCTCAAGCAGCGGCTGACATTGCAGAACATGCAACCCTAGTTGCCAAAGCTGTTATAGAACTTTCAAGGCAATATTGTGTTGATGATGGTGGTTCATGCCACTTAGGTTTCAGGGATGAAAGGTTGGAGCATGGGCAATCATTTCCGGGAGATGGTAATGGTAATTTTTCTGTTGGCAGGTAGAATTGGAACATGAAATTTAAGGATGCTACCTCTGCTACTCAAGCAGCGGCTGAGTTTGCGGAACATGCAAGCCTAGCTGCCAGAGCTGTTGTAGAACTTTCAAAGCAATATTGTGTTGATGATGGTGGTTCATGCCACTTAGGTTTCAAGGATGAAAGTTTAGAACATGGGCAATCATTTCCTGGAGATGGTAATATTTATATTGGTAGGCAGAATTGGAACATGAAATTTAAGGATGCTACCTCTGCTGCTCAAGCAGCGGCTGAGTTTGCAGAACATGCAAGCCTAGCTGCCAGAGCTATTGTAAAACTTTCAAGGCAATATTGCGTTGATGATGGTGGTTCATGCCACATAGGTTTCAAGGATGAAAGGTTGGAACATGGGTAATCATTTCCTGGAGATGGTAAATTTTCTATTGGCTGGCAGAATTGAACATGAAATTTAAAGATGCTACCTCTGCTTCTCAAGCAGCGACTGACTTTGCAGAACATGCAACCCTAGTTGCCAGAGCTGTTGTAGAACTTTCAAGGCAATATTGTGTTGATGATGGTGGTTCATGCCACTTAGGTTTCAGGGATGGAAGGTTGGAGCATGGGCAATCATTTCCTGGAGATGGTAATGGTAATTTTTCTGTTGGTAGGTAGAATTGGAACATGAAATTTAAGGATGCTACCTCTTCTGCTCAAGCAGCGGCTGAGTTTGCAGAACATGAAAGCCTAGCTGCCAGAGCTGTTGTAGAACTTTCAAGCCAATATTGTGCTGATGATGGTGGTTCATCCCACATAGGTTTCAAGGATGAAAGGTTGGAACATGGGCAATCATTTCCTGGAGATGGTAATGGTAGTTTTTCTGTTGGCAGGTAGAATTGGAACATGAAATTTAAGGATGCTACCTCTGCTACTCAAGCAGCGGCTGAGTTTGCAGAACATGCAAGCCTAGCTGCCAGAGCTGTTGCAGTTCTTTCAAGGCAATATTGTGTTGATGATGGTGGTTCATGCCACTTAGGTTTCAAGGATAAAAGGTTGGAACATGGGTAATCTTTTCCTGGAGATGGTAAATTTTCTATTGGCTGGCAGAATTGAACATGAAATTTAAAGATGCTACCTCTGCTTCTCAAGCAGCGACAGACTTTGCAGAACATGCAACCCTAGTTGCCAGAGCTGTTGTAGAACTTTCAAGGCAATATTGTGTTGATGATGGTGGTTCATGCCACTTAGGTTTCAGGGATGGAAGGTTGGAGCATGGGCAATCATTTCCTGGAGATGGTAATGGTAATTTTTCTGTTGGCAGGTAGAATTGGAACATGAAATTTAAGGATGCTACCTCTTCTGCTCAAGCAGCGGCTGAGTTTGCAGAACATGAAAGCCTAGCTGCCAGAGCTGTTGTAGAACTTTCAAGCCAATATTGTGCTGATGATGGTGGTTCATCCCACATAGGTTTCAAGGATGAAAGGTTGGAACATGGGCAATCATTTCCTGGAGATGGTAATGGTAGTTTTTCTGTTGGCAGGTAGAATTGGAACATGAAATTTAAGGATGCTACCTCTGCTACTCAAGCAGCGGCTGAGTTTGCAGAACATGCAAGCCTAGCTGCCAGAGCTGTTGCAGTTCTTTCAAGGCAATATTGTGTTGATGATGGTGGTTCATGCCACTTAGGTTTCAAGGATAAAAGGTTGGAACATGGGTAATCTTTTCCTGGAGATGGTAAATTTTCTATTGGCTAGCAGAATTGAACATGAAATTTAAAGATGCTACCTATGCTTCTCAAGCAGCAGCTGACTTTGCAGAACCTGCAACCCTAGTTGCCAGAGCTATTGTAGAACTTTCAAGGCAATATTGTGTTGATGATGGTGGTTCATGCCACTTAGATTTCAAGGATGAAAGGTTGGAACATGGGCAATTATTTCCTTGAGATGGTAATGTTAATTTTTCTGTTGGCAGGCAGAATTGGAACATGAAAGTGGAGGATGCTGCCTATGCTACTCAAGCAGCGGCTGAGTTTGCAGAACATGCAAGCCTAACTTCCAGAGATGATGTAGAACTTTCAAGGCAATATTGTGTTGATGATGGTGGTTCATTCCACTTAGGTTTCAATGATGAATGGTTGGAACATGGGAAATCATTTCTTGGAGATGGTAATTTTTCTGTTGGCAGGCAGAATTGGAACATGAAATTAAGGATGCTGCCTCTGCTGCTCAAGCAGCGGCTGAGTTTGTAGAACATGCAAGACTAGCTGCTAGAGCTGTTGTAGAACTTTCAAGGCAATATTGTGTTGATGATAGTGGTTCATGCCACTTAGGTTTCAAGGATAAAGGTTGGAACATGGGCAATCATTTCTTGGATATGGTAAATTTCTATTGGCAGGCACAATTGGAACATGAAATTTAAGGATGCTACCTCTGCTGCTCAAGCAGCGGCTGACTTTGCAGAACATACAAGCCTAGCTGCCAGAGCTGTTATAGAACTTTCAAGGCAATATTGTGTTGATGATGGTGGTTCATGCCACTTAGGTTTCAAGGATGAAAGGTTGGAACATGGGTAATCATTTCCTGGAGATGGTAAATTTTCTATTGGCTGGCAGAATTGAACATGAAATTTAAAGATGCTACCTCTGCTTCTCAAGCAGTGGCTGACATTGCAGAACATGCAACCCTAGTTGCCAAAGCTGTTATAGAACTTTCAAGGCAATATTGTGTTGATGATGGTGGTTCATGCCACTTAGGTTTCAGGGATGAAAGGTTGGAGCATGGGCAATCATTTCCTGGAGATGGTAATGGTAATTTTTCTGTTGGCAGGTAGAATTGGAACATGAAATTTAAGGATGCTACCTCTGCTACTCAAGCAGCGGCTGAGTTTGCAGAACATGCAAGCCTAGCTACCAGAGCTGTTGTAGAACTTTCAAAGCAATATTGTGTTGATGATGGTGGTTCATGCCACTTAGGTTTCAAGGATGAAAGGTTAGAACATGGGCAATCATTTCCTGGAGATGGTAATTTTTATATTGGTAGGCAGAATTGGAACATGAAATTTAAGGATGCTACCTCTGCTGCTCAAGCAGCGGCTGAGTTTGCAGAACATGCAAGCCTAGCTGCTAGAGCTGTTGTAAAACTTTCAAGGCAATATTGTGTTGATGATGGTGGTTCATGCCACTTAGGTTTCAAGGATGAAAGGTTGGAACATGGGTAATCATTTCCTGGAGATGGTAAATTTTCTATTGGCTGGCAGAATTGAACATGAAATTTAAAGATGCTACCTCTGCTTCTCAAGCAGCGACTGACTTTGCAGAACATGCAACCCTAGTTGCCAGAGCTGTTGTAGAACTTTCAAGGCAATATTGTGTTGATGATGGTGGTTCATGCCACTTAGGTTTCAGGGATGGAAGGTTGGAGCATGGGCAATCATTTCCTGGAGATGGTAATGGTAATTTTTCTGTTGGCAGGTAGAATTGGAACATGAAATTTAAGGATGCTACCTCTTCTGCTCAAGCAGCGGCTGAGTTTGCAGAACATGCAAGCCTAGCTGCCAGAGCTGTTGTAGAACTTTCAAGCCAATATTATGCTGATGATGGTGGTTCATCCCACATAGGTTTCAAGGATGAAAGGTTGGAACATGGGCAATCATTTCCTGGAGATGGTAATGGTAATTTTTCTGTTGGCAGGTAGAATTGGAACTTGAAATTTAAGGATGCTACCTCTGCTACTCAAGTAGCGGCTGAGTTTGCAGAACATGCAAGCCTAGCTGCCAGAGCTGTTGTAGATCTTTCAAGGCAATATTGTGTTGATGATGGTGGTTCATGCCACTTAGGTTTCAAGGATAAAAGGTTGGAACATGGGTAATCATTTCCTGGAGATGGTAAATTTTCTATTGGCTGGCAGAATTGAACATGAAATTTAAAGATGCTACCTATGCTTCTCAAGCAGCAGCTGACTTTGCAGAACATGCAACCCTAGTTGCCAGAGCTATTGTAGACCTTTCAAGGCAATATTGTGTTGATGATGGTGGTTCATGCCACTTAGATTTCAAGGATGAAAGGTTGGAACATGGGCAATTATTTCCTTGAGATGGTAATGGTAATTTTTCTGTTGGCAGGCAGAATTGGAATATGAAAGTGGAAGATGCTACCTCTGCTACTCAAGCAGCGGCTGAGTTTCCAGAACATGCAAGCCTAACTTCCAGAGATGTTGTAGAACTTTCAAGGCAATATTGTGTTGATGATGGTGGTTCATTCCACTTAGGTTTCAATGATGAATGGTTGGAACATGGGAAATCATTTCTTGGAGATGGTAATTTTTCTGTTGGCAGGCAGAATTGGAACATGAAATTAAGGATGCTGCCTCTGCTGCTCAAGCAGCGGCTGAGTTTGCAGAACATGCAAGACTAGCTGCTAGAGCTGTTGTAGAACTTTCAAGGCAATATTGTGTTGATGATAGTGGTTCATGCCACTTAGGTTTCAAGGATAAAAGGTTGGAACATGGGCAATCATTTCTTGGATATGGTAAATTTCTATTGGCAGGCACAATTGGAACATGAAATTTAAGGATGCTACCTATGCTGCTCAAGCAGCGGCTGACTTTGCAGAACATACAAGCCTAGCTGCCAGAGCTGTTGTAGAATGTTCAAGGCAATATTGTGTTGATGATGGTGGTTCATGCCACTTAGGTTTCAAGGATGAAAGGTTGGAACATGGGTAATTATTTCCTGGAGATGGTAAATTATCTATTGGCTGGCAGAATTGAACATGAAATTTAAAGATGCTACCTCTGCTTCTCAAGCAGCGGCTGACATTGCAGAACATGCAACCCTAGTTGCCAAAGCTGTTATAGAACTTTCAAGGCAATATTGTGTTGATGATGGTGGTTCATGCCACTTAGGTTTCAGGGATGAAAGGTTGGAGCATGGGCAATCATTTCCTGGAGATGGTAATGGTAATTTTTCTGTTGGCAGGTAGAATTGGAACATGTAATTTAAGGATGCTACCTCTGCTACTCAAGCAGCGGCTGAGTTTGCGAAACATGCAAGCCAAGCTGCCAGAGCTGTTGTAGAACTTTCAAAGCAATATTGTGTTGATGATGGTGGTTCATGCCACTTAGGTTTCAAGGATGAAAGGTTAGAACATGGGCAATCATTTCCTAGAGATGGTAATTTTTATATTGGTAGGCAGAATTGGAACATGAAATTTAAGGATGCTACCTCTGTTGCTCAAGCAGCGGCTGAGTTTGCAGAACATGCAAGCCTAGCTGCCAGAGCTGTTGTTGAACTTTCAAGGCAATATTGTGTTGATGATGGTGGTTCATGCCACTTAGGTTTCAAGGATGAATGTTTGGAACATGGGTAATCATTTCCTGGAGATGGTAAATTTTCTATTGGCTGGCAG
Organism: Nicotiana tomentosiformis; assembly: GCF_000390325.3. NCBI lineage: Eukaryota > Viridiplantae > Streptophyta > Magnoliopsida > Solanales > Solanaceae > Nicotiana > Nicotiana tomentosiformis. The sequence continues at coordinate 652,553 of NW_027174575.1, forward strand.
AATTGAACATGAAATTTAAAGATGCTACCTCTGCTTCTCAAGCATTTGCAGAACATGCAACCCTAGTTGCCAGAGCTGTTGTAGAACTTTCAAGGCAATATTGTGTTGATGATGGTGGTTCATGCCACTTAGGTTTCAGGGATGGAAGGTTGGAGCATGGGCAATCATTTCCTGGAGATGGTAATGGTAATGTTTCTGTTGGAAGGTAGAATTGGAACATAAAATTTAAGGATGCTACCTCTTCTGCTCAAGCAGCGGCTGAGTTTGCAGAATATGCAAGCCTAGCTGCCAGAGCTGTTGTAGAACTTTCAAGCCAATATTGTGCTGATGATGGTGGTTCATCCTACTTAGGTTTCAAGGATGAAAGGTTGGAACATGGGCAATCATTTCCTGGAGATTGTAATGGTAATTTTTTTGTTGGGAGGTAGAATTGGAACATGAAATTTAAGGATGCTACCTCTACTACTCAAGCAACGGCTGAGTTTGCAGATCATGCAAGCCTAGCTGCCAGAGCTGTTGTAGATCTTTCAAGGCAATATTGTGTTGATGGTGGTGGTTCATGCCACTTAGGTTTCAAGGATAAAAGGTTGGAACATGGGTAATCATTTCCTGGAGATGGTAAATTTTCTATTGGCTGGCAGAATTGAACATGAAATTTAAAGATGCTACCTATGCTTCTCAAGCAGCGGCTGACTTTGCAGAACATGCAACCCTAGTTGCCAGAGCTATTGTAGAACTTTCAAGGCAATATTGTGTTGATGATGGTGGTTCATGCCACTTAGATTTCAAGGATGAAAGGTTGGAACATGGGCAATCATTTCCTTGAGATGGTAATGGTAATTTTTCTGTTGGCAGGTAGAATTGGAACATGAAAGTGGAGGATGCTACCTCTGCTACTCAAGCAGCGGCTGAGTTTGCAGAACATGCAAGCCTAACTTCCAGAGATATTGTAGAACTTTCAAGGCAATATTGTGTTGATGATGGTGGTTCATTCCACTTAGGTTTCAATGATGAATGGTTGGAACATGGGAAATCATTTCTTGGAGATGGTAATTTTTCTGTTGGCAGGCAGAATTGGAACATGAAATTAAGGATGCTGCCTCTGCTGCTCAAGCAGCGGCTGAGTTTGCAGAACATGCAAGACTAGCTGCTAGAGCTGTTGTAGAACTTTCAAGGCAATATTGTGTTGATGATAGTGGTTCATGCCACTTAGGTTTCAAGGATAAAAGGTTGGAACATGGGCAATCATTTCTTGGATATGGTAAATTTCTATTGGCAGGCACAATTGGAACATGAAATTTAAGGATGCTACCTCTGCGTCTCAAGCAGCGGCTGACTTTGCAGAACATGCAAGCCTAGCTGCCAGAGCTATTGTAGAACTTTCAAGGCAATATTGTGTTGATGATGGTGGTTCATGCCACTTAGGTTTCAAGGATGAAAGGTTGGAACATGGGTAATCATTTCCTGGAGATGGTAAATTTTCTATTGGCTGGCAGAATTGAACACGAAATTTAAAGATACTACCTCTGCTTCTCAAGCAGCGGCTGACATTGCAGAACATGCAACCCTAGTTGCCAAAGCTGTTATAGAACTTTCAAGGCAATATTGTGTTGATGATGGTGGTTCATGCCACTTAGGTTTCAGGGATGAAAGGTTGGAGCATGGGCAATCATTTCCTGGATATGGTAATGGTAATTTTTCTGTTGGCAGGTAGAATTGGAACATAAAATTTAAGGATGCTACCTCTGCTACTCAAGCAGCGGCTGAGTTTGCAGAATATGCAAGCCTAGCTGCCAGAGCTGTTATAGAACTTTCAAAGCAATATGGTGTTGATGATGGTGGTTCATGCCACTTAGGTTTCAAGGATGAAAGGTTAGAACATGGGCAATCATTTCCTAGAGATGGTAATTTTTATATTGGTAGGCAGAATTGGAACATGAAATTTAAGGATGCTACCTCTGCTGCTCAAGCAGCGGCTGAGTTTGCAGAACATGCAAGCCTAGCTGCTAGAGCTGTTGTAGAACTTTCAAGGCAATATTGTGTTGATGATAGTGGTTCATGCCACTTAGGTTTCAAGGATAAAAGGTTGGAACATGGGCAATCATTTCTTGGATATGGTAAATTTCTATTGGCAGGCACAATTGGAACATGAAATTTAAGGATGCTACCTCTGCAGCTCAAGCAACGGCTGAGTTTGCAGAACATGCAAGCCTAGCTGCCAGATCTGTTATAGAACTTTCAAGGCAATATTATGTTGATGATGGTGGTTCATGCCACTTAGGTTTCATGGATGAAAGGTTAGAACATGGGCAATCATTTCCTGGAGATGGTAATGGTAATTTTTCTACTGGCAGGCAGAATTGGAACATGAAATTTTTGATGCTACCTCTGCTGCTCAAGCAACGGCTGAGTTTGCAGAACATGCAAGCCTAGCTGCCAGATCTGTTATAGAACTTTCAAGGCAATATTATGTTGATGATGTTGGTTCATGCCACTTAGGTTTCAGGGATGAAAGGTTGGAGCATGGGCAATCATTTCCTGGAGATGGTAATGGTAATTTTTCTGTTGGCAGGTAGAATTGGAACATGAAATTTAAGGATGCTACCTCTGCTACTTAAGCAGCGGCTGAGTTTGCAGAACATGCAAGCCTAGCTGCCAGAGCTGTTATAGAACTTTCAAAGCAATATAGTGTTGATGATGGTGGTTCATGCCACTTAGGTTTCAAGGATGAAAGGTTAGAACATGGGCAATCATTTCCTGGAGATGGTAATTTTTATATTGGTAGGCAGAATTGGAACATGAAATTTAAGGATGCTACCTACCTCTGCTGCTCAAGTAGCGGCTGAGTTTGCAGAACATGCAAGCCTAGCTGCCATAGCTGTTGTAAAACTTTCAAGGCAATATTGTGTTGATGATAGTGGTTCAAGACACTTCAGTTTCAAGAATGAAAGGTTGGAATATGGGCAATCATTTCCTGGAGATGGTAATTTTTCTATTGGCAGGCAGAATTGAACATGAAATTTAAAGATGCTACCTCTACTTCTCAAGAAGCGGCTGACTATGCAGAACATGCAACCCTAGTTGCCAGAGCTGTTGTAGAACTTTATAGGCAATATTGTGTTGATGATGGTGGTTCATGCCACATAGGTTTCAGGGATAAAAGGTTGGAACATGGGCAATCATTTCTTGGAGATGGTAATGGTAATTTTTCTGTTGGCAGGCAAAATTGGAACATGAAATTTAAGAATGCAACCTCTTCTGCTCAAGCAGCGGCTGAGTTTGCAGAACATGCAAGCCTAGCTGCCAGAGCTGTTGTAGAACTTTCAAGCCAATATTGTGCTGATGATGGTGGTTCATCCCACTTAGGTTTCAAGGATGAAAGGTTGTAACATGGGCATTAATTTCCTGGAGATGGTAGTGGTAATTTTTTTGTTGGCAGGTAGAATTGGAACATGAAATTTAAGGATGCTACCTCTGCTACTCAAGCAGCGGCTGAGTTTGCAGAACATGCAAGCCTAGCTGCCAGAGCTGTTGTAGATCTTTCAAGGCAATATTGTATTGATGATGGTGGTTCATGCCACTTAGGTTTCAAGGATAAAAGGTTGGAACATGGGTAATCATTTCCTGGAGATGGTAAATTTTCTATTGGCTGGCAGAATTGAACATGAAATTTAAAGATGCTACCTATGCTTCTCAAGCAGCGGCTGACTTTGCAGAACATGCAACCCTATTTGCCAGAGCTATTGTAGAACTTTCAAGGCAATATTGTGTTGATGATGGTGGTTCATGCCACTTAGGTTTCAAGGATGAAAGGTTGGCACATGGGCAATCATTTCCTTGAGATGGTAATGGTAATTATTCTGTTGGCAGGCAGAATTGGAACATGAAAGTGGAGGATGCTACCTCTGCTACTCAAGCAGCGGCTGAGTTTGCAGAACATGCAAGCCTAACTTCCAGAGATGTTATAGAACTTTCAAGGCAATATTGTGTTGATGATGGTGGTTCATTCCACTTAGGTTTCAATGATGAATGGTTGGAACATGGGAAATCATTTCTTGGAGATGGTAATTTTTCTGTTGGCAGGCAGAATTGGAACATGAAATTAAGGATGCTGCCTCTGCTGCTCAAGCAGCGGCTGAGTTTGCAGAACATGCAAGACTAGCTGGTAGAGCTGTTGTAGAACTTTCAAGGCAATATTGTGTTGATGATAGTGGTTCATGCCACTTAGGTTTCAAGGATAAAAGGTTGGAACATGGGCAATAATTTCTTGGATATGGTAAATTTCTATTGGCAGGCACAATTGGAACATGAAATGTAAGGATGCTACCTCTGCTGCTCAAGCAGCGGCTGACTTTGCAGAACATGCAAGCCTAGCTGCCAGAGCTATTGTAGAACTTTCAAGGCAATATTGTGTTGATGATGGTGGTTCATGCCACTTAGGTTTCAAGGATGAAAGGTTGGAACATGGGTAATCATTTCCTGGAGATGGTAAATTTTCTATTGGCTGGCAGAATTGAACATGAAATTTAAAGATGCTACCTCTGCTTCTCAAGCAGCGGCTGACATTGCAGAACATGCAACCCTGGTTGCCAAAGCTGTTATAGAACTTTCAAGGCAATATTGTGTTGATGATGGTGGTTCACGCCACCTAGGTTTCAGGGATGAAAGGTTGGAGCATGGGCAATCATTTCCTGGAGATGGTAATGGTAATTTTTCTGTTGGCAGGTAGAATTGGAACATGAAATTTAAGGATGCTACCTCTGCTACTCAAGCAGCGGCTGAGTTTGCAGAACATGCAAGCCTAGCTGCCAGAGCTGTTGTAGATCTTTCAAGGCAATATTTTATTGATGATGGTGGTTCATGCCACTTAGGTTTCAAGGATAAAAGGTTGGAACATGGGTAATCATTTCCTGGAGATGGTAAATTTTCTATTGGCTGGCAGAATTGAACATGAAATTTAAAGATGCTACCTCTGCTTCTCAAGCAGCGGCTGACATTGCAGAACATGCAACCCTGGTTGCCAAAGCTGTTATAGAACTTTCAAGGCAATATTGTGTTGATGATGGTGGTTCACGCCACCTAGGTTTCAGGGATGAAAGGTTGGAGCATGGGCAATCATTTCCTGGAGATGGTAATGGTAATTTTTCTGTTGGCAGGTAGAATTGGAACATGAAATTTAAGGATGCTACCTCTGCTACTCAAGCAGCGGCTGAGTTTGCAGAACATGCAAGCCTAACTGCCACAGCTGTTGTAGATCTTTCAAGGCAATATTTTATTGATGATGGTGGTTCATGCCACTTAGGTTTCAAGGATAAAAGGTTGGAACATGGGTAATCATTTCCTGGAGATGGTAAATTTTCTATTGGCTGGCAGAATTGAACATGAAATTTAAAGATGCTGCCTATGCTTCTCAACCAGCGGCTGACTTTGCAGAACATGCAACCCTATTTGCCAGAGCTATTGTAGAACTTTCAAGGCAATATTGTGTTGATGATGGTGGTTCATGCCACTTAGGTTTCAAGGATGAAAGGTTAGAACATGGGTAATCATTTCCTTGAGATGGTAATGGTAATTTTTCTGTTGGCAGGCAGAATTGGAACATGAAAGTGGAGGATGCTACCTCTGCTACTCAAGCAGCGGCTGAGCTTGCAGAACATGCAAGCCTAACTTCCAGAGATGTTATAGAACTTTCAAGGCAATATTGTGTTGATGATGGTGGTTCATTCCACTTTGGTTTCAATGATGAATGGTTGGAACATGGGAAATCATTTCTTGGAGATGGTAATTTTTCTGTTGGCAGGAAGAATTGGAACATGAAATTAAGGATGCTGCCTCTGCTGCTCAAGCAGCGGCTGAGTTTGCAGAACATGCAAGACTAGCTGCTAGAGCTGTTGTAGAACTTTCAAGGCAATATTGTGTTGATGATAGTGGTTCATGCCACTTAGGTTTCAAGGATAAAAGGTTGGAACATGGGCAATAATTTCTTGGATATGGTAAATTTCTATTGGCAGGCACAATTGGAACATGAAATGTAAGGATGCTACCTCTGCTGCTCAAGCAGCGGCTGACTTTAAAGAACATACAAGCCTAGCTGCCAGAGCTGTTGTAGAACTTTCAAGGCAATATTGTGTTGATGATGGTGGTTCATGCCACTTAGGTTTCAAGGATGAAAGGTTGGAACATGGGTAATCATTTCCTGGAGATGGTAAATTTTCTATTGGCTGGCAGAATTGAACATGAAATTTAAAGATGCTACCTCTGCTTCTCAAGCAGCGGCTGACATTGCAGAACATGCAACCCTGGTTGCCAAAGCTGTTATAGAACTTTCAAGGCAATATTGTGTTAATGATGGTGGTTCACGCCACCTAGGTTTCAGGGATGAAAGGATGGAGCATGGGCGATCATTTCCTGGAGATGGTAATGGTAATTTTTCTATTGGCAGGTAGAATTAGAACATGAAATTTAAGGATGCTACCTCTGCTACTCAAGCAGTGGCTGAGTTTGCAGAACATGCAAGCCTAACTGCCACAGCTGTTGTAGATCTTTCAAGGCAATATTGTATTGATGATGGTGGTTCATGCCACTTAGGTTTCAAGGATAAAAGGTTGGAACATGGGTAATCATTTCCTGGAGATGGTAAATTTTCTATTGGCTGGCAGAATTGAACATGAAATTTAAAGATGCTACCTATGCTTCTCAAGCAGCGGCTGACTTTGCAGAACATGCAACCCTATTTGCCAGAGCTATTGTAGAACTTTCAAGGCAATATTGTGTTGATGATGGTGGTTTATGCCACTTAGGTTGCAGGGATGAAAGGTTAGAACATGGGCAATCATTTACTGGAGATGGTAAATTTTCTATTGGCTGGCAGAATTGAACATGAAATTTAAAGATGCTACCTTTGCTTCTCAAGCAGCGGCTGACATTGCAGAACATGCAACCCTAGTTGCCAAAGCTGTTATAGAACTTTCAAGGCAATATTGTGTTGATGATGGTGGTTCATGCCACTTAGGTTTCAGGGATGAATGGTTGGAGCATGGGCAATCATTTCCTGGAGATGGTAATGGTATTTTTTCTGTTGGCAGGTAGAATTGGAACATGAAATTTAAGGATGCTACCTCTGCTACTCAAGCAGCGGCTAAGTTTGCAGAACATGCAAGCCTAGCTGCCAGAGCTGTTATAGAACTTTCAAAGCAATATGGAGTTGATGATGGTGGTTCATGCCACTTAGGTTTCAAGGATGAAAGGTTAGAACATGGGCAATCATTTCCTGGAGATGGTAATTTTTATATTAGTAGGCAGGATTGGAACATGAAATTTAAGGATGCTACCTCTGCTGCTCAAGCAGCGGCTGAGTTTGCAGAACATGCAAGCCTAGCTGCCAGAGCTATTGTAGAACTTTCAAGGCAATATTGTGTTGATGATGGTGGTTCATGCCACTTAGGTTTCAAGGATGAAAGGTTGGAACATGGGTAATCATTTCCTGGAGATGGTAAATTTTCTATTGGCTGGCATAATTGAACATGAAAATTAAAGATGCTACCTCTGCTTCTCAAGCAGCGACTGAATTTGCAGAACATGCAACCCTAGTTGCCAGAGCTGTTGTAGAACTTTCAAGGAAATATTGTGTTGATGATGGTGGTTCATGCCACTTAGGTTTCAGGGATGGAAGGTTGGAGCATGGGCAATCATTTCCTGGAGATGGTAATGGTAATTTTTCTATTGGCAGGTAGAATTGGAACATGAAATTTAAGGATGCTACCTCTTCTGGTCAAGCAGCAGCTGAGTTGGCAGAACATGCAAGCCTAGCTGCCAGAGCTGTTGTAGAACTTTCAAGGCAATATTGTGTTGATGATGGTGGTTCATGCCACTTAGGTTTCAAGGATGAAAGGTTAGAACATGGGCAATCATTTCCTGGAGATGGTAATTTTTATATTAGTAGGCAGGATTGGAACATGAAATTTAAGGATGCGACCTCTGCTGCTCAAGCAGCGGTTGAGTTTGCAGAACATGCAAGCCTAGCTGCCAGAGCTGTTGTAGAACTTTCAAGGCAATATTGTGTTGATGATGGTGGTTCATGCCACTTAGGTTTCAGGGATGAAAGGTTGGAACATGGGTAATCATTTCCTGGAGATGGTAAATTTTCTATTGGCTGGCAGAATTGAACATGAAATTTAAGAATGCTACCTCTGCTGCTCAAGCAGCAGCTGAGTTTGCAGAACATGCAAGCCTAGCTGCCAGAGCTGTTGTAGAACTTTCAAGGCAATATTGTGTTGATGATGGTGGTTCATGCCACTTAGGTTTCAGGGATGAAAGGTTTGAACATGGGTAATCATTTCCTGGAGATGGTAAATTTTCTATTGGCTGGCAGAATTGAACATGAAAATTAAAGATGCTACCTCTGCTTCTCAAGCAGCGACTGAATTTGCAGAACATGCAACCCTAGTTGCCAGAGCTGTTGTAGAACTTTCAAGGCAATATTGTGTTGATGATGGTGGTTCATGCCACTTAGGTTTCAGGGATGGAAGGTTGGAGCATGTGCAATCATTTCCTGGAGATGGTAATGGTAATTTTTCTGTTGGCAGGTAGAATTGGAACATGAAATTTAAGGATGCTACCTCTTCTGCTCAAGCAGCAGCTGAGTTGGCAGAACATGCAAGCCTAACTACCAGAGCTGTTGTAGAACTTTCAAGCCAATATTGTGCTGATGATGATGCTTCATCCCACCTAGGTTTCAAGGATGAAAGGTTGGAATATGGGCAATCATTTCCTGGAGATGGTAATGGTAATTTTTCTGTTGGCAGGTAGAATTGGAACATGAAATTTAAGGATGTTACCTCTGCTACTCAAGCAGCGGCTGAGTTTGCAGAACATGCAAGCCTAGCTGCCAGAGCTATTGTATAACTTTCAAGGCAATATTGTGTTGATGATGGTGGTTCATGCCACTTAGGTTTCAAGGATAAAAGGTTGGAACATGGGTAATCATTTCCTGGAGATGGTAAATTTTCTATTGGCTGGCAGAATTGAACATGAAATTTAAAGATGCTACCTATGCTTCTCAAGCAGCGGCTGACTTTGCAAAACATGCAACCCTAGTTGCCAGAGCTATTGTAGAACTTTCAAGGCAATATTGTGTTGATGATGGTGGTTCATGCCACTTAGATTTCAAGGATGAAAGGTTGGAACATGGGCAATCATTTCCTTGAGATGGTAATGGTAATTTTTCTGTTGGCAGGCAGAATTGGAACATGAAAGTGGAGGATGCTACCTCTGCTACTCAAGCAGTGGCTGAGTTTGCAGAACATGCAAGCCTAGCTGCCAGAGCTGTTGTAGAACTTTCAAGGCAATATTGTGTTGATGATGGTGGTTCATGCCACTTAGGTTTCAGGGATTAAAGGTTGGAACATGGGTAATCATTTCCTGGAGATGGTAAATTTTCTATTGGCTGGCAGAATTGAACATGAAATTTAAGGATGCTACCTCTGCTGCTCAAGCAGCAGCTGAGTTTGCAGAACATGTAAGCCTAGCTGCCAGAGCTGTTGTAGAACTTTCAAGTCAATATTGTGTTGATGATGGTGGTTCATGCCACTTAGGTTTCAGGGATGAAAGGTTGGAACATGGGTAATCATTTCCTGGAGATGGTAAATTTTCTATTGGCTGGCAGAATTGAACATGAAAATTAAAGATGCTACCTCTGCTTCTCAAGCAGCGACTGAATTTGCAGAACATGCAACCCTAGTTGCCAGAGCTGTTGTAGAACTTTCAAGGCAATATTGTGTTGATGATGGTGGTTCATGCTACTTAGGTTTCAGGGATGGAAGGTTGGAGCATGTGCAATCATTTCCTGGAGATGGTAATGGTAATTTTTCTGTTGGCAGGTAGAATTGGAACATGAAATTTAAGGATGCTACCTCTTCTGCTCAAGCAGCAGCTGAGTTGGCAGAACATGCAAGCCTAGCTACCAGAGCTGTTGTAGAACTTTCAAGCCAATATTGTGCTGATGATGGTGCTTCATCCCACCTAGGTTTCAAGGATGAAAGGTTGGAATATGGGCAATCATTTCCATGAGATGGTAATGGTAATTTTTCTGTTGGCAGGTAGAATTGGAACATGAAATTTAAGGATGTTACCTCTGCTACTCAAGCAGCGGCTGAGTTTGCAGAACATGCAAGCCTAGCTGCCAGAGCTATTGTATAACTTTCAAGGCAATATTATATTGATGATGGTGGTTCATGCCACTTAGGTTTCAAGGATAAAAGGTTGGAACATGGGTAATCATTTCCTGGAGATGGTAAATTTTCTATTGGCTGGCAGAATTGAACATGAAATTTAAAGATGCTACCTATGCTTCTCAAGCAGCGGCTGACTTTGCAGAACATGCAACCCTAGTTGCCAGAGCTGTTGTTGAACTTTCAAGGCAATATTGTGTTGATGATGGTGGTTCATGACACTTAGGTTTCAGGGATGAAAGGTTGGAGCATGGGCAATCATTTCCTGGAGATGGTAATGGTAATTTTTCTGTTGGCAGGTAGAATTGGAACATGAAGTTTAAGGATGCTACCTATTCTGCTCAAGCAGCGGCTGAGTTTGCAGAACATGCAAGCCTAGCTGCCAGAGCTGTTGTAGAACTTTCAAGCCAATATTGTGTTGATGATGGTGGTTCATCCCACTTAGGTTTAAAGAATGAAAGGTTGAAACATGGGCAATCATTTCCTGGAGACGGTAATGGTAATTTTTCTGTTGGCAGGTAGAATTGGAACATGAAATTTAAGGACGCTACCTATTCTGCTCAAGCAGCGGCTGAGTTTGCAGAACATGCAAGCCTAGCTAGCAGAGCTGTTGTAGAACTTTCAAGCAAATATTGTGTTGATGATGGTGGTTCATCCCACTTAGGTTTCAAGAATGAAAGGTTGGAACATGGGCAATCATTTCCTGGAGATGGTAATTGTAATTTTTCTGTTGGCAAGTAGAATTGGAACATGAAATTTAAGGATGCTACCTCTGCTACTCAAGCAGCGGCTGAGTTTGTAGAACATGCAAGCCTAGCTTCCAGAGCTGTTGTAGAACTTTCAAAGTAATATTATGTTTATGATGGTGGTTCATTCCACTTAGATTTCAAGGATGAAAGGTTGGAACATGGCCAATCATTTCCTTGAGATGGTAATGGTAATTTTTCTGTTGGCAGGCAGAATTGGAACATGAAAGTTAAGGATGCTACCTCTGCTACTCAAGCAGCGGCTGAGTTTGCAGAACATGCAAGCCTAGCTTCCAGAGCTGTTGTAGAACTTTCAAGGCAATATTGTGTTGATGATGGTGGTTCATGCCACTTAGGTTTCAAGGATAAAAGGTTGGAACATGGGTAATTATTTCCTGGAGATGGTAAATTTTCTATTGGCTGGCAGAATTGAACATGAAATTTAAAGATGCTACCTATGCTTCTCAAGCAGCGGCTCAGTTTTCACAACATGCAAGCCTAGCTGCCAGGGCTGTTGGAGAAATTTCAAGGCAATATCGTGTTGATGATGGTGGTTCATGCCACTTAGGTTTCAAGAATGAATGGTTGGAACATGGGCAATCATTTCCTGGAGATGGTAATGGTAATTGTTTATTGGCAGGTAGAATTGGAACATGAAATTTAAGGATGCTACCTCTGCTACTCAAGCAGTGACTAAGTTTGCAGAACATGCAAGCCAAGCTGCCAGAGCTGTTGTAGAACTTTTAAGGCAATATTGTGTTGATGATGGTGGTCCATGCCACTTAGGTTTCAAGGATAAAAGGTTGGAACGTGGGTAATCATTTCCTGGAGATGGTAAATTTTCTATTGGCTGGCAGAATTGAACATGAAATTTAAAGATGCTACCTCTACTTCTCAAACAGCGGCTGACTTTGCAGAACATGCAACCCTAGTTGCCAGAGCGGTTGTAGATCTTTCAAGGCAATATTGTGTTGATGGTTGAGTTTGCAGAACATGCAAGCCTAGCTGCCAGGGCTTTTGGAGAACTTTCAAGGCAATATTGTGTTGATGATGGTGGTTCATGCCACTTAGGTTTCAAGAATTAATGGTTGGAACATGAGCAATCATTTCTTGGAGATGGTAATGGTAATTTTTCTGTTGGCAGGCAGAATTGGAACATGAAATTTAAGGATTCTACCGCTGCTGCTCAAGCAGCGGCTGAGTTTTCAGTACATGCAAGACTAGCTGCTAGAGCTGTTGTAGAACTTTCAAGGCAATATTGTGTTGATGATAGTGGTTCATGCCACTTAGGTTTCAAGGATAAAAGGTTGGAACATGGGCAATCATTTCATGGAGATGGTAAATTTCTATTGGCAGGCACAATTGGAACATGAAATTTAAGGATGCTACCTCTGCTGCTCAAGTAGCGGCTGACTATGCAGAACATGCAAGCCTAGCTATCAGAGTTGTTGTAGAACTTTCAGGACAATATTGTGTTGATGATGGTGGTTCATGCCACTTAGGTTTCAAGGATAAAAGGTTGGAACATGGGAAATCATTTCCTGGAGATGGTAATGGTAATTTTTCTGTTGGCAGGCAGAATTGGAACATGAAATTAAAGGATGCTACCTCTTCTACTCATGTAGCGGCTGAGTTTGCAGAACATGCAAGCCTAGCTTCCAGAGCTGTTGTTGAACTTTCAAGGCAAAATTATGTTGATGATGGTGGTTCATGCCACTTAGGTTTCAAGAATGAATGGTTGGAACATCGGCAATCATTTCCTGGATATGGTAATGGTAATTTTTCTATTGGCAGGCAGAATTAGAACATGAAATTGAAGGATGCTACCGATGTTGCTCAAGTAGTGGCTGAGTTTGCAGAACATGCAAGCCTAGCTGCAAGAGCTGTTGTAGAACTTTTAAGGCAATATTGTGTTGATGATGGTGGTTCATTCCACTTAGGTTTCAAGGAAGAATTGTTGGAACATTGGAAATCGTTTCCTGGAGATGGTAATTTTTCTGTTGGCAGGCAGAATTGGAACGGTAATTTTTCTGTTGGCAGGCAGAATTGGAACATGAAATTAAGGATGCTGCCTCTGCTGCTCAAGCAGCGGCTGAGTTTGCAGAACATGCAAGCCTAACTGCCAGGGCTGTTGGAGAACTTTCAAGGCAATATTGTGTTGATGATGGTGGTTCATGCTACTTAGGTTTCAAGAATGAATGGTTGGAACATGAGCAATCATTTCCTAGAGATGGTAATGGTAATTTTTCTGTTGGCAGGCAGAATTGGAACATGAAATTAAAGGATGCTACCTCTTCTGCTCAAGTAGCGGCTGAGTTTGCAGAACATGCAAGCCTAGCTTCCAGAGCTGTTGTTGAACTTTCAAGGCGAAATTATGGTGATGATGGTGGTTCATGCCACTTAGGTTTCAAGGATGAAAGGTTGGAACATGGGCTATCATTTCCTGGAGATGGTAAATTTTCTGTTGGCAGGCAGAATCTGAACATGAAATAAAAGATGCTGCCTCTGCTGCTCAAGCAGCGGCTGAGTTTGCAGAACATGCAAGCCTAGCTGCCAGGGCTGTTGGAGAACTTTCAAAGTAATATTGTGTTGATGATGGTGGTTCATGCCACTTAGGTTTCAAGAATGAATGGTTGTAACATGGGCAATCATTTCCTGGAGATGGCAATGGTAATTTTTCTGTTGGCAGGCAGAATTGGAACATGAAATTTAAGGTTGCTACCGCTGCTGCTCAAGCAACGGCTGAGTTTGCAGAACATGCAAGCCTAGCTGCCAGAGCTGTTGTAGAACTTTCAAGGCAATATTGTGTTGATGATGGTGGTTCATGCCACTTGGGTTTCAAGGATAAAAGGTTGGAGCATGGGCAATTATTTAATAGAGATGGTAAATTTTCTATTGGCAGGCACAATTGGAACATGAAATTTAAGGATGCTACCTATGATGCTCAAGCAGCGGTTGAGTTTGCAGAACATGCAAGCCTAGCTATCAGAGTTGTTGTAGAACTTTCAAGGCAATATTGTGTTGATGATGGTGGTTCATGCCACTTAGATTTCAAGGATGAAAGGTTGGAACATGGGCAATCATTTCCTTGAGATGGTAATGGTAATTTTTCATTTGGCAGGCAGAATTGGAACATGAAAGTTAAGGATGCTACCTCTGCTACTCAAGCAGCGGCTGAGTTTGCAGAACATGCAAGCCTAGCTTCCAGTGCTGTTGTAGAACTTTCAAGGCAATATTATGTTGATGATAGTGGTTCATTCCACTTAGATTTCAAGGATGAAAGGTTGGAACATGGGCGATCATTTCCTTGAGATGGTAATGGAAATTTTTCTGTTGGCAGGCAGAATTGGAACATGAAAGTTGAGGATGCTACCTCTGCTACTCAAGCAGCGGCTGAGTTTGCAGAACATGCAAGCCTAGCTTCCAGAGCTATTGTAGAACTTTCAAGGCAATATTGTGTTGATGATGGTGGTTCATTCCACTTAGGTTTCAAGGATGAAAGGTTGGAACATGGGAAATCATTTCCTGGAGATGGTAATTTTTCTGTTGGCAGGCAGAATTGGAACATGAAATTAAGGATGCTGCTTCTGCTGCTCAAGCAGCGGCTGAGTTTGCAGAACATGCAAGCCTAGCTGCCAGGGCTGTTGGAGAACTTTCAAGGCAATATTGTGTTGATGATGGTGGTTCATGCCACTTAGGTTTCAAGAATGAATGGTTAGAACATGGGCGATCATTTCCTGGAGATGGCAATGGTAATTTTTCTGTTGGCTGGAAGAATTGGAACATGAAATTTAAGGTTGCTACCGCTGCTGCTCAAGCAGCGGCTGAGTTTGCAGAACATGCAAGACTAGCTGCCAGAGCTGTTGTAGAACTTTCAAGGCAATATTGTATTGATGATGGAGGTTCATTCCACTTGGGTTTAAAGGATAAAAGGTTGGAGCATGGGCAATCATTTACTGCAGATGGTAAATTTTCTATTGGCAGGCACAATTAGAACATGAAATTTAAGGATGCTACCTCTGCTGCTCAAGCAGCGGTTGAGTTTGCAGAACATGCAAGCCTAGCTGTCAGAGCTGTTGTAGAACTTTCAAGGCAATATTGTGTTGATGATGGTGGTTCATGCCATTTAGATTTCAAGGATGAAAGGTTGGAACGTGGGCAATCATTTCCTGGAGATGGTAATGGTAATTTTTCTGTTGGCACGCAGAATTGGAACATGAAATTAAAGGATGCTACCTCTTCTACTCAAGTAGCGACTGAGGTTGCAGAACATGCAAGCCTAGCTTCCAGAGCTGTTGTTGAACTTTCAAGGCAAAATTGTGTTGATGATGGTGGTTCATGCCACTTAGTTTTCAAGGATGAAAGGTTGGAACATGGGCTATCATTTCCTGGAGATGGAAATTTTTCTGTTGGCAGGCAGAATTGGAACATGAAATAAAGGATGCTGCCTCTGCTACTCAAGCAGCGCCTGAGTTTGCAGAACATGCAAGCCTAGCTTCCAGAGCTGTTGTAGAACTTTCAAGGCAATATTATGTTAATGATTGTGGTTCATTCCACTTAGATTTCAAGGATGAAAGGTTGGAACATGGGCAATCATTTCCTTGAGATGGTAATGGTAATTTTTCTATTGGCAGGCAGAATTGGAACATGAAAGTTAAGGATGCTACCTCTGCTACTCAAGCAGGGGCTGAGTTTGCAGAACATGCAAGCCTAGCTTCCAGAGCTATTGTAGAATTTTCAAGGCAATATTATGTTGATGATGGTGGTTCATTCCACTTAGGTTTCAAGGATGAAAGGTTGGAACATGGGAAATCATTTCCTGGAGATGGTAATTTTTCTGTTCGCAGGCAGAATTGAAACATGAAATTAAGGATGCTGCCTCTGCTGCTCAAGCAGCGGCTGAGTTTGCAGAACATGCAAGCCTAGCTGCCAGGGCTGTTGGAGAACTTTCAAGGCAATATTATTTTGATGATGGTGGTTCATGCCACTTAGGTTTCAAGAAAGAATGGTTGGAACATGGGCAATCATTTCCTTGAGATGGTAATGGTAATTTTTCTGTTGGCAGGCAGAATTGGAACATGAAAGTTAAGGATGCTACCTCTGCTACTCAAGCAGCGGCTGAGTTTGCAGAACATGCAAGTCTAGCTTCCAGAGCTGTTGTAGAACTTTCAAGGCAATATTGTGTTGATGATAGTGGTTCATTCCACTTAGGTTTAAAGGATGAAAGGTTGGAACATGGGAAATCATTTCCTGGAGATGGTTATTTTTCTGTTGGCAGGCAGAATTGGAACATGAAATTAAGGATACTGCCTCTACTGCTCAAGCAGCGGCTGAGTTTGCAGAATAGGCAAGCCTAGCTGCCAGGGCTGTTGGAGAACTTTCAAGGCAATATTGTGTTGATGATGGTGGTTCATGCCACTTATGTTTCAAGGATGAAAGGTTGGAACATGGGCAATCATTTCCTGGAGATGGTAATGGTAATTTTTCTGTTGGCAGGCAGAATTGGAACATGAAATTAAAGGATGCTACCTCTTCTGCTCAAGTAGCGGCTGAGTTTGCAGAACATGCAAGCCTAGCTTCAAGAGCTGTTGTTGAACTTTCAAGGCAAAATTGTGTTGATGATGGTGGTTCATGCCACTTAGGTTTCAAGGATGAAAGGTTGGAACATGGGCAATCATTTCCTGGAGATGGTAATTTTTCTATTGGCACACAGAATTAGAACATGAAATAAAGGATGCTGCCTCTGCTGCTCAAGTAGCGGCTAAGTTTGCAGAACATGCAAGCCTAGCTTCCAGAGCTGTTGTAGAACTTTCAAGGCAATATTGTGTTGATGATGGTGGTTCATGCCACTTAGGTTTCAAGAATGAATGGTTGCAACATGGGCAATCATTTCCTGGAGATGGTAATGGTAATTTTTCTGTTGGGAGGCAGAATTGGAACATGAAATTTAAGGTTGCTACCGCTACTGCTCAAGCAGTGGCTGAGTTTGCAGAACATGCAAGCCTAGCTGCCAGAGCTGTTGTAGAACTTTCAAGGCAATATTGTGTTGATGATGGTGGTTCATGCCACTTGGGTTTCAAGGATAAAAGGTTGGAACATGGGCAATCATTTCCTTGAGATGGTAATGGTAATTTTTCTGTTGGCAGGCAGAATTGGAACATGGAAGTTAAGGATGCTACCTCCGCTACTCAAGCAGCGGCTGAGTTTGCAGAACATGCAAGCCTAGCTTCTAGAGCTGTTGTAGAACTTTCAAGGCAATATTATGTTAATGATTGTGGTTCATTCCACTTAGATTTCAAGGATGAAAGGTTGGAACATGGGCAATCATTTCCTTGAGATGGTAATGGTAATTTTTCTATTGGCAGGCAGAATTGGAACATGAAAGTTAAGGATGCTACCTCTGCTACTCAAGCAGGGGCTGAGTTTGCAGAACATGCAAGCCTAGCTTCCAGAGCTATTGTAGAATTTTCAAGGCAATATTATGTTGATGATGGTGGTTCATTCCACTTAGGTTTCAAGGATGAAAGGTTGGAACATGGGAAATCATTTCCTGGAGATGGTAATTTTTCTGTTCGCAGGCAGAATTGAAACATGAAATTAAGGATGCTGCCTCTGCTGCTCAAGCAGCGGCTGAGTTTGCAGAACATGCAAGCCTAGCTGCCAGGGCTGTTGGAGAACTTTCAAGGCAATATTATTTTGATGATGGTGGTTCATGCCACTTAGGTTTCAAGAAAGAATGGTTGGAACATGGGCAATCATTTCTTGGAGATGGTAATGGTAATTTTTCTATTGGCAGGTAGAATTGGAACATGAAATTTAAGGATGCTACCTCTGCTACTCAAGCAGCGGCTGCGTTTACAGAACATGCAAGCCTAGCTGCCAGAGATGTTGTAGAACTTTTAAGGCAATATTGTGTTGATGATGGTGGTTCATGCCACTTAGGTTTCAAGGATAAAAGGTTGGAACATGGGTAATCATTTCCTCGAGATGGTGAATTTTCTATTGGCTGGCAGAATTGAATATGAAATTTAAAGATGCTAACTATGCTTCTCAAGTAGCGGCTAACTTTGCAGAACATGCAACCCTAGTTGCCAGAGCTGTTGTAGAACTTTCAAGGCAATATTGTGTTGATGATGGTGGTTCATGCCACTTGGGTTTCAAGGATAAAAGGTTGGAACATGGGCAATCATTTCCTTGAGATGGTAATGGTAATTTTTCTGTTGGCAGGCAGAATTGGAACATGGAAGTTAAGGATGCTACCTCCGCTACTCAAGCAGCGGCTGAGTTTGCAGAACATGCAAGCCTAGCTTCTAGAGCTGTTGTAGAACTTTCAAGGCAATATTATGTTAATGATTGTGGTTCATTCCACTTAGATTTCAAGGATGAAAGGTTGGAACATGGGCAATCATTTCCTTGAGATGGTAATGGTAATTTTTCTATTGGCAGGCAGAATTGGAACATGAAAGTTAAGGATGCTACCTCTGCTACTCAAGCAGGGGCTGAGTTTGCAGAACATGCAAGCCTAGCTTCCAGAGCTATTGTAGAATTTTCAAGGCAATATTATGTTGATGATGGTGGTTCATTCCACTTAGGTTTCAAGGATGAAAGGTTGGAACATGGGAAATCATTTCCTGGAGATGGTAATTTTTCTGTTCGCAGGCAGAATTGAAACATGAAATTAAGGATGCTGCCTCTGCTGCTCAAGCAGCGGCTGAGTTTGCAGAACATGCAAGCCTAGCTGCCAGGGCTGTTGGAGAACTTTCAAGGCAATATTATTTTGATGATGGTGGTTCATGCCACTTAGGTTTCAAGAAAGAATGGTTGGAACATGGGCAATCATTTCTTGGAGATGGTAATGGTAATTTTTCTATTGGCAGGTAGAATTGGAACATGAAATTTAAGGATGCTACCTCTGCTACTCAAGCAGCGGCTGCGTTTACAGAACATGCAAGCCTAGCTGCCAGAGATGTTGTAGAACTTTTAAGGCAATATTGTGTTGATGATGGTGGTTCATGCCACTTAGGTTTCAAGGATAAAAGGTTGGAACATGGGTAATCATTTCCTCGAGATGGTGAATTTTCTATTGGCTGGCAGAATTGAATATGAAATTTAAAGATGCTAACTATGCTTCTCAAGTAGCGGCTAACTTTGCAGAACATGCAACCCTAGTTGCCAGAGCTGTTGTAGAACTTTCAAGGCAATATTGTGTTGATGATGGTGGTTCATGCCCCTTAGATTTCAAGGATGAAAGGTTGGAACATGGGCAATCATTTCCTTGAGATGGTAATGGTAATTTTTCTGTTGGCAGGCAGAATTGGAACATGAAAGTTAAGGATGCTACCTCTGCTACTAAAGCAGCGGCTGAGTTTGCAGAACATGCAAGTCTAGCTTCCAGAGCTGTTGTAGAACTTTCAAGGCAATATTGTGTTGATGATAGTAGTTCATTCCACTTTGGTTTAAAGGATGAAAGGTTGGAACATGGGAAATCATTTCCTGGAGATGGTTATTTTTCTGTTGGCAGGCAGAATTGGAACATGAAATTAAGGATACTGCCTCTACTGCTCAAGCAGCGGCTGAGTTTGCAGAATAGGCAAGCCTAGCTGCCAGGGCTGTTGGAGAACTTTCAAGGCAATATTGTGTTGATGATGGTGGTTCATGCCACTTATGTTTCAAGGATGAAAGGTTGGAACATGGGCAATCATTTCCTGGAGATGGTAATGGAAATTTTTCTGTTGGCAGGCAGAATTGGAACATGAAATTAAAGGATGCTACCTCTTCTGCTCAAGTAGCGGCTGAGTTTGCAGAACATGCAAGCCTAGCTTCCAGAGCTGTTGTTGAACTTTCAAGGCAAAATTGTGTTGATGATGGTGGTTCATGCCACTTAGGTTTCAAGGATGAAAGGTTGGAACATGGGCAATCATTTCCTGGAGATGGTAATTTTTCTATTGGCACACAGAATTAGAACATGAAATAAAGGATGCTGCCTCTGCTGCTCAAGTAGCGGCTAAGTTTGCAGAACATGCAAGCCTAGCTTCCAGAGCTGTTGTAGAACTTTCAAGGCAATATTGTGTTGATGATGGTGGTTCATGCCACTTAGGTTTCAAGAATGAATGGTTGCAACATGGGCAATCATTTCCTGGAGATGGTAATGGTAATTTTTCTGTTGGGAGGCAGAATTGGAACATGAAATTTAAGGTTGCTACCGCTACTGCTCAAGCAGTGGCTGAGTTTGCAGAACATGCAAGCCTAGCTGCCAGAGCTGTTGTAGAACTTTCAAGGCAATATTGTGTTGATGATGTTGGTTCATGCCACTTGGGTTTCAAGGATAAAAGGTTGGAACATGGGCAATCATTTCCTTGAGATGGTAATGGTAATTTTTCTGTTGGCAGGCAGAATTGGAACATGGAAGTTAAGGATGCTACCTCCCCTACTCAAGCAGCGGCTGAGTTTGTAGAACATGCAAGCCTAGCTTCTAGAGCTGTTGTAGAACTTTCAAGGCAATATTATGTTAATGATTGTGGTTCATTCCACTTAGATTTCAAAGATGAAAGGTTGGAACATGGGCAATCATTTCCTTGAGATGGTAATGGTAATTTTTCTGTTGGCAGGCAGAATTGGAACATGAAAGTTAAGGATGCTACCTCTACTACTCAAGCAGGGGCTGAGTTTGCAGAACATGCAAGCCTAGCTTCCAGAGCTATTGTAGAATTTTCAAGGCAATATTATGTTGATGATGGTGGTTCATTCCACTTAGGTTTCAAGGATGAAATGTTGGAACATGGGAAATCATTTCCTGGAGATGGTAATTTTTCTGTTCGCAGGCAGAATTGGAACATAAAATTAAGGATGCTGCCTCTGCTGCTCAAGCAGCGGCTGAGTTTGCAGAACATGCAAGCCTAGCTGCCAGGGCTGTTGGAGAACTTTCAAGGCAATATTGTTTTGATGATGGTGGTTCATGCCACTTAGGTTTCAAGAATGAATGGTTGGAACATGGGCAATCATTTCTTGGAGATGGTAATGGTAATTTTTCTATTGGCAGGTAGAATTGGAACATGAAATTTAAGGATGCTACCTCTGCTACTCAAGCAGCTGCTGCGTTTGCAGAACATGCAAGCCTAGCTTCCAGAGCTGTTGTAGAACTTTCAAGGCAATATTATGTTAATGATTGTGGTTCATTCCACTTAGATTTCAAGGATGAAAGGTTGGAACATGGGCAATCATTTCCTTGAGATGGTAATGGTAATTTTTCTATTGGCAGGCAGAATTGGAACATGAAAGTTAAGGATGCTACCTCTGCTACTCAAGCAGGGGCTGAGTTTGCAGAACATGCAAGCCTAGCTTCCAGAGCTATTGTAGAATTTTCAAGGCAATATTATGTTGATGATGGTGGTTCATTCCACTTAGGTTTCAAGGATGAAAGGTTGGAACATGGGAAATCATTTCCTGGAGATGGTAATTTTTCTGTTCGCAGGCAGAATTGAAACATGAAATTAAGGATGCTGCCTCTGCTGCTCAAGCAGCGGCTGAGTTTGCAGAACATGCAAGCCTAGCTGCCAGGGCTGTTGGAGAACTTTCAAGGCAATATTATTTTGATGATGGTGGTTCATGCCACTTAGGTTTCAAGAAAGAATGGTTGGAACATGGGCAATCATTTCTTGGAGATGGTAATGGTAATTTTTCTATTGGCAGGTAGAATTGGAACATGAAATTTAAGGATGCTACCTCTGCTACTCAAGCAGCGGCTGCGTTTACAGAACATGCAAGCCTAGCTGCCAGAGATGTTGTAGAACTTTTAAGGGAATATTATGTTGATGATGGTGGTTCATGCCACTTAGGTTTCAAGGATAAAAGGTTGGAACATGGGTAATCATTTCCTCGAGATGGTGAATTTTCTATTGGCTGGCAGAATTGAATATGAAATTTAAAGATGCTAACTATGCTTCTCATGTAGCGGCTAACTTTGCAGAACATGCAACCCTAGTTGCCAGAGCTGTTGTAGAACTTTCAAGGCAATATTGTGTTGATGATGGTGGTTCATGCCCCTTAGATTTCAAGGATGAAAGGTTGGAACATGGGCAATCATTTCCTTGAGATGGTAATGGTAATTTTTCTGTTGGCAGGCAGAATTGGAACATGAAAGTTAAGGATGCTACCTCTACTACTCAAGCAGCGGCTGAGTTTGCAGAACATGCAAGTCTAGCTTCCAGAGCTGTTGTAGAACTTTCAAGGCAATATTGTGTTGATGATAGTGGTTCATTCCACTTAGGTTTAAAGGATGAAAGGTTGGAACATGGGAAATCATTTCCTGGAGATGGTTATTTTTCTGTTGGCAGGCAGAATTGGAACATGAAATTAAGGATACTGCCTCTACTGCTCAAGCAGCGGCTGAGTTTGCAGAATAGGCAAGCCTAGCTGCCAGGGCTGTTGGAGAACTTTCAAGGCAATATTGTGTTGATGATGGTGGTTCATGCCACTTATGTTTCAAGGATGAAAGGTTGGAACATGGGCAATCATTTCCTGGAGATGGTAATGGTAATTTTTCTGTTGGCAGGCAGAATTGGAACATGAAATTAAAGGATGCTACCTCTTCTGCTCAAGTAGCGGCTGAGTTTGCAGAACATGCAAGCCTAGCTTCCAGAGCTGTTGTTGAACTTTCAAGGCAAAATTGTGTTGATGATGGTGGTTCATGCCACTTAGGTTTCAAGGATGAAAGGTTGGAACATGGGCAATCATTTCCTGGAGATGGTAATTTTTCTATTGGCACACAGAATTAGAACATGAAATAAAGGATGCTACCTCTGCTGCTCAAGTAGCGGCTAAGTTTGCAGAACATGCAAGCCTAGCTTCCAGAGCTGTTGTAGAACTTTCAAGGCAATATTGTGTTGATGATGGTGGTTCATGCCACTTAGGTTTCAAGAATGAATGGTTGCAACATGGGCAATCATTTCCTGGAGATGGTAATGGTAATTTTTCTGTTGGGAGGCAGAATTGGAACATGAAATTTAAGGTTGCTACCGCTACTGCTCAAGCAGTGGCTGAGTTTGCAGAACATGCAAGCCTAGCTTCCAGAGCTGTTGTAGAACTTTCAAGGCAATATTGTGTTGATGATGGTGGTTCATGCCACTTGGGTTTCAAGGATAAAAGGTTGGAACATGGGCAATCATTTCCTTGAGATGGTAATGGTAATTTTTCTGTTGGCAGGCAGAATTGGAACATGGAAGTTAAGGATGCTACCTCCGCTACTCAAGCAGCGGCTGAGTTTGCAGAACATGCAAGCCTAGCTTCTAGAGCTGTTGTAGAACTTTCAAGGCAATATTATGTTAATGATTGTGGTTCATTCCACTTAGATTTCAAAGATGAAAGGTTGGAACATGGGCAATCATTTCCTTGAGATGGTAATGGTAATTTTTCTGTTGGCAGGCAGAATTGGAACATGAAAGTTAAGGATGCTACCTCTGCTACTCAAGCAGGGGCTGAGTTTGCAGAACATGCAAGCCTAGCTTCCAGAGCTATTGTAGAATTTTCAAGGCAATATTATGTTGATGATGGTGGTTCATTCCACTTAGGTTTCAAGGATGAAATGTTGGAACATGGGAAATCATTTCCTGGAGATGGTAATTTTTCTTTTCGCAGGCAGAATTGGAACATAAAATTAAGGATGCTGCCTCTGCTGCTCAAGCAGCGGCTGAGTTTGCAGAACATGCAAGCCTAGCTGCCAGGGCTGTTGGAGAACTTTCAAGGCAATATTGTTTTGATGATGGTGGTTCATGCCACTTAGGTTTCAAGAATGAATGGTTGGAACATGGGCAATCATTTCTTGGAGATGGTAATGGTAATTTTTCTGTTGGCAGGTAGAATTGGAACATGAAATTTAAGGATGCTACCTCTGCTACTCAAGCAGCTGCTGCGTTTGCAGAACATGCAAGCCTAGCTGCCAGAGATGTTGTAGAACTTTTAAGGCAATATTGTGTTGATGATGGTGGTTCATGCCACTTAGGTTTCAAGGATAAAAGGTTGGAACATGGGTAATTATTTCCTCGAGATGGTGAATTTTCTATTGGCTGGCAGAATTGAATATGAAATTTAAAGATGCTACCTATGCTTCTCAAGTAGCGGCTAACTTTGCAGAACATGCAACCCTAGTTGCCAGAGCTGTCGTAGAACTTTCAAGGCAATATTGTTTTGATGATGGTGGTTCATGCCCCTTAGATTTCAAGGATGGAAGGTTGGAACATGGGCAATCATTTCCTTGAGATGATAATGGTAATTTTTCTATTGGCAGGCAGAATTGGAACATGAAAGTTAAGGATGCTACCTCTGCTACTCAAGCAGCGGCTGAGTTTGCAGAACATGCAAGCCTAGCTTCCAGAGCTGTTGTAGAACTTTCAAGGCAATATTGTGTTGATGATAGTGGTTCATTCCACTTATGTTTAAAGGATGAAAGGTTGGAACATGGGAAATCATTTCCTGGATATGGTTATTTTTCTGTTGGCAGGCAGAATTGGAACATAAAATTAAGGATGCTGCCTCTACTGCTCAAGCAGCGGCTGAGTTTGTAGAATAGGCAAGCCTAGCTGCCAGGGCTGTTGGAGAACTTTCAAGGCAATATTGTGTTGATGATGGTGGTTCATGCCACTTAGGTTTCAAGGATGAAAGGTTGGAACATGGGCAATCATTTCCTGGAGATGGTAATGGTAATTTTTCTGTTGGCAGGCAGAATTGG
Source organism: Nicotiana tomentosiformis (assembly GCF_000390325.3). Taxonomy (NCBI): domain Eukaryota; kingdom Viridiplantae; phylum Streptophyta; class Magnoliopsida; order Solanales; family Solanaceae; genus Nicotiana; species Nicotiana tomentosiformis. The sequence goes on from NW_027174575.1 coordinate 677,251, forward strand.
AACATGAAATTAAAGGATGCTACCTCTTCTGCTCAAGTAGCGGCTGAGTTTGCAGAACATGCAAGCCTAGCTTCCAGAGCTGTTGTTGAACTTTCAAGGCAAAATTGTGTTGATGATGGTGGTTCATGCCACTTAGGTTTCAAGGATGAAAGGTTGGAACATGGGCAATCATTTCCTGGAGATGGTAATTTTTCTATTGGCACGCAGAATTAGAACATGAAATAAATGATGCTGCCTCTGCTGCTCAAGTAGCGGCTAAGTTTGCAGAACATGCAAGCCTAGCTTCCAGAGCTGTTGTAGAACTTTCAAGGCAATATTGTGTTGATGATGGTGGTTCATGCCACTTAGGTTTCAAGAATGAATGGTTGTAACATGGGCAATCATTTCCTGGAGATGGTAATGGTAATTTTTCTGTTGGGAGGCAGAATTGGAACATGAAATTTAAGGTTGCTACCGCTGCTGCTCAAGCAGCGGCTGAGTTTGCAGAACATGCAAGCCTAGCTGCCAGAGCTATTGTAGAACTTTCCAGGCAATATTTTGTTGATGATGGTGGTTCATGCCACTTGGGTTTCAAGGAAAAAAGGTTGGAACATGGGCAATCATTTCCTTGAGATGGTAATGGTAATTTTTCTGTTGGCAGGCAGAATTGGAATATGGAAGTTAAGGATGCGACCTCTGCTACTCAAGCAGCGGCTGAGTTTGCAGAACATGCAAGCCTAGCTTCCAGAGCTGTTGTAGAACTTTCAAGGCAATATTATGTTAATGATTGTGGTTCATTCCACTTAGATTTCAAGGATGAAAGGTTGGAACCTGGGCAATCATTTCCTTGAGATGGTAATGGTAATTTTTCTGTTGGCAGGCAGAATTGGAACATGAAAGTTAAGGATGCTACCTCTGCTACTCAAGCAGGGGCTGAGTTTGCAGAACATGCAAGCCTAGCTTCCACAGCTATTGTAGAAATTTCAAGGCAATATTATGTTGATGATGGTGGTTCATTCCACTTAGGTTTCAAGGATGAAAGGTTGGAACATGGGAAATCATTTCCTGGAGATGGTAATTTTTCTGTTCGCAAGCAGAATTGGAACATGAAATTAAGGATGCTGCCTCTGCTGCTCAAGCAGCGGCTGAGTTTGCAGAATATGCAAGCCTAGCTGCCAGGGCTGTTGGAGAACTTTCAAGGCAATATTGTTTTGATGATGGTGGTTCATGCCACTTAGGTTTCAAGAATGAATGTTTGGAACATGGGCAATCATTTCTTGGAGATGGTAATGGTAATTTTTCTGTTGGCAGGTAGAATTGGAACATGAAATTTAAGGATACTACCTCTGCTACTCAAGTAGCGGCTGCGTTTGCAGAACATGCAAGCCTAGCTGCCAGAGATGTTGTAGAACTTTTAAGGAAATATTGTGTTGATGATGGTGGTTCATGCCACTTAGTTTTCAAGGATAAAAGGTTGGAACATGGGTAATCATTTCCTCGAGATGGTGAATTTTCTATTGGCTGGCAGAATTGAATATGAAATTTAAAGATACTACCTATTCTTCTCAAGCAGCGGCTGAGTTTGCAGAACATGCAAGCCTAGCTTCCAGAGCTGTTGTAGAACTTTCAAGGCAATATTGTGTTGATGATAGTGGTTCATTCCACTTAGGTTTAAAGGATGAAAGGTTGGAACATGGGAAATCATTTCCTGGAGATGGTAATTTTTCTGTTCGCAGGCAGAATTGGAACATGAAATTAAGGATGCTGCCTCTGCTGCTCAAGCAGCGACTGAGTTTGCAGAACATGCAAGCCTAGCTGCCAGGGCTGTTGGAGAACTTTCAAGGCAATATTGTTTTGATGATGGTGGTTCATGCCACTTAGGTTTCAAGAATGATTGTTTGGAACATGGGCAATCATTTATTGGAGATGGTAATGGTAATTTTTCTGTTGGCAGGTAGAATTGGAACATGAAATTTAAGGATGCTACCTCTGCTGCTCAAGCAGCGGCTGCGTTTGCAGAACATGCAAGCCTAGCTGCCAGAGATGTTGTAGAACTTTTAAGGCAATATTGTGTTGATGATGGTGGTTCATGCCACTTAGTTTTCAAGGATAAAAGGTTGGAACATGGGTAATCATTTCCTCGAGATGGTGAATTTTCTATTGGCTGGCAGAATTGAATATGAAATTTAAAGATGCTACCTATGCTTCTCAAGTAGCGGCTGACTTTGCAGAACATGCAACCCTAGTTGCCAGATCTGTTGTAGAACTTTCAAGGCAATATTGTGTTGATGATGGTGGTTCATGCCACTTAGATTTCAAGGATGAAAGGTTGGAACATGGGCAATCATTTCCTTGAGATGGTAATGGTAATTTTTCTGTTGGCAGGCAGAATTGGAACATGAAAGTTAAGGATGCTACCTCTGCTACTCAAGCAGCGGCTGAGTTTGCAGAACATGCAAGCCTAGCTTCCAGAGCTGTTGTAGAACTTTCAAGGCAATATTGTGTTGATGATAGTGGTTCATTCCACTTAGGTTTAAAGGATGAAAGGTTGGAACATGGGAAATCATTTCCTGGAGATGGTTATTTTTCTGTTGGCAGGTAGAATTGGAACATGAAATTAAGGATGCTGCCTCTACTGCTCAAGCAGCGGCTGAGTTTGCAGAATAGGCAAGCCTAGCTACCAGGGCTGTTGGAGAACTTTCAAGGCAATATTGTGTTGATGATGGTGGTTCACGCCACTTAGGTTTCAAGAATGAATGGTTGGAACATGGGCAATAATTTCCTGGAGATGGTAATGGTAATTTTTCTATTGGCAGGCAGAATTGGAACATGATATTTATGGATTCTACCGCTGCTGCTCAAGCAGCGGCTGAATTTTCAAAACATGCAAGACTAGCTGCCAGAGATGTTGTAGAACGTTCAAGGCAATATTGTGTTGATGATAGTGGTTCATGCCACTTAGGTTTCAAGGATAAAAGGTTGGAACATGGGCAAACATTTCTTGGAGATGGTAAATTTCTATTGGCAGGCACAATTGGAACATGAAATTAAAGGATGCTACCTCTGCTGCTCAAGCAGCGGTTGAGTTTGCAGAACATGCAAGCCTAGCTGTCAGAGCTGTTGTAGAACTTTCAAGACAATATTGTATTGATGATGGTGGTTCATGCCACTTAGGTTTCAAGGATGAAAGGTTCGAATATGGGCAATCATTTCCTGGAGATGGTAATTTTTCTATTGGCAGGTAGAATTGAAAATGAAATTTAAAGATGCTACCTCTGCTTCTCAGCAGTGGCTGACTTTGCAGAACATGCAACCCTAGGTGCCAGAGCTGTTGTAGAACTTTCAAGGCAATATTGTGTTGATGATGGTGGTTCATGCCACTTAGGTTTCAAGGATGAAAGGTTGGAACATGGGCAATCATTTCCTGGAGATGATAATGGTAATTTTTCTGTTGGCAGGCAGAATTGGAACATGAAATTAAAGGATCCTACCTCTTCTGCTCAAGTAGCAGCTGAGTTTGCAGAACATGCAAGCCTAGCTGCCAGGGCTGTTGGAGAACTTTCAAGGTAATATTGTGTTGATGATGGTGGTTCATGCCAGTTAGGTTTCAAGAAAGAATGGTTGTAACATGGGCAATCATTTCCTGGAGATGGTAATGGTAATTTTTCTGTTGGCAGGCAGAATTGGAACATGAAATTTAAGGTTGCTACCGCTGCTGCTCAAGCAGCGGCTAAGTTTGCAGAACATGCAAGCCTAGCTTCCAGAGCTGTTGTAGAACTTTCAAGGCAATATTGTGTTGATGATGGTGGTTCATGCCACTTGGGTTTCAAGGATAAAAAGTTGGAGCATGGGCAATCATTTCCTGGAGATGGTAAATTTTCTATTGGCAGGCACAATTGGAACATGAAATTTAAGGATACTACCTCTGCTGCTCAAGCAGCGGTTGAATTTGCAGAACATGCTAGCCTAGCTGTAAGAGCTGTTGTAGAACTTTCAAGGCAATATTGTGTTGATGATGGTGGTTCATGCCACTTAGGTTTCAAGGATGAAAGTTTGGAATATGGGCAATCATTTCCTGGAGATGTTAAGTTTTCTATTGGCAGGCAGAATTGAACATGAAATTTAAAGATGCTACCTCTGCTTCTCAAGCAGCGGCTGACTTTGCAGAACATGCAACCCTAGTTGCCAGAGCTGTTGTACAACTTTCAAGGCAATATTGTGTTGATGATGGTGGTGCATGCGACTTAGGTTTCAGGGATGAAAGGTTGGAACATGGGCAATCATTTCTGAGAGATGGTAATGGTAATTTTTCTATTGGCAGGCAGAATTGGAACATGAAATTTAAGGATGCAACCTCTTTTGCTCAAGCGGCGGCTGAGTTTGCAGAACATGGAAGCCTAGCTGCCAGAGCTGTTGTAGAACATTCAAGGCAATATTGTGTTTGGTGGTTCATGCCACTTAGGTTTCAAGGATGAAACGTTGGAACATGGGCAATCATTTTCTGGAGATGGTAATGGTAATTTTTCTGTTGGCAGGCAGAATTGGAACATGAAATTTAAGGATGCTACCGCTGCTGCTCAAGCAGCGGCTGAGTTTGCAGAACATGCAAGCCTAGCTGCCAGAGTTGTTGTAGAACTTTCAAGGCAATATTGTGTTGATGATGGTTGTTCATGCCACTTAGGTTTCAAGGATGAAAGGTTCGAATATGGGCAATCATTTCCTAGAGATGGTAATTTTTCTATTGGCAGGCATAATTGAACATGAAATTTAAAGATACTACCTTTGCTTCTCAAGTAGCGGCTGACTTTGTAGAACATGCAACCCTAGTTTCCAGAGCTGTTGTTAAACTTTCAAGGCAATATTGTGTTGATGAAGGTGGTTCATGCCACATAGGTTTCAAGGATCAAAGGTTGGAATATGGGCAATCATTTCGAGGATATGGTAATGGTAATTTTTCGGTTGGCAGGCAGAATTGGCACATGAAATTAAATGATGCTACCTCTTCTGCTCAAGTAGCGGCTGAGTTTGCAGAACATGCAAGCCTAGATTCCAGAGCTGTTGTTGAACTTTCAAGGTAAAATTGTGTTGATGATGGTGGTTCATGACACTTAGGTTTCAAGGACGAAAGGTTGGAACATGGGCTATCTTTTCTTGGAGATAGTAATTTTTCTGTTGGCAGGCAGAATTGGAACATGAAATAAAGGATGCTGCCTCTGCTGCTCAAGCAGCGACTGAGTTTGCAGAACATGCAAGCCTAGCTGCCAGGGCTGTTGGAGAACGTTCAAGGTAATATTGTGTTGATGATGGTGGTTCATGCCACTTCGGTTTCAAGAATGAATGGTTGTAACATGGGCAATCATTTCCTGGATATGGTAATGGTAATTTTTCTGTTGGCAGGCAGAATTGGAACATGAAATTTAAGGTTGCTACCGCTACTGCTCAAGCAGCGACTGAGTTGGCAGAACATGCAAGCCTAGCTGCCAGAGCTGTTGTAGAACTTTCAAGGCAATATTATGTTGATGATGGTGGTTCATGCCACTTTGGTTTCAAGAATAAAAGGTTGGAGTATGGGCAATCATTTCCTGGAGATGGTAAATTTTCTATTGGCAGGCACAATTGGAACATGAAATTTAAGGATGCTACCTCTGCTACTCAAGCAGCGGTTGAGTTTACAGAACATGCAAGCCTAGCTGTCAGAGCTGTTGTAGAACTTTCAAGGCAATATTGTGTTGATGATGGTGGTTCATGCCACTTTGGTTTCAAGGATGAAAGGTTTGAATATGGGCAATCATTTCCTAGAGATGGTAATTTTTCTATTGGCAGGCAGAATTGAACATGAAATTTAAAGATGCTACCTCTGCTTCTCAAGCAGTGGCTGACTTTGCAGAACATGCAACCCTAGTTGCTAGAGCTGTTGTAGAACTTTCAAGGCAATATTGTGTTGATGATGGAGGTTCATGCCACTTAGGTTTTAGGGATGAAAGGTTGGAACATGGACAATCATTTCTTGGAGATGGTAATGGTAATTTTTCTGTTGGCAGGCAGAATTGGAACATGAAATTAAAGGATGCTACCTCTTCTGCTCAAGTAGCGGCTGAGGTTGCAGAACATGCAAGCCTAGCTTCTAGAGCTGTTGTTGAACTTTCAAGGCAAAATTGTGTTAATGATGGTGGTTCATGCCACTTAGGTTTCAAGGATGAAAGGTTGGAACATGGGCTATCATTTCCTGGAGATGGTAATTTTTCTATTGGCAGGCAGAATTGAACATGAAATTTAAAGATGCTACCTATGCTTCTCAAGTAGCGGCTGACATTGCAGAACATGCAACCCTAGTTGCCAGAGCTGTTGTAGAACTTTCAAGGCAATATTGTGTTGATGATGGTGGTTCATGCCACTTCGATTTCTAGGATGAAAGGTTGGAACATGGGAAATCATTTCCTGGAGATGGTAATGGTAATTTTTTTGTTGGCAGGCAGAATTGGAACATGAAATTAAAGGATGCTACCTCTTCTGCTCAAGTAGCGGCTGAGGTTGCAGAACATGCAAGCCTAGCTTCTAGAGCTGTTGTTGAAATTTCAAGGCAAAATTGTGTTAATGATGGTGGTTCATGCCACTTAGGTTTCAAGGATGAAAGGTTGGAACATGGGCTATCATTTCCTGGAGATGGAAATTTTTCTGTTGGCAGGCAGAATTGGAACATGAAATAAAGGATGCTACCTCTGCTGCTCAAGCAGCGGTTGAGTTTACAGAACATGCAAGCCTAGCTGTCAGAGCTGTTGTAGAACTTTCAAGACAATATTGTGTTGATGATGGTGGTTCATGCCACTTAGGTTTCAAGGATGAAAGGTTCGAATATGGGCAATCATTTCCTGGAGATGGTAATTTTTCTATTGGCAGGCAGAATTGGAACATGAAAGTTAAGGATGCTACCTCTGCTACTCAAGCAGGGGCTGAGTTTGCAGAACATGCAAGTCTAGCTGCCAGAGCTGTTGTAGAACTTTCAAGGCAATATTGTGTTGATGATGGTGGTTCATGCCACTTAGGTTTCAAGGATGAAAGGTTGGAACATGGGCAATCATTTCCTGGAGATGGTGATGGTAACGTTTCTGTTGGCAGGCAGAATTGGAACATGAAATTTAAGGATGCTACCTCTGCTGCTCAAGCAGCGGCTGAGTTTGCAGAACATGCATGCCTAGCTGCCTGAGCTGTTGTAGAACTTTCAAGGCAATATTGTATTCATGATGGTGGTTCATGCCACTTAGGTTTCAAGGATAAAAGGTTGGAACATGGGTAATCATTTCCTCGAGATGGTAAATTTTCTATTGGCTGGCAGAATTGAATATGAAATTTAAAGATGCTACCTATACTTCTCAAGTAGCGGCTGACTTTGCAGAACATGCAACCCTAGTTGCCAGAGCTGTTGTAGAAGTTTCAAGGCAATATTGTGTTGATGATGGTGGTTCATGCCACTTAGATTTCAAGGATGAAAGGTTGGAACATGGGCAATCATTTCCTTGAGATGGTAATGGTAATTTTTCTGTTGGCAGGCAGAATTGGAACATGAAAGTTAAGGATGCTACCTCTGCTACTCAAGCAGCGGCTGAGTTTGCAGAACATGCAAGCCTAGCTTCCAGAGCTATTGTAGAACTTTCAAGGCAATATTGTGTTGATGATAGTGGTTCATTCCACTTAGGTTTAAAGGATGAAAGGTTGGAACATGGGAAATCATTTCCTGGAGATGGTTATTTTTTTGTTGGCAGCAGAATTGGAACATGAAATTAAGGATGCTGCCTCTACTGCTCAAGCAGCGGCTGAGTTTGCAGAATAGGCAAGCCTAGTTGTCAGGGCTGTTGGAGAACTTTCAAGGCAATATTGTGTTGATGATGGTGGTTCATGCCACTTAGGTTTCAAGAATGAATGGTTGGAACATGGGCAATCATTTCCTGGAGATGGTAATGGTAATATTTCTATTGGCAGGCAGAATTGGAACATGATATTTAAGGATTCTACCGCTGCTGCTCAAGCAGCGGCTGAATTTTCTAAACATGCAAGACTAGCTGCCAGAGATGTTGTAGAACGTTCAAGGCAATATTGTGTTGATGATAGTGGTTCATGCCACTTAGGTTTCAAGGATAAAAGGTTGGAACATGGGCAATCATTTCTTGGAGATGGTAAATTTCTATTGGCAGGCACAATTGGAACATGAAATTTAAGGATGCTACCTCTGCTGCTCAAGCAACGGTTGAGTTTGCAGAACATGCAAGCCTAGCTGTCAGAACTGTTGTAGAACTTTCAAGACAATATTGTGTTCATGATGGTGGTTCATGCCACTTAGGTTTCAAGGATGAAAGGTTCGAATATGGGCAATCATTTCCTGGAGATGGTAATTTTTCTATTGGCAGGCAGAATTGAACATGAAATTTAAAGATGCTACCTATGCTTCTCAAGTAGCGGCTGACATTGCAGAACATGCAACCCTAGTTGCCAGAGCTGTTGTAGAACTTTCAAGGCAATATTGTGTTGATGATGGTGGTTCATGCCACTTCGATTTCTAGGATGAAAGGTTGGAACATGGGAAATCATTTCCTGGAGATGGTAATGGTAATTTTTTTGTTGGCAGGCAGAATTGGAACATGAAATTAAAGGATGCTACCTCTTCTGCTCAAGTAGCGGCTGAGGTTGTAGAACATGCAAGCCTAGCTTCTAGAGCTGTTGTTGAACTTTCAAGGCAAAATTGTGTTAATGATGGTGGTTCATGCCACTTAGGTTTCAAGGATGAAAGGTTGGAACATGGGCTATCATTTCCTGGAGATGGAAATTTTTCTGTTGGCAGGCAGAATTGGAACATGAAATAAAGGATGCTACCTCTGCTGCTCAAGCAGCGGTTGAGTTTGCAGAACATGCAAGCCTAGCTGTCAGAGCTGTTGTAGAACTTTCAAGACAATATTGTGTTGATGATGGTGGTTCATGCCACTTAGGTTTCAAGGATGAAAGGTTCGAATATGGGCAATCATTTCCTGGAGATGGTAATTTTTCTATTGGCAGGCAGAATTGGAACATGAAAGTTAAGGATGCTACCTCTGCTACTCAAGCAGGGGCTGAGTTTGCAGAACATACAAGCCTATCTGCCAGGGCTGTTGGAGAACTTTCAAGGCAATATTGTTTGGTTGATGGTGGTTCATGCCACTTAGGTTTCAAGAATGAATGGTTGGAACATGGGCAATCATTTCCTGGAGATGGTAATGGTAATTTTTCTGTTGGCAGGTAGAATTGGAACATGAAATTTAAGGATGCTACCTCTGCTACTCAAGCAGCGGCTGCGTTTGTAGAACATGCAAGCCTAGCTGCCAGAGATGTTGTAGAACTTTTAAGGCAATATTGTGTTGATGATGGTGGTTCATGCCACTTAGGTTTCAAGGATAAAAGGTTGGAACATGGGTAATCATTTCCTCGAGATGGTAAATTTTCTATTGGCTGGCAGAATTGAATATGAAATTTAAAGATGCTACCTATACTTCTCAAGTAGCGGCTGACTTTGCAGAACATGCAACCCTAGTTGCCAGAGCTGTTGTAGAAGTTTCAAGGCAATATTGTGTTGATGATGGTGGTTCATGCCACTTAGATTTCAAGGATGAAAGGTTGGAACATGGGCAATCATTTCCTTGAGATGGTAATGGTAATTTTTCTGTTGGCAGGCAGAATTGGAACATGAAAGTTAAGGATGCTACCTCTGCTACTCAAGCAGCGGCTGAGTTTGCAGAACATGCAAGCCTAGCTTCCAGAGCTGTTGTAGAACTTTCAAGGCAATATTGTGTTGATGATAGTGGTTCATTCCACTTAGGTTTAAAGGATGAAAGGTTGGAACATGGGAAATCATTTCCTGGAGATGGTTATTTTTTTGTTGGCAGCAGAATTGGAACATGAAATTAAGGATGCTGCCTCTACTGCTCAAGCAGCGGCTGAGTTTGCAGAATAGGCAAGCCTAGTTGCCAGGGCTGTTGGAGAACTTTCAAGGCAATATTGTGTTGATGATGGTGGTTCATGCCACTTAGGTTTCAAGAATGAATGGTTGGAACATGGGCAATCATTTCCTGGAGATGGTAATGGTAATATTTCTATTGGCAGGCAGAATTGGAACATGATATTTAAGGATTCTACCGCTGCTGCTCAAGCAGCGGCTGAATTTTCAAAACATGCAAGACTAGCTGCCAGAGATGTTGTAGAACGTTCAAGGCAATATTGTGTTGATGATAGTGGTTCATGCCACTTATGTTTCAAGGATAAAAGGTTGGAACATGGGCAATCATTTCTTGGAGATGGTAAATTTCTATTGGCAGGCACAATTGGAACATGAAATTTAAGGATGCTACCTCTGCTGCTCAAGCAACGGTTGAGTTTGCAGAACATGCAAGCCTAGCTGTCAGAGCTGTTGTAGAACTTTCAAGACAATATTGTGTTCATGATGGTGGTTCATGCCACTTAGGTTTCAAGGATGAAAGGTTCGAATATGGGCAATCATTTCCTGGAGATGGTAATTTTTCTATTGGCAGGCAGAATTGAACATGAAATTTAAAGATGCTACCTCTGCTTCTCAGCAGCGGCTGACTTTGCAGAGCATGCAACCCTAGGTGCCAGAGCTGTTGTAGAACTTTCAAGGCAATATTGTGTTGATGATGGTGGTTCATGCCACTTAGGTTTCAAGGATGAAAGGTTGGAACATGGGCAATCATTTCCTGGAGATGATAATGGTAATTTTTCTGTTGGCAGGCATAATTGGAACATGAAATTAAAGGATGCTACCTCTTCTGCTCAAGTAGCGACTGAGTTTGCAGAACATGCAAGCCTAGCTGCCAGGGCTGTTGGAGAACTTTCAAGGTAATATTGTGTTGATGATGGTGGTTCATGCCAGTTAGGTTTCAAGAAAGAATGGTTGTAACATGGGCAATCATATCCTGGAGATGGTAATGGTAATTATTCTGTTGGCAGGCAGAATTGGAACATGAAATTTAAGGTTGCTACCGCTGCTGCTCAAGCAGCGGCTGAGTTTGCAGAACATGCAAGCCTAGCTTCCAGAGCTGTTGTAGAACTTTCAAGGCAATATAGTGTTGATGATAGTGGTTCATGCCACTTGGGTTTCAAGGATAAAAGGTTGGAGCATGGGCAATCATTTCCTGGAGATGGTAAATTTTCTATTGGCAGGCACAATTGGAACATGAAATTAAAGAATGCTACCTCTGCTGCTCAAGTAGCGGTTGAGTTTGCAGAACATGCAAGCCTAGCTGTAAGAGTTGTTGTAGAACTTTCAAGGCAATATCATGTTGATGATAGTGGTTCATGCCACTTGGGTTTCAAGGATAAAAGGTTGGAGCATGGGCAATCATTTCCTGGAGATGGAAATTTTTCTGTCGGCAGGCATAATTGGAACGTGAAATTAAAGGATGCTACCTCTTCTGCTCAAGTAGCGACTGAGTTTGCAGAACATGCAAGCCTAGCTGCCAGGGATGTTGGAGAACTTTCAAGGTAATATTGTGTTGATGATGGTGGTTCATGCCAGTTAGGTTTCAAGAAAAAATGGTTGTAACATGGGCAATCATTTCCTGGAGATGGTAATGGTAATTTTTCTGTTGGCAGGTAGAATTGGAACATAAAATTTAAGGTTGCTACCGCTGCTGCTCAAGCAGCGGCTGAGTTTGCAGAACATGCAAGCCTAGCTTCCAGAGCTGCTGTAGAACTTTCAAGGCAATATTGTGTTGATGATGGTGGTTCATGCCACTTGGGTTTCAAGGATAAAAAGTTGGAGCATGGGCAATCATTTCCTGGAGATGGTAAATTTTCTATTGGCAGGCACAATTGGAACATGAAATTTAAGGATGCTACCTCTGCTGCTCAAGTAGCGGTTGAGTTTGCAGATCATGCAAGCCTAGCTGTAAGAGCTGTTGTAGAACTTTCAAGGCAATATTGTATTGATGATGGTGGTTCATGCCACTTAGGTTTCAAGGATGAAAGGTTGGAATATGGGCAATCATTTCCTGGAGATGTTAAGTTTTCTATTGGCAGGCCGAATTGAACATGAAATTTAAAGATGCTACCTCTGCTTCTCAAGCAGCGGCTGACTTTGCAGAACATGCAACCCTAGTTGCCAGAGCTGTTGTACAACTTTCAAGGCAATATTGTGTTGATGATGGTGGTTCATGCGACTTAGGTTTCAGGGATGAAAGGTTGGAACATGGGCAATCATTTCTTAGAGATGGTAATGGTAATTTTTCTGTTGGCAGACAGAATTGGAACATGAAATTTAAGGATGCAACCTCTTTTGCTCAAGCAGCGGCTGAGTTTGCAGGACATGCAAGCCTAGCTGCCAGAGCTGTTGTAGAACATTCAAGGCAATATGGTGTTTGGTGGTTCATGCCACTTAGGTTTCAAGGATGAAAGGTTGGAACATGGGCAATCATTTCCTGGAGATGGTAATGGTAATTTTTCTGTTGGCAGGCAGAATTGGAGCATGAAATTTAAGGATGCTACCGCTGCTGCTCAAGCAGCGGCTGAGTTTGCAGAACATGCAAGCCTAGCTGCCAGAGTTGTTGTAGAACTTTCAAGGCAATATTGTGTTGATGATGGTGGTTCATGCCACTTAGGTTTCAAGGATGAAAGGTTCGAATATGGGCAATCATTTCCTGGAGATGGTAATTTTTCTATTGGCAGGCATAATTGAACATGAAATTTAAAGATACTACCTTTGCTTCTCAAGCAGCGGCTGACTTTGTAGAACATGCAACCCTAGTTTCCAGAGCTGTTGTTGAACTTTCAAAGCAATATTGTGTTGATGATGGTGGTTCATGCCACTTAGGTTTCAAGGATGAAAGGTTGGAACATGGGCAATCATTTCGAGGATATGGTAATGGTAGTTTTTCGGTTGGCAGGCAGAATTGGCACATGAAATTAAAGGATGCTACCTCTTCTGCTCAAGTAGCAGCTGAGTTTGCAGAACATGCAAGCCTAGATTCCAGAGCTGTTGTTGAACTTTCAAGGCAAAATTGTGTTGATGATGGTGGTTCATGACACTTAGGTTTCAAGGACGAAAGGTTGGAACATGGGCTATCTTTTCTTGGAGATGGTAATTTTTCTGTTGGCAGGCAGAATTGGAACATGAAATTTAAGGTTGCTACCGCTATTGCTCAAGCAGCGACTGAGTTGGCAGAACATGCAAGCCTAGCTGCCAGAGCTGTTGTAGAACTTTCAAGGTAATATTGTGTTGATGATGGTGGTTCATGCCACTTAGGTTTCAAGAATAAAAGGTTGGAGCATGGGCAATGATTTCCTGGAGATGGTAAATTTTCTATTGGCAGGCACAATTGGATGATGAAATTTAAGGATGCTACCTCTGCTACTCAAGTAGCAGTTAAGTTTGCAGAACATGCAAGCCTAGCTGTCAGAGCTATTGTAGAACTTTCAAGGCAATATTGTGTTGATGATGGTGGTTCATGCCACTTTGGTTTCAAGGATGAAAGGTTTGAATATGGGCAATCATTTCCTAGAGATGGTAATTTTTCTATTGGCAAGCAGAATTGAACATGAAATTTAAAGATGCTACCTCTGCTTCTCAAGCAGCGGCTGACTTTGCAGAACATGCAACCCTAGTTGCTAGAGCTGTTGTAGAACTTTCAAGGCAATATTGTGTTGATGATGGAGGTTCATGCCACTTAGGTTTTAGGGATGAAAGGTTGGAACATGGACAATCATTTCTTGGAGATGGTAATGGTAATTTTTCTGTTGGCAGGCAGAATTGAAATATGAAATTTAAGGATGCAACCTCTATTGCTCAAGCAGCGGTTGAGTTTGCAAAACATGCAAGCCTAGCTGCCAGATTTGTTGTAGAACTTTCAAGGCAATATTTTGTTGATGATGGTGGTTCATGCCACTTAGGTTTCAAGGATGAATGGTTGGAACATGGGAAATCATTTCCTGGAGATGGTAATGGTAATTTTTCTGTTGGCAGGTAGAATTAGAACATGAAATTTAAGGATGCTACCTCTACTGCTCAAGCAGCGACTGAGTTTGCAGAACATGCAAGCCTAGCTGCCAGGGCTGTTGTAGAACTTTTATGGAAATATTGTGTTGATGATGGTGGTTCATGTCACTTTGGTTTCAAGGATTAAAGGTTGGAGCATGGGCAATAATTTCCTGGAGATGGGAATGGTAATTTTTCTGTTGCCAGGCAGAATTAGAACATGAAATTGAAGGATGCTACCGATGCTGCTCAAGCAGCGGTTGAGTTTGCAGAACATGAAAGCCTAGCTACCAGAGCTGTTGTAGAACTTTCAAGGCAATATTGTGTTGATGATGGTGGTTCATGCCACTTAGGTTTCAAGGATGAAAGGTTGGAACATGGGCAATCATTTCCTGGAGATGGTAATGGTAATTTTTCTATTGGCAGGTAGAATTGGAACATGAAATTTAAGGATGCTACCTCTGCTACTCAAGCAGCGACTGAGTTTGCAGAACATGCAAGCCTAGCTGCCAGGGCTGTTGTAGAACTTTCATGGAAATATTGTGTTGATGATGGTGGTTCATGTCACTTTGGTTTCAAGGATTAAAGGTTGGAGCATGGGCAATCATTTCCTGGAGATGGTAATGGTAATATTTCTATTGGCAGGTAGAATTGGAACATGAAATTTAAGGATGCTACCTCTACTGCTCAAGCAGCGACTGAGTTTGCAGAACATGCAAGCCTAGCTGCCAGGGCTGTTGTAGAACTTTCATGGAAATATTGTGTTGATGATGGTGGTTCATGTCACTTTGGTTTCAAGGATTAAAGGTTGGAGCATGGGCAATCATTTCCTGGAGATGGGAATGGTAATTTTTCTGTTGTCAGGCAGAATTAGAACATGAAATTGAAGGATGCTACTGATGCTGCTCAAGCAGCGGTTGAGTTTGCAAAACATGAAAGCCTAGCTGCCAGAGCTGTTGTAGAACTTTCAAGGCAATATTGTGTTGATCATAGTGGTTCATGCCACTTAGGTTTCAAGGATGAAAGGTTGGAACATGGGCAATCATTTCCTGGAGATGGTAATGGTAATTTTTCTATTGGCAGGTAGAATTGGAACATGAAATTTAAGGATGCTACCTCTGCTACTCAAGCAGCGGCTGAGTTTGCAGAACATGCAAGCCTAGCTTCCAGAGCTGTTGTAGAACTTTCAAGGCAATATTGTGTTGATGATAGTGGTTCATTCCACTTAGGTTTAAAGGATGAAAGGTTGGAACATGGGAAACATTTCCTGGAGATGTTATTTTTCTGTTGGCAGGCAGAATTTGAACATGAAATTAAGGATGCTGCCTCTACTGCTCAAGCAGCGGCTGAGTTTGCAGAATAGGCAAGCCTAGCTGCCAGGGCTGTTGGAGAACTTTCAAGGCAATATTGTGTTGATGATGGTGGTTCACGCCACTTAGGTTTCAAGAATGAATGGTTGGAACATGGGCAATCATTTCCTGGAGATGGTAATGGTAATTTTTCTATTGGCAGGCAGAATTGGAACATGATATTTAAGGATTCTACCGCTGCTGCTCAAGCAGCGGCTGAATTTTCAAAACATGCAAGACTAGCTGCCAGAGATGTTGTAGAACGTTCAAGGCAATATTGTGTTGATGATAGTGGTTCATTCCACTTAGGTTTCAAGGATAAAAGGTTGGAACATGGGCAATCATTTCTTGGAGATGGTAAATTTCTATTGGCAGGCACAATTGAAACATGAAATTTAAGGATGCTACCTCTGCTGCTCAAGCAGCGGTTGAGTTTGCAGAACATGCAAGCCTAGCTGTCAGAGCTGTTGTAGAACTTTCAAGACAATATTGTGTTGATGATGGTGGTTCATGCCACTTAGGTTTCAAGGATGAAAGGTTCGAATATGGGCAATCCTTTCCTGGAGATGGTAATTTTTCTATTGGCAGGCAGAATTGAACAAGAAATTTAAAGATGCTACCTCTGCTTCTCAGCAGCGGCTGACTTTGCAGAACATGCAACCTTAGGTGCCAGAGCTGTTGTAGAACTTTCAAGGCAATATTGTGTTGATGATGGTGGTTCATGCCACTTAGGTTTCAAGGATGAAAGGTTGGAACATGGGCAATCATTTCCTGGAGATGATAATGGTAATTTTTCTGATGGTAGGCAGAATTGAAACATGAAATTAAAGGATGCTACCTCTTCTGCTCAAGTAGCGGCTGAGTTTGCAGAACATGCAAGCCTAGCTGCCAGGGATGTTGGAGAACTTTCAAGGTAATATTGTGTTGATGATGGTGGTTCATGCCAGTTAGGTTTCAAGAAAAAATGGTTGTAACATGGGCAATCATTTCCTGGAGATGGTAATGGTAATTTTTCTGTTGGCAGGCAGAATTGGAACATGAAATTTAAGGTTGCTACCGCTGCTGCTCAAGCAGCGGCTGAGTTTGCAGAACATGCAAGCCTAGCTTCCAGAGCTGTTGTAGAACTTTCAAGGCAATATTGTGTTAATGATGGTGGTTCATGCCACTTGGGTTTCAAGGATAAAAGGTTGGAGCATGGGCAATCATTTCCTGGAGATGGTAAATTTTCTATTGGGAGGCACAATTGGAACATGAAATTTAAGGATGCTACCTCTGCTGCTCAAGTAGCGGTTGAGTTTGCAGAACATGCAAGCCTAGCTGTAAGAGCTGTTGTAGAACTTTCAAGGCAATATTGTATTGATGATGGTGGTTCATGCCACTTAGGTTTCAAGGATGAAAGGTTGGAATATGGGCAATCATTTCCTGGAGATGTTAAGTTTTCTATTGGCAGGCTGAATTGAACATGAAATTTAAAGATGCTACCTCTGCTTCTCAAGCAGCGGCTGACTTTGCAGAGCATGCAACCCTAGTTGCCAGAGCTGTTGTACAACTTTCAAGGCAATATTGTGTTGATGATAGTGGTTCATGCGACTTAGGTTTCAGGGATGAAAGGTTGGAACATGGGAAATCATTTCTTAGAGATGGTAATGGTAATTTTTCTGTTGGCAGGCAGAATTGGAACATGAAATTTAAGGATGCAACCTCTTTTGCTCAAGCAGCGGCTGAGTTTGCAGGACATGCAAGCCTAGCTGCCAGAGCTGTTGTAGAACATTCAAGGCAATATTGTGTTTGGTGGTTCATGCCACTTAGGTTTCAAGGATGAAACGTTGGAACATGGGCAATCATTTCCTGGAGATGGTAATGGTAATTTTTCTCTTGGCAGGCAGAATTGGAACATGAAATTTAAGGATGCTACCGCTGCTGCTCAAGCAGCGGCTGAGTTTGCAGAACATGCAAGCCTAGCTGCCAGAGTTGTTGTAGAACTTTCAAGGCAATATTATGTTGATGATGGTGGTTCATGCCACTTAGGTTTCAAGGATGAAATGTTCGAATATGGGCAATCATTTCCTGGAGATGGTAATTTTTCTATTGGCAGGCATAATTGAACATGAAATTTAAAGATACTACCTTTGCTTCTCAAGTAGCGGCTGACTTTGTAGAACATGCAACCCTAGTTTCCAGAGCTGTTGTTGAACTTTCAAGGCAATATTGTGTTGATGATGGTGGTTCATGCCACTTAGGTTTCAAGGATGAAAGGTTGGAACATGGGCAATCATTTCGAGGATATGGTAATGGTAATTTTTCGGTTGGCAGGTAGAATTGGCACATGAAATTAAAGGATTCTACCTCTTCTGCTCAAGTAGCGGCTGAGTTTGCAGAACATGCAAGCCTAGATTCCAGAGCTGTTGTTGAACTTTCAAGGCAAAATTGTGTTGATGATGGTGGTTCATGACACTTAGGTTTCAAGGACGAAAGGTTGGAACATGGGCTATCTTTTCTTGGAGATGGTAATTTTTCTGTTGGCAGGCAGAATTGAAACATGAAATTTAAGGTTGCTACCGCTACTGCTCAAGCAGCGACTGAGTTGGCAGAACATGCAAGCTTAGCTGCCAGAGCTGTTGTAGAATTTTCAATGTAATATTGTGTTGATGATGGTGGTTCATGCCACTTAGGTTTCAAGAATAAAAGGTTGGAGCATGGGCAATCATTTCCTGGAGATGGTAAATTTTCTATTGGCAGGCACAATTGGATAATGAAATTTAAGGATGCTACCTCTGCTACTCAAGCAGCAGTTAAGTTTGCAGAACATGCAAGCCTAGCTGTCAGAGCTGTTGTAGAACTTTCAAGGCAATATTGTGTTGATGATGGTGGTTCATGCCACTTTGGTTACAAGGATGAAAGGTTTGAATATGGGCAATCATTTCCTAGAGATGGTAATTTTTCTATTGGCAGGCAGAATTGAACATGAAATTTAAAGATGCTGCCTCTGCTTCTCAAGCAGCGGCTGACTTTGCAGAACATGCAACCCTAGTTGCTAGAGCTGTTGTAGAACTTTCAAGGCAATATTGTGTTGATGATGGAGGTTCATGCCACTTAGGTTTTAGGGATGAAAGGTTGGAACATGGACAATCATTTCTTGGAGATGGTAATGGTAATTTTTCTGTTGGCAGGCAGAATTGAAATATGAAATTTAAGGATGCAACCTCTATTGCTCAAGCAGCGGTTGAGTTTGCAAAACATGCAAGCCTAGCTGCCAGATTTGTTGTAGAACTTTCAAGGCAATATTGTGTTGATGATGGTGGTTCATGCCACTTTGGTTTCAAGGATGAAAGGTTGGAACATGGGCAATCATTTCCTGGAGATGGTAATGGTAATTTTTCTATTGGCAGGTAGAATTGGAACATGAAATTTAAGGATGCTACCTCTGCTACTCAAGCAGCGGCTGAGTTTGCAGAACATGCAAGCCTAGCTGCCAGAGCTGTTGTAGAACATTCAAGGAAATATTGTGTTGATGAAGGTGGTTCATGCCACTTAGGTTTCAAGGATAAAATGTTGGAACATGGGTAATCATTTCCTGGAGATGGTAAATTTTTTATTGGCTGGCAGAATTGAACATGAAATTTAAAGATGCTAACTCTTCTTCTCAAGCAGCGGCTGACTTTGCAGAACATGCAACCCTTGTTGCCATAGCTGGTGTAGAACTTTCAAGGCAATATTGTGTTGATGATGGTGGTTCATGCCACTTAGGTTTCAAGGATGAAAGGTTGGAACATGGGCAATCATTTCCTTGATATGGTAATGGTAATTTTTCTGTTGGCAGGTAGAATTGGAACATTAAATTTAAGGATGCTACCTCTGCTACTCAAGCAGCGGCTGAGTTTGCAGAACATGCACGCCTAGCTGCCAGAGCTGTTGTAGAACTTTCAAGGAAATATTGTGTTGATGAAGGTGGTTCATGCCACTTAGGTTTCAAGGATAAAAGGTTGGAACATGGGTAATCATTTCCTGGAGATGGTAAATTTTCTATTGACTGGCAGAATTGAACATGAAATTTAAAGATGCTACCTCTGCTTCTCAAGCAGCGGCTGACTTTGTAGAACATGCAACCCTAGTTGCCATAGCTGTTGTAGAACTTTCAAGGCAATATTGTGTTAATGATGGTGGTTCATGCCACTTAGGTTTCAAGTATGAAAGGTTGGAACATGGGCAATCATTGCCTGGATATGGTAATGATAATTTTTCTGTTGGCAGGCAGAATTGGCACATGAAATTAAAGGATGCTACCTCTTCTGCTCAAGTAGCGGCAGAGTTTGCAGAACATGCAAGCCTAGCTTCAAGAGCTATAGTTGAACTTTCAAGGCAATATTGTGTTGATGGTGGTGGTTCATGCCACTTAGGTTTCAAGGATGAAAGGTTGGAACATGGGCTATCATTTCCTTGAGATGGTAATTTTTCTGTTGGCAGGAAGAATTGGAACATGAAATAAAGGATGTTGCCTCTGCTGCTCAAGAAGCGGCTGACTTTGCAGAACATGTAAGCCTAGCTGCCATGGCTGTTGGAGAACTTTCAAGGTAATATTGTGTTGATGATGGTGGTTCATGCCACTTAGGTTTCAAGAATGAATGGTCGTAACATGAGCAATCATTTCCTGGAGATGGTAATGGTAATTTTTCTATTGGTAGGCATAATTGGAACATGAAATTTAAGGTTGCTACCGCTGCTGCTCAAGCAGCGGCTGAATTGGCAGAACATGCAACACTAGTTTCCAGAGCTGTTGTAGAACTTTCAAGGCAATATTGTGTTGATGATGGTGGTTCATGCCACTTAGGTTTCAAGGATGAAAGGTTGGAACATGGGCAATCATTTCCAGGATATGGTAATGGTAATTTTTCTGTTGGCATGCAGAATTGGCATATGAAATTAAAGGATGCTACCGCTTCTGCTCAAGCAGCGGCTGAGTTTGCAAAACATACAAGCCTAGCTGCCAGAGTTGTTGTAGAACTTTAAAGGCAAAATTGTGTTGATGATGGTGGTTCATGCCACTTAGGTTTCAAGGACGAAAGGTCCGAACATGGGCTATCATTTCCTGGAGATGGTAATTTTTCTGTTGGCAGGTAGAATTGGAACATGAAATAAAGGATGTTGCCTCTGCTACTCAAGCAGCGGCTGAATTTGCAGAACATGCAAGCCTAGCTGCCAGAGCAGTTGTAGAACTTTCAAGGCAATATTTTGTTGATGATGGTGGTTCATGCCACTTAGGTTTCAAGGATAAAAGGTTGGAACATGGGTAATCATTTCCTGGAGATGTTAAATTTTCTATTTCCTCACAGAATTGAACATGAAATTTAAAGATGCTACCTATGCTTCTCAAGCAGCGGTTGACTTTGCAGAACATGCAACCCTAGTTGCCAGAGCTGTTGTAGAACTTTCAAGGAAATATTGTGTCGATGATGGTGGTTCATGCCACTTATATTTCAAGGATGAAAGGTTAGAACATGGGCAATAATTTCCTTGAGATGGTAATGGTAATTTTTCTGTTGGCAGGCAGAATTGGAACATGAAAGTTAAGGATGCTACCTCTGCTACTCAAGCAGCGGCTGAGTTTGCAGAACATGCAAGCCTAGCTGCCAGAGCTGTTGTAGAACATTCAAGGAAATATTGTGTTGATGAAGGTGGTTCATGCCACTTAGGTTTCAAGGATAAAATGTTGGAACATGGGTAATCATTTCCTGGAGATGGTAAATTTTTTATTGGCTGGCAGAATTGAACATGAAATTTAAAGATGCTAACTCTTCTTCTCAAGCAGCGGCTGACTTTGCAGAACATGCAACCCTTGTTGCCATAGCTGGTGTAGAACTTTCAAGGCAATATTGTGTTGATGATGGTGGTTCATGCCACTTAGGTTTCAAGGATGAAAGGTTGGAACATGGGCAATCATTTCCTTGATATGGTAATGGTAATTTTTCTGTTGGCAGGTAGAATTGGAACATTAAATTTAAGGATGCTACCTCTGCTACTCAAGCAGCGGCTGAGTTTGCAGAACATGCACGCCTAGCTGCCAGAGCTGTTGTAGAACTTTCAAGGAAATATTGTGTTGATGAAGGTGGTTCATGCCACTTAGGTTTCAAGGATAAAAGGTTGGAACATGGGTAATCATTTCCTGGAGATGGTAAATTTTCTATTGACTGGCAGAATTGAACATGAAATTTAAAGATGCTACCTCTGCTTCTCAAGCAGCGGCTGACTTTGTAGAACATGCAACCCTAGTTGCCATAGCTGTTGTAGAACTTTCAAGGCAATATTGTGTTAATGATGGTGGTTCATGCCACTTAGGTTTCAAGGATGAAAGGTTGGAACATGGGCAATCATTGCCTGGATATGGTAATGATAATTTTTCTGTTGGCAGGCAGAATTGGCACATGAAATTAAAGGATGCTACCTCTTCTGCTCAAGTAGCGGCAGAGTTTGCAGAACATGCAAGCCTAGCTTCAAGAGCTATAGTTGAACTTTC